>NC_133391.1:100430508-100764883 GCF_047511655.1 Castor canadensis
ATTTCATCACAAATAGTCTGAAGGACCTAAAAGCATACCAACATGGTGGTAGTGGGAGACTTTAATACATCCTTATAATCACTATATAGGTCATCCAAACAAAAGATGAATAAAGAAATTCTAGAACTAAATCACACCATAGATCAAATGAACCTAGCTGATGTCTACAGAATATTTCATCCAACTTCTGCACAATATACATTCTTCTCAGCAGCCAATGGAACCTTCTCCAAAACTGAAAATATGAATAAATCCAGGCATTCTATCTGATCACAATGTTTTAAAACTAGGACTCAACAACAAAAACAACAGTAGAAAACATGCAAACAATTGGAAGCTGAATTACTCATTGTTCAATGATCAATGGGTCATTGATGAAATAAAAGAGGAAATTAAGAGGTTCATGGAAGTTAATGAAAATGAAAACATGACCTACGAGAACTTATGGGACACAGCAAAGGCAGTACTAAGAGGAAAGTTTATAGCCATGAGTACATACATTAAAAGGGCAGAAAGATCTCAAATCAATGATCTAATGCTACATCTCAAGCTCCTGGAAAAACAAGAACAAGCAAATCCAAAAACAAGCAGAAGGAGAGAAATAATAAAAATAAGGGCTGAAATCAATGAAATAGAAACAAAAAAAGCCATACAAAGAATTAATAAAACAAAAGTTGGTTCTTTGAAAAAATAAGCAAGATCCACAGACTCCTGGCAAACTTGACTAAAATGAGGAGAGATAAAACCCAAATTAGTAAAATCAGACATGCAAAAGGGGAGATAACAACAAACAACGCAGAAATCCAGGAAATCATCATACTACTTTCAGAACATGTATTCTAATAAATATGAAAATCTTGAAGAAATGGACAAATTTCTGGGTACTTATGACCATCCAAAATTGAACCAAGAGGATATTAATCAACTGAATAGATCTATAACACAAAATAAAATTGAAGCAGCAATAGAGTCTTCCAAAAAAGAAAAGTCCAGGAGCTGATGGATTGTCTGCTGAATTCTATCAGAACTTTAAAGAAAAAATACCAATTTTCCTTAAACTTGTCCATGAAATAGAAAGGGAAGGAACATTGCCTAACTCATTTTATGATGCCAGTATTACACTCATCCCCAAATCAAAGACATCTCCAAAATGGAAAATTATAGGCCAATTTCCCTAATGAACATTGATGCAAGAATCTGTAATAAAATAATGGCAAATCCAATACACATCAGAAAGATCATTCACAATGACCAAATTGGCTTCATCCCAGGGATGCAGGGGTGGTTCCACATATGAAAATCTATAAATGTAATACAGCACATTAATAGAAGCAAAGATAAAAACCACTCAATCATCTCAATAGATGCAGAAAAACCTTTTAATAAGATTCAACACCACTTTATGATAAAAGTTCTAAGAAAACTAGGAATAGAAGGGATGTACCTCAACATTGTAAAGGCTATATACAACAAACCTATAGCCAACATCATACTTAATGAAGAAAAACTGAAACCTGAAATCAGGAATGAGACAAGGGTGCCCACTATCCCCACTCCTATTCAACATAGTCCTGGAATTCCTAGCCAGAGCAATTAGGCAAGAAAAGAAATAAAAACAATACAAATAGGTGAAGAAAGTGTCAAAATATCCCTATTTGCAGATGACATGATCCTATATCTTAAAGACCCAAAAAACTCTACTAAATAATTTCTAGAAACCATAAACAGGTACAGCAAGGTGGCAGGATACAAAATCAACTTAGAAAAATCATAGGCTTTTCTATACACCAACAATGAACAAATTGAGAAAGAATACATGGAAACAATTCAATTTACAATAGCCTTGAAAAAAATCAAATACCTAGGGGTAAATTTAACAAAGAATGTGAATGATCTCTGCTAGGAGAACTACAATCCCCTGAAGAAAGAGATCAAGGAAGACTATAGAATATAGAAAGAGCTCCCATGCTCATGGATTGGTAGAATCAACATAGTAAAAATGGCTATACTTCCAAAAGCAATCTACATGTTTAATGTAATTCCCATCAAAATCCCAATGGCATTCACCACAGAGATTGAAAAGCTTACTTTAAAGTTTATTTGGAAACACAGGAGACTGCAATTAGCCAAGGCAATACTCAGCAAAAAGAGCCATGATGGTGGTATCACAATACCTGACTTCAAACTATATTACAATGCAATAGCAACAAAAACAGCATGGTACTGGCACAAAACAGACATGAAGACCAGTGGAACAGAACAGATGACCTGGATATGAATCCACACAGTTATGCCCATCTTATTTTTAAGAAAGCTGCCAAAAACATATGATGGAGAAAAGACAGTCTCTTCAACAAATGTTGCTGGGAAAAGTGGTTATCTGCCTGCAAAAAACTGAAACGAGGTCCATGTTTATCACCCCATACTGTATCAACTCAAAATGGATCAAGGACCTTAATATCAGACCCAAAACTCTGAAGTTAGCACAGGAAAGATCAGGGAATACTCGAGAAGCAATAGGTACAGGCAAGGACTTCCTTAATAGAATCCCAGAGCTCAGCAACTATGAGAAAGGATGGACAAATGGGACTACAAAAATTAAAAAGATTCTGTACAACAAAAAAAAAAATGGTCTCTAAACTGAAGAGACCACACACAGAGTGGGAGAAAATATTTAACAGGTATACATCAGATAAAGTACTGATAACCAGAATATACAGGGAACTTAAAAAACTAAACTCTCCGAAATTCAATGAACCAATAAAGAAATGGGCAACTGCACTAAACAGATCTTTCTCGAAGGAAGAAATTCAAATGGCCAAAAAATGCATGAAAAAATGATCACCACCTATGGCCATAATGGAAATGCAAATCAAGAACACACTAAGATTCCACCTCACCCCTGTTAGAATAGCTATCATCAAAAACAGTACCAACAACATGTGTTGGCAAGGAGAAAGGAACCCTCATACACTGCTGGTGGGAATGCAAGCTAGTACAACCACTATGGAAAACAATATGGAGGCTTCTTTAAAAATCTAAACATAGATCTGCCGTATGATCTAGCAATCCCACTCCTAGGGATATACCCAGAGGCACCTGCATACCCATGTTTATTGCGGCACTGTTCACAATAGCCAAGTTATGGAAACAACCAGGATGCCCCACTACAGATGAATAGATTAAGAAAATGTGGTTTTTATACACAATGGAGCTTTACTCAGCCATGAAGAAGAATGAAATCTTATCATTTGTAGTAAATGGATGGAACTGGAGAACATCATTCTGAGCCAGGTCAGCCAGACTCAGAAGACCAGAAATTGTATGTTATCCCTCCTATGCAGACTTTAGATCCAGGGCAAATGCAGCAATGTTGTTGGACTTGGGTCACACGCCTTGGTGAGAGTACATACAGGAGGAATGGGGATAGGTAGGAAACCCAAAACTTGAAAGTGTTTGATGTCCCCACTGCAGAGGAACTAATACAGTAACCTTAAAATGACAGAAGTCTATATGGGAAGGTGACCGGGAAGTAGTGAAGAGGTCAGGTAGAGATGAATCAATTTGGGTTGTAACACACTTGTGCATGGAAGCAATGCTAGGAGTCTCTCTGTATAGCTATCCTTATCTCAACTAGCAAAAATGCTATGTTATTCTTATTATTGCTTATGTCTTCTCTTCAACAAAATTGGAGAAAAGGGCAGAACAGGTTTTGCATGTAAGGGAGGGAGGTGGAGGGAAGTGGCAGGGGACGGGGGAAGGAGGGGAGAAATGACCCAAACAATGTATGTGCACATGAATAAATGAATTAAAAAAAAGATTGCTAAGTTTTTAAGTATTTATTTCATTTTTTATTATATATTTTCTACATATGTATATATATATGGAAATGTCACAATGAAGCATCCTGTATAGCTGTCTTAAACAGAGAAAATGTCATTTTTTTTCAAAAACAGAGAATCCCCTTCTGCCTGGGGGGGGTTTGTACTAGTGGGAGGAGAGAGGATATTAGGAAAGGGTGTAGGAGGGTGAATATGGTGGAAATACTGTGTACACATATATGTGAATGGACAAATGAGACCTGGGGAAACTATTCCAGGAATGAGGGGAGGGGAGATAAGGAGAATGATGGAGTGAATTCAATATTATATATTGTAAGAACTTTTGTAAATGTCACAATGTACCCCCAGTGCAACAATAATAAAAATTTTAAAAAGAATAGTAAGTTTTAAAAGTAGACAGGTATATAGACTTAAGAATCTTGCAAATCTATCATTCAATGATTAATTTACAAACTTTAGGAAGAATGTTTTATTTGTTGTATCAGGTACATGTTTATTAAAATATTAAACATTGCCTTATCCACACTTTATAACCCTTATTATATAGACTCAATAGAAATTTATAATTGAAAAATAAGATTTCATTTAAGTGTAAAAAGATTTCAGTTTGTTTTCAAAGCAATGAGTTTCTTCTTTTCTTCTTTTAAATTGGCATATTAAATTGCATGCACTGGCGGTTTCATTATGACATTTCTATCCATGCATGAAATGCATGGTGATCAGATTCATCCCTCTATTACTCTTTCTTATTCCCCCATCCTTCCTCCTCTTTTTCCCTTTCCATCTCACCTCCCTAGTAGTCTCCCTTTTACTTTTTATGTTTTGTTTCCCCCAGCTTCTACTAATAAGAGAAAACATGTGACACTTGTCTTTGTGAGAATGGCTTATTTCACTTAACATGATGACCTCCAGTCTCATCCATTTTCTAGCATAGGACATATTTAATTCTTTGTAGCTGAGTAAAACCATGGTGCATGTATATCATGTTTCCTTTATCCATTCATATGTTGATGGACAGCTAGGCTGATTCTATAACATGAGTATTGTGAATAATGCCACAGTAAATAATGCCACCATATACTCAGAGATAGCTATCTTTATAGTAAGGTAACTTTGATGCTTTTGGCTATATACCCAGAAAAGTGCATGGCTGGTTCATGTAGAAACTCCTTTTTTGACTTTTGAGGAAACTACAAACTAATTTCCATAGCTGGACTAATTCAATTTACATTCTCACCAGCAGTCAATAAGTGTTTTTTCCTTGCCCCCACATCCTGATAAACATTTGTTGTTTTTGTTTTCTTGATGATAGCCATTTTGCCTGAGATTAAATGGAATCTAAGTGTCCTTTGGATTTTCATTTCCACAGTGGCTGAAGATACTGAACACATTTTTTATGTGTACATTGACCATTTGTACTTCTTTCTTTGAAAAGTTCTGTCCAGTTCATTGGCTCATATATTGATTAGATTATTTGCTCTTTTAGTGTTTAATTTTCAGTTTTTAAATAAAAATCTGAATATTGATCCCCTGACAGAGTCTTTCCCAATTTTTATGCTATCTGTTCACTCTACAGATTGCTTCTTTTGCTGTACAGTAGTTTTTTTAAATTTCACAAAATCCCATTTGTCACATCTTACTCTTATTTCCTGAGATAGTGAATTCCTATTCAGAAACTCGTTACCTATGCCTGTATCTCAAAGTTCTCCCCCTATGTTTTCCTCTAGTAGTTTCAAAAATTTAAGCCAACATTAGGTCTTTGAGACATTTTGATTTGGTTAGATTTTTTTTTTCAGTACTGGGGTTTATACTCAGGACTTCACACTTGTCAGGCAAGAATCTCCAACCCTTTCTGTTTTAGTCATTTTTTAGGTAGGCTTTTTTTTGCCTGGGCTAGCCTTGGACTATGATCCTCTCACTTTTGCCTCTGGAGTAACTTGGATTACTGGCATGAATTACCATGCCTGGCCCTTGAGTCAACTTTTGCATAGAGTGAGAGATCAGGATCTAGTTTCACTCTTCTACATGGGCATGTCAGTTTTCCCAACATCACTTTTTAAAACATGCTGTCTCTTTTCCAATGTATGTTTTTGGTACTTTTGTTAAGAATCAGGTGGCAGTTCCCATTTGGGCTTATTTCTAGATTTTCTCTTCTATTCCATTGGTCCACATTGAGATTCCACTTAACCCAAGTCTGAATACTTACCATGAAAAAAAGCAATCATAACAAATTCTGGAGAGGATGCAGGGAAAAAAGAACTCTTACTAATTGATGGTAGGAATGCAAACTAATTCAGCCACTTGGGAATTCTGTTGGCAGTTTCTTCAAAAATTTAAAAATAGAGTTCCCATATGATCCAGCCATACCAATTCTGATTGTATACCCAAAAAATTCAAAATCAGCTTATTATAAAGATAGCCATGCACCCATGATTATCAAGGGACTATTCCTCATAGCCAAATTATGAAATTAGTCTAGGTGTCATCAACAGATGAGTGAATAAAGAAAATCTGGTACATATTCATAGTGGAATTTTACTCAGACATAAAGAAGAATGAAATTATGTCATTCATTGGAAAATGGATGGAACTAGAGACCATCATGTTAAGTACAATAATCTAGTCCTACAAAGACAAGTATAACATATTTTCTCTCATTTGTTGAACCTCAGGAAAACAAAGTAAAACAACAACAGAAAAAGGAAACAAAGTAATAAAAGTAAAAGGGGAATTACTAGAGAGGTGGAAAGTAAAAGTAAAAGGGTGAGGGAAGAACAGAAAGAGTAATAGAAGAGGCGAATATGATCAAAGTACATCATATGCATGTATAGAAATGTCATGATGAAGCTGCTTACTCTGGATAATTAAATGTATAATAAAAATATTAAAGATGATATTGTTTCTCTGATTTCTTTTCCAGTCTATTCATTATTGGTATGTAGGAAGGAAACTGATTTCTATGTTAATTTTGTATCCTGTTATTTTGTCAAAAGAGTTTATGACTTCTAATAATTTTTGTGGAGATTTTTGGGTTTCTTAGGTATAGGATCATGTCATCTGCAAACAGGAATATTTCGACTTCTTCCTTCCCTATTTGAAACCTTTTTATTTCTTGTTCTTGTCTTATTGCTCCAGCTAGGAATTCCAAAACTATATTGAATAAGAGTGGGGAAAGTGGACAGCCTTGTTTTATTCCTAACTTTAGTGGGAATTGTTTCAGTTGTTCTCCATGTTTGCTATAGGTTTGTCATATATAGCCTTTATTATGTTAAGGTATTTTCCTTCTATTTTAGTTTTATCAGAGCTCATGAAAGAGTGGTGAATTTTGTCAAAAGCTTTTTCTGCATATATTGAGAGGATCATGAGGTTTTTGTCCTTGCTTCCGTTTATATACTTTATTATATTTATAGATTTACGTATGTTGAACCATCCCTGCATCCCTGAGATGAAACTGACTTGGTCATAGTGTATGATCTTTTTGATGTAGTGTTGAATTCTGCTTGCCAGTATTTTGTTGAGAATCTTCGCATCCATATTCATTAAAGATATTTGGAGAAAGGGGGTAGGAGGGTGAATATGGTGCAAAAAATGTATACACATGTATGTAAATGCAAAAATGATACCTGTTGAAATTACTCTAGGAAATGGGGGGAAAAGGGAATAAAGGAGATCGGTAGAGGGGTGAATTCATATATAATATACTTGATACATTGTAAGAACCTGTGTAAATGTCACAATGTACCCCCAACCCAGCAAAAAAATAAAGGGAAAAATATTTTTCTGTAATTTTCTTTTTTTCTTGCATCTTTTTTGGGTTTTAGACTTCATAGAATAAGTTTGATGAAGGAAACCAAAGACTTTTTGAATGAAAACTACAAACCACTGAAGAAAGAAATCAAAGAAGATATCAGAAGATGGAAACATCTCCTATTCTCATGCATTGGTAGAATCAACACTGTGAAAATGGCCATACTACCAAAAGCAGTCTACATGTTCAATGAAACCCCTATCAAAATCCCAATGACACACTTCACAGAGATAGAAAAATCAATTCTAAAATACATATGGAATAAAAGAAGACCTTTAATAGTCAAAGCAATTCTGGGCAAAAGTCCAATGCTGGAGGTATATCACAATTCCCTACTTCAAACTATACTACAGAGCCATAACAATAAAAAAAGCATGGTATTGGCACAAAAACAGACATGAAGACCAGTGGATTAGAATAGAAAACCCAGATATAAACTCACACAGCTACACCTAACTGGTCTTCGACAAAGGAGCCCAAAGCACATGATGGAGAAAAGAGAGTCTCTTTAACAAATGTTGCTGGGAAAACTGGATATCTGCATGCAAAAAACTGAAACTAGATCCCTGTTTCTCACACTGTATCAATATCAACAAAAAGTGGATCAAAGACCATAATGTAAAGCCTAATACTTTGAAGCAACAATGGGGAGCAGTAGGAAATACACTGGTACAGAGGGGCACAAGGAGTGACTTCCTAAACAGAACTCAAAAGGCTCAGCATCTAAGAAACAGAATGAACAAGTGGGATCACATCAAACTAAAGAACTTTCGCACAACAAAAGAAACAGATACTAGACTTAACAGACTGCTCACAGAATGGGAGAAAATCTTTGCCAGCTATTCATCCAGTAAGGGACTAATATCCAGAATCTACAAGGAACTCACAAACTCAACCCCCAAAGAATCAACATCCCAATGAAGAAATGGGCACATGAATTAAATAGGGAATTCTCAAAGGAAGAGGTACAAATGGCCAATAAATACATGAGTTGTTCAGCCTCCCTGGCTATAAAAAAGATGCAAATCAAAACTACACTAAGATTTCATCTCACCTCAGTTAGAATGCCTATATTCAAGGTCAAAATCAACAAATGTAGGCAAGGATGAGGCAAAACCGTAACTCTTATACACTGTTGTTGGGATTTCAAATTAGTACAACCATTATGGAAAGCAGTACAGAAATTCCCCAAAAAGCTAAAGATATGATTCAGTAATACTGTTCCAGGGCATATACCCAATGGAGCTTAAGTCAGGATACAATAGAGACACCTGTACACCAATGTTCATTGCAGCACTATTCACAATAGCCAAGCTATGGAGAACACCCAAATGCCCTACAACTGATGAATGAACCAAAAAAATGTGGTGTATATACACAATGGAATTTTACACAGCCATAAGGAATAATGACAATATGTGGTTTGAAGGTAAATGGATACAATTAGAGGACAAACTGTTAAGTGAAGTAAGCCAGTCTCAGAAAGACAAAGGCTACATGTTTTCTCCCATACATAGAAGACAGATCCAAAAGATAAACACATACACAAACCCCAACATGATCATATACAAACTCATATGTAGAACATGTTAGTAATATTATGGGAACTCATGGAAGGAGTGAAAGCAAAAAAGAACGTTAGAGCATCAACAATATTGTAAAAGATAACACCTGTGGAGGTAGAGGAAATAAGATTATGTATTGTAAGCTGCTGAAAAATGGGGAATGGGAGTAAGGTGGAGTAATAGGAAGAGTTGAATGAACCAAAGAAAAGTATACATCGAGAAACCCCTTTGAACATTGACTTACAAATTAATAATGAAAGACAGGACTGTAGAATTGGGGTACTTGTGGGGGTACTTGTTGGATGGTGAGGGTGAACGAAGGAGATTAAGGTGAAGGAACATGATTGGTGGACTTCATATTCCTATATGAAATAGTACAATGAAGCCTTTTGCAATAGTATGGTGGAGAGGGGGTTGAGAGGGAGAGGTAATGGGGCTGATCTAACTAATATACAATATAAGCCTATATGTAATTGTCACAATGATTCACCCCATGAATGTACATATCCTAATAAAATATTAATGGAAAAAATTAAAAAAAAAATATTAAAGATGCATTCTAGAAATATATTAAATATCCCATAAAACCTTATAAATATATGTTTATGTATGTATTCACCTTGTGAATTTTTCAATTGGGTTTCAATTTATTGCTTTTTTAACATTATTAACTTGCCCTTCTCAGAGTTATCAAATACTATTTATAAATCATTTTATTTAAAATTTTATATTTGTGATATAATAACTTTAATGTTTGTTTATTTTTTGTTGGAGCTCAAACACAGCCCTTTTTGCTGTGGTTGTTTGAGAGACAGATTCTCACTTTTGCTGGCCTGAACAGTGATAGTTCCATTTTACACTTCCTGCTATAGCTGGAATGATAGCCAGGCAACACTATGCATAACTCGTTTTCCATTGGATGCAGTCTTGCAGATTTTTTTCCCTGGGGCTGTCCTGGAATTGTGATCCTCCTGATCTCAGGCTTCCAAATAGCTAGGATTACAGGTGTAAGACACTAGTGTCAGCTTATTGTTACTGTTTTTATGTTATGTTCAGAAAATACCTTCCCAAAGTTATAAAATATCTTTTTTTTCAGCACCTCTTCAGTTTTAATTGCAGAGAGTAATATCAAAATACATTGCATCTGTGTGGGAAAAAGGCATAATGAAACACACAGAAAGCTGTTGGATAATGGGAGGAAAGGGAAAAGAGTAAAGGAGAGTAATAAAAAGGATTAATCAGATTAAAGTGCAGTATATTCACAGGTGAAATGCCATGGCTAAAACCCTGTGAACAATGAATGTATGATAAAAAAATGAAGTATGAGAATGTAAATCATGTTGTTAGGGAGTGGGGGGGAGGCAGGATGGAGGGGGTAAATTTGCTCTGTATAATTTCCATAAACTTGTATGCAAATAGAATAATGAAACCTGTTGAAATCATTTTAGCAGGGATGGAGAATGATGGTAGGGTTGAATCTAACCAAAATATATTGCAAGTATATATGAAAATGTCACAATGAAGCCCTCCTGCACAATTAATATGTGCTAATAAAATGTTAAATAAAAAATTACCAGAGTATTTTTTCCACTTGAGAGACAAAGTAGAAACCTGATCCCTACAGAAGTATATTGACATTTTATAGCAAAGTATCTCATAGGAGAGATATATTGCCTTTCTTTGTTTGTTATGTCTCTTAAATTGTTTCATCATTGATTTGGAGTGAATTTTTAAACTTGCCACTCCTTCCTGTATAAAATATTTTAAGTTTAAAGACAATAAAAAGTTCCTATAAATTATAATCAATATAATAAAAATATAAATATAAAATAAAGGATTAGAATTGCAGTGCTTAAATACAACAGTTAGAGCATGTTGTCATTCTTTAAATGTATCATAGACTGCAAATGTGTATTTGAAGGTAAATTAAGAAATTTTTGAGGAGAGCATTATTTTTCTAGCCCAGAGTAAAAAGGATCCTTGAATGGAAATAATAAGCACTGATAGCTATTAAGCGTTTTCTAATTGGTAGACACTGTTCACAGCAATTTTTAGATGTCATCTCCTTTGATTCTCACAGTAATTCTATTATGAGTCCATTGAAGCCCCAAGAGCCTAGGTAACTTACTCAACACACTTATAAAATGGCAGAGCCCAGATTAACTCCAAGCAGTCTGCGGCCAAAGTTCAAGTCCTAAAGCACTACTGTGCCTCACTCGAAAAGCCCCATGGATTCCCAGCTCTGCTTTTAATGGCTTTATGTTCTCAGTCTGTCACCTTTTGTACAGATTTAAGTTTCAGCTTGTATAAATAAAAAAATTGAGAACTGTAGGCTACTTTCTTACAAAATGTTTATGAGGGTCAAATTTAAATGTTGGACATACTACTAATAAGCAAAAGCAAAACGTGAGTTTTTACCACCATAATAATACAATATCCTATTTATTATTATGCAGTTCATAATGAAAGATCAGAATAATGACTTTCGATTCTATAATTATATATACCTTCACCCATCCATCATTCATTCAGATAATAAATGTATAACGAGCATTTATCATGAGCTGGTCGTTATAAGTGGTGTGAAACAATGTTTATATCTTGTACTGATGTACAACATAGCAAAGGTTCCAATTCTCATGTAACTTCCATGGAGTTTAGTAGAGGATTTTGCAGAATCTGAGGCACATTTTAGGATATGTAGAGTTCTGGATGATGTTGAAGATATTATTCAAAAGGAAGCATAATACGCTATACTCAATATCATGGAAATTAATTCAACAGAATAAATATTTCATGAAATTCTTTTCAGAATTAAAACCACGTCATGTTAGAAGGCAGAGCAATTCTTTAATATGTGAAAAATATTTTAGTGCTTTTACATCTCAAGTTAATATTGATGAAAATTGTATCATTTTAGAAAAGTGATTCTTAAGAGTAAAACTTAGACTAAGCACAGGATGATATAAAGTATATAATTCATTCTATTTAAAGCTTGAGTTAAAAACTAATACTTGATAACTAAGATTTTGATCCTTACAAGAAACCACGATAGAATTTACCAAGCAAAAACATTCAGTTTCCAGTCCCTGGAGGAAACAGCACAATATCACCAAATAGTCAATGAAGCATTTTGTCAATACCTGAGAACAAAATATTAGATTCAACTAATCTTGATAATTAGCCAGGAAAATCAACAGACTTCTGTCAAATAAGATAGACTAACAGGATTTACAATGGTAGCAGATCTATTTTATTGTAAAATCAATAAACCAAGATGTTAATCTAAGCTTCATCTTTAGTTTTATTTTGTAATTGTTCTTTGAATTTTGCCCCAAACCCAATATGATAAAAAAAAAAAAGGAACATCATGCTCCAAGTTGAGCTGCAGGATGTAAGCAATCTTTTAAATATTAATACATTGTTAAGAGATATCCTGCTTGGTGGTAAGTCTGTCCTCTTAGCTCTTGGTGGATTTACTTATTGTAGATTATTTAAAATGCATTTACTTATGTGTTTATTCCAAACATACCAGAAGTAACTTAGCATTAGAACCACACAAAGTTAAGCTATGCATTTCTGGATTTTAATATGAAATTCATTTGACTGACTAATTTAAAACCATCTCCAAATCTCAGCATCAGTCATTATCTGAGCCAGATTAGCTAAATCAACTACTTGTAAGATTCCCAACTCCTGTATCTACTTTTTTGATGTTCTCTGATGCTCAAATCTGAATTAGTTATCTCTTTAATTTGATATTTCAGTCTCTTATATTTTCTCTAGCATTGGCTTGTCTGCATGTTAGACTAGAATGTCAGTACCCATAGAATATGAACACTATTGTTTTATTAAGATTGCATCAACATGTTGCAGTAGGGCTGACACAGAATGAGTACTCAGTAAACATTTTATCAGGAAATAAGCAATGAAAATATACTTTTAGTAGTCAGAGATGTTATTTGTAACTAAAATTTCTGAAAATGATCTCCATATTATAAGAAAAATTAAAAATTTCAAACTGAGAAGAAATACATTTGAAATATATTCTGTTAATTTTTATAGTTTTTAATTTACATGATGTATATAATTTCATAAACCACAGTACTTTTATCTTTTTTAGAAATTTTAGTTTAATTCACATATGCTGATAGTACAAAGGGATTTCAACAGATGTGTACAGTATACATTGAACAAGTTCACCCTCTTCCTTGTATTCCTTTATTCTCCCTCCCTTCTCTATCCCTTTTTAGTGTTTGGTGGGATTTTCATTATGCTATTAAAGTGACTTTATCTTTGAAAATCAAAAAGGCAATCAATATCTTACTTGAAAATTTAGCATGGTTGTTGGCACTGATAGTTACCCCTTTTCCCACATATACATACACAGTAGAAACTTGGCATTAGTAGTACTCCCAGCTATTCTGCTCAAAGTTTTGGAAGGAAACTTTTCAGATATGGCACATGTAAAAACTTTCTTCCTTGTCTTTTAATCAAAAGGAGGATTTATCTCCAAAAGCTGTCCATCTGGTTCCTTTCATGAGCTCTAAATTTACATGATAAAAAGGCAGAAATGTAATTAATATATTTTTCAGTAAGAGACAGTTTAAGGCATGTGCTTCTGCAGTGATTTGTGAAAGTTCTGACACATCTTATTTTGAAATCTATGTCTCCACTCTGAGAAAGGATGAAGAAGTCAGGGCCTGTAGGCTTTTGCAATTGAGAAGGTGTTTTTAGTGATCTATAGCGGCAAACCATGGGAACATAGTTCCAATTTTGCTCTTAAACATGTATCAAGCCCTGTTGCCAACACATAGTCTTTCTTGTCACACATTTCACTGGTTCTAAATCCGTGAATGAGCTACATCTTCTGGCAGCATTATTGCATTTGAATCTCTTCTCTTCAAATCCAATCTGCACTTGCTTAACCTGGTGATCTGCATTTCAGAAAATGTCAATGACAGTCATAATTTTATGTCATTAATATTCCCAAGAAGTAGACTAACTAGAAAAGGACCTACTATAGAATAAGGAAAAGAAATTGTGGGGAAAGTCTGTGGTATATTTTCTTTGAAGATTAAATACATTGTTATTGCAGCGGTTCAGTCGCAACACCAGCAGCATGTAACAGATACATACAAAACAAGAACATAGTTGCTGAGTAACATACTGGAAACCTGGGACCTTTGTGTCATAAATACCAGATTCAACTAATAATTGTTACATGACAAACCTCTTAATTTCTGTCAGCCTTTTCTATAAAACATTATACTTAGATTGAATCTGCTTAATGAATTTTTTTTTGTATTAGTGAATGAGCTGGCACTTGAGAGAATATTACTGGAAGGAAGCTTTCAGTTTGTGATCTCTTTTGGCTCCATTTCCATTGATAATGGATGCCTACATATTGAAAATTAATTATTCCTACTGTATGGCTCTTCTGGATCTTGTACAATATGGGTGCTCAGGATGGTAGGAATTTAAGGAAAGTGTATTAGGATACAATTTTGTCAGAAGTTTTCATATATACATATAAGGCACATAATGAACCAGATTCCTCTTCATTTGTTATTGTAGATTAGTAGGAAAGGTTTGCAAGTAAGCATTGTTGTTAGAATATGTTTAAGGAAGGAAGATGAGTGTCATTTATGCATCTATGCCAACTGCATATTTTGAGTAATGGTAAGTTATTTTCCCATATGGCTTACAAGGTATACATATAGGCACCTAGGCTTTCATACCCATAGAAAACAGGCTGGTATGGAAGGGAAGCTTAATTTTGAATAAATGCCATTGTCTATCAAGGAATGCATAACATCAAAAAAATATGAACTTGACCAAAGATAGGGAAAACTTACAATGCATAAGAAAGCATGACATTGCCAAAGCAAAACCAGTCTTAATTATTGGTTAAGTCATGATATAAGAGAACTAGAAACATTTTTGTTTATTTGTTGGAGTGAATGTTTCTTTAATCTATTTGACATATCAGAAGCAGATTAAGTTGCATTCACATCAGCTCCACTTTCAGTATGTGATTAACTTCATTGGTTTTGAAATGACAAACTCAATTTTTCCCATAATTTTCCAGTCATAGGCAGTATTTTAAGTTAGTTAAAAAAACATATTCCCCAATTCCTATTTCTGTTGAATTTGGATCTATAAGGAAGGGGATGGAAATCTAAATATTTTCAAATAAGAATCTCACTGGTATTGTCAACACATTTGGGAGACACAGCTCCAATTTATGGCCTGAAATTGAATACTTTTCCTAATATATATGAGCAGTCAGAATTCCCCACATTTTATGAATTAGATTTACTCTTCTATGTGTCTTTTTTTATTGAAGATAATGTAGGGATTGAAGGTAAGAAAGAGACAGTCTATGTTCATGATGATATAGTTGAAGACTAATATAGTTTAAGTCATAAATTCTGAATAATTTAAATTATTTATGCAACTGATGAGACGAATGATTGTGACATTCTTTGGACTAACTGTGTAACTTTTAGCAGATGTTCTAAGTGACTTGCATTTCTCTCGTTAACCAAATTACATGAAAAATGTTAAATTGATACAGTGATCTGTCATCATATTTTAATCACTTTCAGTGTACTTATGGAATGTTTTTATAATCTTGTGTTAATTACTGACTGCCTTATTCTTAGAAGAAAATAACTTTGAAAATGAGGGCTACAAACCTACTAGAGCTTTTGATGCTCAGAATCGGCTTGATATTTGATGCTTTCTGCCGTTATGATGCCAAGCACACTTGCTCCTATACTCTTATAAAATAAACTGATTCCCCCAATAATGACAATGAGTGATTCATTCGTCTCTTAAGTTATTTCCCAAGAAAATGTTCACAATATAGATAAATATTTCCAGTTTTGACTATTTCTTCCAAAAATTTCCACAACAAAATTTGCCACATAATGAAATTATTTCTACATTAAGACAAATCTACTATACATTAAGAACTGGGAAAATATGTAAGAGTTGGACCTTAGCTCTCTGGATCTCATTGTCAAGATGGAGTTAGGATGGAAGGTGATGTTTAATCTAGATTGAAAAAAGCTAGGAAGCAAGTAATAAAATGGTGCTTTTTACAAAATTCCCAGGACCCTGGACACAGCTACAGGTGTAGGAGGAAGCAGAGTTTTGAGGCTGAGGGACCTCTGTACCCAGAAAGGGCACGCTCCTACTTAGACTGTGCATTCCTGTGTATTGCACATTCTGTGGAAGTTCCATTCTTCCAGGTCATTAGTTATCAGACAAGCAGACCCACTATGAAGTGCCCATTCTTCAGACTAGTGCCCCTACTTGACAATGCTCTAATCCCTAGAGACCGCTAATCCACAGTTGTCCATGTTCTTCAGATCTAACTTCATGGGCATACCACCTGCTTTTCTTAGATAGGCCAGTACTTGGTTCAGTCTTCTAATGTTTCTATATGGAAAATTTTAATAATTTTTAAACAAGGGACCTCAGATCATCAACTGAACCCTGCTAATTTTGTAATAGTCCAAATTACCTACTCTATCACCACATCATTAGATCCTTGAGATTTGAGGTTTTCTTCTGCTTCTAATTGCTAATTTAACCTTCAAGCAGCCAGTTTATTTTCTCAAGATCTTAGAAAAAATTTCACCTTCTCAGAGAAGTTTTATTCAACCACCATTTGCCAAGAAATCCTGACTTCCTTGTTATTTCCTTCCATGCTGCTACTTATCCATACTGAAGCATATATGACAATATTAAACAGTTTTCTTTATGTGTTTACTCAGTTCCCTACTACGTGAAGTAATACCTACTTAGTTTTATTCAATATTTTACCTCTGTGTCTTACAGTATTGAGTCAACATTTATTAAAAAGAATAAATAAATGAATAAGTGTAGTTCAGTGGATTTGAATCATAGGAAGCAGGAGAGGGTAATGAAAGAATGCTGTCACAGTAAGGAAGAACCATGAGTTAGGAAAGTTTGTGCTTGTCTTTTCAAAGAGTAATGCATACAAGTTGAAGTCAAGTGAGATTTTTTGATATTAAAAAATCTTACTTTGGTTTAAATCTTATTTTCCTAATAAAAGTCTAATTCTTACTACAAATCATGTATACTAATACTGTACTTTAAAAAAGAATAATAATAACTGATATTTTTACTTGTTTGGACTTTAGAATGTTTAAACACTCTCAAATATGCAAGAAATATTCTATTTTAATTACAAGGAAAAGTAACCCAAATTACTCTGTTTTGTGTTACTTAAAAAATCAAGCTATTTTCTTAGTATTTCTTACATTTTTCCAAGGGAATATAAAAAGGAAAAACTCATATCTAATTTAAGAACTTAAGTATTATTGTATATATTAACAAATGTTCAGGTCATTTAATGAATGCATGGTAGTGTGATTATAGACCAAAATGATATTATTTTTCTTGTGAACATCTTTTTCTTCTGGGCATCTGTTCTTTTCCTTGAAAAAATTATATATTCAGTTAAAATGATCTTATAATCCAGTGAGTAGGTGCATAGAGATGTCGAATAAGAATGGTAACATTTCCCACCTACCTGCTTTAAAAGGTGCTGTGTGAATTGATGTGAAAATGTCTCTGAAGTGTTTTGAACTTCTTGTAAAAAGATATGATATAAATACAGGGCTGTGTTTCTGGAAATCTGATTCCAGTGACCTGGAGGATAAAGGTCTGATCTTATGACTTTGGTTACAAAAGTGATAATCACCATCTTCTACTAAATCTTCATTATATATTTGAAAACTAGAGAGGTGACTTTTTTTAGTACTATTAACTATATTTTATTTTCCAAGCAAAAGTAAACATCGATTCAGTGACATTTAGTTTTTAAAAAATTTTTTATTCATTTATTCACATGTGCATACATTGCGTGGGCCATTTCTCCCTCCTGCTCCCCGCCCCTTCCCTATCTCCTCCACCCCACCTCGCTTTCAGGCAGAGCCTGTTCTGCCCTTTTCTCCAATTTTGTTGAAGAGAAGACAAAGCTTTTTTGATAGTTGAAATAAGAATAGCTATATAGAGAGATTCTTAGCATTGCTTCCATGCACAAGTGTGTTACAACCCAAGTTGATTCATCTCTACCTGACCTTTTCACTGGTTCCTGACTACTTGCTTCCCATGTTGACCTCTGTCGCTTTAAGGTTTCTGTATTAGCTCCTCTGCAGTGGGGACATCAGACACTTTCATCCCTATACTTCCCTTATGTGCTCTCCCCTTAGCATGTGACCCAACATTACTAATTACATTGCTGTAATTGCCCTAGATCTAAAGTCTACATATGAGAGAAAACATACAATTTTTGGTCTTCTGAGCCTGGCTAACCTCACTCAGAATGATGTTCTCCAGTTCCACCTGTTTACTTGAGAATAATAAGATTTCATTCTTCTTCATGGCTAAGTAAAACTCCATTGTGTATAAAAAACACATTTTCTTAATCCATTCATCTATAGTGGAGCATCTTGGCTGTTTCCATAACTTGGCTATTGTGAATAGTGCTGCAATAAACATGGGTGTGCAGGTGCTTTTGGAGTAACATGTGTTGCATTCCTTTGGGTATATCCCCAGGAGTGGGATTGCAGGATCACGTGGTAGAACTATGTTTAGACTTTTAAGAGGCCTCCATATTGTTTTCCAGAGTGGTTGCACCAGCTTGCATTCCCACCAGCAGTGTATGAGGGTTCCTTTTTCCCCACATCCTTGCCAACACCTGCTGTTAGTGGTGTTTTTGATGATGGCTATTCTAACTGGGGTGATGTGCAATCTTAGTGTGGGTTTGATTTGCATTTACTTTATGGCTAGAGATGGTGAGCATTTCTTCCTTTGAGAAAGTTCTGTTTAGTTCAGTAGCCCATTTCTTAATTGGTTCATTGATTTTTGGGAGAGTTTAGTTTTTTAAGTTCCCTGTATATCTTGGTTATCAGTCCTTTGTCTGATGTATATATTTTCTCCACTCTGGGGGTGGTCTCTTCAGTTTAGAGACCATTTCTTTTGTTGTGCAGAAGCTTTTGAATTTTATGAAGTCCCATTTGCCCTCCTTTCTCTTAGTTGCTAAGCTGCTGGAGTTCTATTGAGGAAGTCCTTGCCTATACTTATTACTTCCAGAATACTCCCTGCTTTTCCTGTATGAACTTCAGAGTTTCGGGTCTGATATTAAAGTCTTTGATCCATTTTGAGTTGATCCTAGTATAGGGTGATAAACATGGATCTAGTTTCAGGTTTTGCAGACGGATAAACATTTTTCCCAGCAACATTTGTTGAAGAGGCTGCCTTTTCTCCATCGTATATTTTTGGTGCCTTTGTCAAAAATAAGGTGGGCTTAGCTGTGTGGATTCATATCCATGTCCTTTATTCTGTTCCACTGGTCTTCATGTCTGTGTTTGTGCCAGTACCTTGCTGTTTTTATTGCTATTGTTTTGTAATATAGTTTGAAGTTGGGTATTGTGATACCTCCAGCATTACTCTATTTGTTGAGTATTGCCTTGGCTATTTTCAGTCTGATTTCATAGGTCTTAGCATTGAGGGATGCTCTGCTGGTAATTGCTGAGTTAATTGACTCCGCATGCTCTAACAAAATGCTACAAGACTAGGTGGCTTAAGCAATAGAACAATTGCTCATGCTTAAGGAAGTTAGAAATCTGAAATCAAGATGTTAGCAGGCCTGGTTTCCTTTGAACCTCTCCATTGGTTTCTTGATGAACGCCTTTTCTTCATGTCTTCTTTTGATGTTCTCTTTCTGCTTATCTGTTTCCTATTTTTTTTTTCTTATAAGGACCCATCCATACTGGAGTAAGTTTTACCCTAAATTACCTTATTTTAATTTAATTACCTCTTCAAAGATCCTGTCTCCAAATATCGTCCCCTTGTGAGACACTGAGGGTTAGAACTTCAACATGAGAATTTGTGAGGGGTTAGGGGGTGGTCAGAACACAATTCAGTCCTAACATTTTAGCACTTGGGGTTTGAATTAGTAGGAAATCACTAATTAGTCATTCCATAAGTAGCCTATCCCCACTTTCCATTGTTCTTAGAATGCAAACCCTTTCACATAACCTACATGACCCTGTTTCTTTGGTTTTGGTCATATGCCATTCTCCCTCCACTCCCATTTCTAGATATGCTGTCCTCCTTTTTGGTTCTCAAACATATCCAACCCTTTTCCTCTTAGGTCCATTACCTATGCCAACTTATATGGGCAAACTATGCAACAAATTCTAACTCTAAGTTTTAAGTTCTACATTTACTACTTCAATGTTTTCCATTTTATACAGAAAATAGAAATTTTGATTTTTATAATAGGATTTTAATTTACCTACAAACTTATAAATATTGTACTCAATGCTAATGAAAAATGTACATTATTTTGTTTATCTAGACTAGCATACAATATGAACTTAGATTCATATAATTATAATGTGTATCTAGATGTTTTCAATTTCCCATAATACTGTTTTAGGCTTAGTGAAAAATTAAACAAATGACAACTAATACAAAACCTTTGAAAACTGAATTTAGCAATCTATAATTCTAAATAAAAATTACTTCTGAAATAATAAATAGTATTAAGTACATGTTTTATAATAATGAACATAGGCTCACTTAGGCAGCATTTACTGAGAATCTGTTTTTTTTTTAACTTTATTTTTTCTTTACTTTATAAAATCAAATTTTTCAATGGCCAAAAATTAAAGCTTACAAGGAATATTTTGTGAAGTATATATGTTCTGGATGTTTGGATGTGTGGCTGTTTCATTTCTAAATACATAAGTTTAAAGTTTAATTCTCCATTTCTATGGTTTAAGCTTTTAGGGACTTTTTTCCTTTCACTGTGAGGTATAGAATTTATTTTATGCCTATAAATCTTTTGTGAGTTACATATTTAAATGTTCCCCAGAATGTAACATTAAAATACATTGTTGCTATCAGATGTGAAACTTTGTGTACTTATTATTTCATAGTGTGGTTACATTATTTGTTTTGATAGACAATTCCAAATTGTCTACCAGAAGATGTACTCATGAATACCTAAATTCTGGGAAATTGTATTTTATGGCTCTACTAAATGGCTCTACTAAAAACTTATAGGATCTTTCTTTCTAAGGGCTTTGCTTGTGGGGTCTTTCTTTTTTCTTTGAGGACGTGATTCTTTTTTTAAATTTATTTATCTTTGTTATTGCACTGGGAGTACAATGTTATACTTACAAAACTTCTTACAATATATCATAGTTGAATGCACCTTCTCCATTGGACTTGATTCTTGTTAAATAACATTTTTATATTTAAAAATACCATGATTCATAATAAAAAATAGTGCTCCAATGTGACCATTATTAGTTCTGACAAATTTATCTACTTTTATTTTATTTTCTTTTAATTCTATTTCAACAGTAGTTAATTTGCTGTTCTCTATAGTGTTTCACACAGAAGTAACTCTGTTCTCTCTCCTCAAGTCAGTTGTCTTCATTACATTACCATCTACACTTTTCAGCATTCATATGCATTCTAAAAGCAAGACTGTGTAAGGAAACTTGTTTACACTCTTAGGCTTCATCTAAGAGTTTATAAAGAGTCTATTTCACAATTGGGTAGGAAATTAAGTTTTCTTCTGCTCAAATAGACTCATCTAAAATTTTCTAGATTCTGGGAAAGTCTCACACTGATATTTTGTGACATGGATATTCCATATTATCAGAAAAAGGATATTTCAAACTTAAGCATTGTAGAAATAACTTAAAATCAACCATATTTCCTAAATACTTTCAGATAAAGGTTAAATACTCTGGGAATTTCAGACATACAAACAAAAAATGTGGACTTATTCTTTAGGTATCAGAAGGCTGAATAATTATATACGATAAGCTCATCTTCTACATTTGAACTTGTAATCATTAGGTCTTACCACTCAGTTTATCATCTTGCTTTTCTAGGATAAGCACTAAACAGAATGCCATCAAATAGTTCATTGAAAACTGAGCAACTAATTACATAACTGCAGTGCAGTCTGGCCTGGAACTTATCTCCTGACTTGTCCTCTTCACCTCATGTGGTGGAGCATGCACCACCATGGTCAGCTAGTTACAAACTTGCATTAGCAAAACTTTCCTCTCTTTACCTCTCACTTATTCATACTCATCTGTTTCCAGAACTGTGGTATTCCATTTCTTCAATGAAACTATCCTGAACATTGTAGATAATGTAAAAATTATCCTTGATTACATTCCTAGGAAAATGTCCATCTTTATGGATCACTAAACTATCATTTCCCAAATTTGTTCCATCACCAGAATTACTTGGGAAAGTGAAAAGAAGAAGGAAGTCAGGGAAGGCAGAGATGGAGGAATAAAGGGGGCACAGAAAGAGAAGGGGGAGGAGGGAAAAAAGAGGAGGAAGAAAAAAAGGAAAATAAACTCTAAATGAATATACAGACTCTAAGTCTACAGTTTTTCAAGTACCTAACTTTATTCAAATTTTAATGCATGCTTGAGAACCACAGCACTAAGTGTATTTATTGATCTGCACACAGATTTTTCAAAAGGTTATTAAATGCTAATTTTTTCCTTAATGCCTTTGATGATGCTTTTCAGTTTAGGTGATGATCTGTATTAGAAAATGAGCCATAGGTGAGTATGACTTGTATTACTTTGTATCCCTCTTAGTATCTTGCTCAGCAATTTATGCATAGAAATTCTAGTAAAGCTTGTTTGGATGATTTATTATCTAGCTACTTCCTATCCTTGGCTCCTCTTCTTCCCTTGTCCATTATCTGTGGCTTCAGAGTGTTTGGCCTCTTTGCTCTTCTGCTATATATCCCCTGTCTTAGAGATATTATTTCCTTGCTTATATTTAATGATCAATTATCAATAAATGCTAAGTCTACATTCTGAGCTTTTACCTTTCTCATGTTCTCTGCAATTTTTACATAAACTGAAGTTCAATGTAACATACCATATAAGATGAAGAAGTGCTACATAAATACTGAATTAATTGAATATCGCCAACTGTTCAGATTTTTGTCCAAATCAGTATGTGATATTTTGCAGATAAATTCATGAAATAGATTATGTTGATATCTCGAGACACTAAGGTCTTTATTACTCTAAGACACCAAAATATCTTTACTAAATTAGAAGCATGAGGTAAAATGATGGTGACATCAGTTAGAAAATTGAAAATGCAGGGTATGAGTTGAAAATGCAGGGTATGAGTTGAAATCTTGGTTTTGCCACTTAGTACTTGACCTTGAATTTCTCTGAACCTCTATTTTAAAATTAAAACTTATTTTAATTTCTCTGAACCTCTATTTTAAAATTAAAATTTATTTTTAAATTAGTTTAGTAATAACACATAGGGTTGTTGGAAGATTAGGCAAAATCTTATATTGAATTAGAATATTGTAAAGAACTTAAAAATGACATTTAATATTATTATTATTATTATTTTCAATAAGCAAGGCAAAATTTACTTCTGCAGAAGAGTGCATACCAGAAAGTCTGGGAAGCAAGCACACCAGGAGGGAGGTCTGCAGGGGGTTTTATCTGAAGTCATGCTATCCCTCCCCTGCCCCTGGATTGAGCAGGTTTTGGGCTCATAGTCTATGAGGTTGGCTAATTAGAAATGGGCCAGGTTAAGAAGGGGCTTTGGTAACAAAGACATTTTAGAGAAACAATAACTGATTTTGGTTATCAGCTCCGGAACCAGTGCATCTAGTGGAATTCTTGCCCTTGAGGATAACAACCCTTTGTTCTTTTTTTTTTTTTTCATTTATTCACATGTGCATACATTGTTTGAGTCATTTCTCCACCCTGACCTCCTCTCCCACCCTCCCCCCCTCCCCACCCAGTTCCAGGCAGGTCTCGTTCTGCCCTTATCACTGATTTTGTTGAAGAAATGACATAAGCATAATAAGGAAGACAAAGCATTTTTGCTAGTTGAGTTAAGGATAGCTATACAGAAAGATTCCTACTATTGCTTTCATGTACCCATGTGTTACGACCCATGCTGATTCAACTCTAACTGATCTTTACATTGGTTCCTGATCCCCTGCTCATGATAACATCTGTTGTTTTAAGGTTTCTGTATTAGTTCCTCCGGAGTGGGGACATCAAATGCTTTCATGTTTTGGGTTTTCTCCGAAAACATGTGCTCTCCCTTGTCATGTGATCTGAGTCCAACCACATTGCTGCATTTGCCCTAGATCTATAGTCTGCATGTTTATCATTATTTTTACTACTATATTTTCCAGTAGCCTAAAAGAACCTGATTTTAACAGTACAAGTATTTGATGATGTTTTTGTACATTTCATGGTAGACCAGGATGAAGTTGGATTAAGTTTCTAGAAAACATTTACATTACTTGTTATGATAATGAGATTAACCTATCTTATAAAGCTTATTACTCTTGACTAATGTAGCTGAGTAGCTCTAGAGTGATTTTTATAAATTTGTGGAGAAAAAGTAATAGATGGGACATGGTAGCTTTAACAGAAAATCAAGGAAGAAAAAGAAAATGGATACTTACATCTTAACTATTTCCACTTAGAAAGAGAAGGGTATGGAGTCACAGTTAAGGTGGTTACGGAAGACAGCAGTGTCTCTCTCTTGCAAACAGCATGCCTGCAGGAATAGCATCCTTGGACTTGAGTTGGTTGCCTCTTAAGTACAATTAGACTGTGTTTGTGGTCTAAATGGTGTTTGCCCAAAGATATTTTGCTACTCCTTCTGTGATATTTGTAAGCTTCTGCTGTTCTTTTGAAAAAAATCAGAGTTCTGCTGAGTATTTGATGCTCTCTCTTCATTGTACTTAAAAAATAAAGGGGAAACCATTAGAATGAGCTCCCCTTCCTTATAATATTACAATATTCTATTTTGAAGAGTGATCATGCTGCAAAGAAAATACTATTGTCTTCATGTCAATAAATGAATTTACAGAAGGCTGAGCCATTTTTAGTCTTCCTGACTTCCAAGCTCACTTTCACATGATCCTTCCTTCCTGTGATAGATAGCACCTGCTATGTACTTTCTGAGATTTACGGAGGTAGGGCTGATTAATGACAATTTGGACAAGGTCTAGAAATGGCCTACAGAAATTAAAGATTAAACCTCCAGAGTTAGGGGTTGGCCTAGCGATGTGCCAGAAATTAAAATCAAGACAGGAACCTAGTCTCCAGAGGGTCACAGTATGTCCCATCATTTTCTTTTTCATCTAGATGTTTTGAGTTTTTTACTTGGACTACAGCTTCTGCTTTATTTCTGCATCATTTCAGTATATGGAGTACTGTCTTACTCCTACATCCTGTGTAAGATATATTTTATTAACCTTGAGCATTCTGAGTAAGAAGGTTGAAATCAATGTCAATATTACAATGAATTTGTTAACAAAGAGGATTTGCTTATGACAAACTTATTTTAGGAAGAATTTTAACAGAAATAAGGATGTGAATTTGCCTGCCAAAAAATAAGAGATGCTGAAAGGGGAGATAAAAAAGACTATCCTTAGTCCTAGGATTAGTTCAGCTGAGACAGATTAGAAGGATCCCAACCTTCCATAAGGGCATTTAGCAGGGGTTAAGCACTGCAGATAAAGTTTACTGAATAAGAAATTTAATTTCATGTTAGATCTTTGTTGTAAGCACTTCCTAGTGCTTTTTTACCCTTTTAAATGACTGAAGTTGTCAAATGTGTACAGTTTAGCTACTAGATTGACAGCTGTCAGACCCTTCCCATCATCTGGTCACAATCATAACTGCCCAGGAACCAAGGAGTACCCCAGGTCAGGGAGAAGAAAGCCAGATTGAAAACACCACTGCTGTCTCCACAGTTCCCAAGTCCGGTAGGTAAGTGGCCATGTCAACTTCAGTGCATTCCTTACAGTTGCTCAGAAAGACTCCAATTCAGACACCAACATTTGGAGGAGAATTCAGATGATCCACAGAAGCACAAAGAGAATTAATTTCAGTTGTGGGAAATGTGACTGACATGGCTGTCACTGCACCTGGGGCTTCTACTTCTGGAGACTTTGTTTCAGTCATGACTACTCCAGTCAACCTGTGAAGACTCTGGAAAGTTTCACTTCAGCCACAACACCTTTGGATGACTCCCAGGTGACCCTGCCCTTTGAAGCTCTGGACATACTTGTAGATGTCCTCAGTCAGATCAGGGAGTATCATCTCCCATGCCTATCACAGCTGGAACAGCCAGGTCACCTGCATGGACTATGGAAGAAGTTTGTGGTTAGAAGACAGGAGTTTGTGCACATTCATGACTAGTTATATAAGCAGTCATCCTTCTGTTCCCTTCAGATCAGTCTGGGAGACCTTCCTCTTGTGCACAACCCTCCACCACTCCAGGTATTATAACAGTAGGCCCTATTAAACCTTGGTCTGAATAGTTTTATTGCCTATTTGTGGTTTTGAGCATGGGTAGAGTGAGCTGGGGCTGCTAGACCTAGGCACACACAGTAAAAACCAGAGAGTACCTAAAAAGTTCCAGAGAGTGACGGGAGCTGAGTCTACAGAAGGTTAGAGGTTGTAAGATGCTGAGATTGTGGAAGATTTGCAGGCTTTGGCCACTAGAAGAGTTTCATAAAGCCACTGATAGTTGCCAGCTCTGACAGCCCAGAGCTGTGACACTAAGAGCTAAGGACTATGGACACTAAAAGCTCAGAGTTATAACATTAGCTGTTGGATATCTAGCCAGTGATGCTTAAAGCCCACATTGTAAGAACTTTTCTAAATGCCACAATGTACCCCCACCCAGTACAACAATTAAAAAAAAAAAAGAGTGCTGGGCTCTGAGACCCTAAGCATGAGTTGCTGATGGTAAGGGAGTTGTACTTGAGCTGTTCATGGTTTCCATCCAAATAAACCTCAGCCAATAGTTAACACAAGTACATTAGCTGTAGTCATGTTTAAAAGGCCTTTGACATAGGGAGAGGAGGTTAGGGTTAGAGGGTGGAGTATGTGTATTTTAAGAAACACTAAGGTAGGTAAAAAAGTTCATGAAAGAGTGAAACTAGTTCTCAACTCCAGAAAATTTTGCTGAAAACTTTCAATCAGATTTCACTTTAGGATCCCTTCTAAACACTTGAGAGAATACTACCAAACAATGTATAGCCAATCAAATAACAGAATTTCTGTCCTTCTGCTTGAGGATATTCTGAACATCATCGTGAAAAAACGAAAAACTGCATTTAAGTCTTGCCCCCACCACTCTGTGACTTGGGGAAATCGTGTACCACACAAGTCTTAGTTTAGTCATCCAAGGAGGAAATGTTGAATTAAGAACTCAATCAAAATAATCCTTGAAAAATGATTAATTAGTTTCCATTTAAATTGGAAATAAGATTTTAAAAACATAGGAGAATCAAGGCGGTCAATGAGAGAGTTAAGGCTGAAGGTGAAGAATGGTTTGAACTGGAAACAAACGATGAGACCTCGTGATTCCTTAGGGTTTGTCCAATGTATCTCACCCATCTTTGCTTGGAGGTACTTTTTGTCATCAGCTGTAATTGCAAATTGCAATATTTCATGACATAATTGTTTTGGCTCTTTTGTTTCTTGACATGTTGATTGCTTTTATAGCTACTCAGCTCTTAGATAATTTGTAAATCAAGATATCATTATATAGTAGTGCTCAAATTCCTATCACAAATAATAATCACAACAGAAATAAAAATGAATAAAATGTAAAAATGAAATTCAGTGATTTCAAAGCTGAACTACATTCATAGGTAATGTTCTCATTGAAATTAATTTTTAAAATTTACTTAAGAATGTATGTGTGACAATAGTTCCTACACATTTAATGTTAGAAAAGAAATCTTTTCTGACAAATTATTTTTCTAAAAATAGAAGATAGGTGAATTCAACAATGAAATTTTGTAAGAACTTTTGTAAATATCACAATGTACTCCCAGTACAACATTAATAATAAAAGAAGATAATGTGAGATGGAGGAGTCATAAAGAGAAAAACAGACCCAACTATGTTTTAGAATGTTTTTTTTTCACATTACCTATGAAATATTCTAAGGAAAATTGCATCAATATATTGATTCTATTACTTAGGAGCCACAATTAATTTCCTTAAAATATGATTTTTCTTTGTAATACATTTTCCAGTACATTGCTTTTAATCTCAAAAACACATTTCATTTGTAAATTGAAATAGTGACAGAGTTTACTCTGCTTTCATTGTGATTATTCAGAAACTAGAAATTAACTGATGGGCTTAGTGACTGAGATAAAGAAGTATGTATGATCAAAATTTTATTCTTTGAAGTTTGCTTTCCAGAAGTACATGCTGATGCTTGAAGTACCAAGTCTACTTTATGGATGTAAAGGGTGGCCATTTCCAATAGGTGATCATTTGTGTGACAGACACTATTTGATAGAAAAGAATCAGTAGATGGAGAAATGATTTCACTTATTGACCTATTCATAGGTTTCATTGGAAAAATTGTATGGGCAGTTGGCTAGTACTCCTTAGGAAATGTAATTAAGTTTCATTGATGGTAACTGTGAGAATAAGGAAAGCAAGAAAGGATCAAGACATTTCCTTTATATTTTATCATCGTTATTGCTGCTTTTTTTCTAAAAAAATAGTTGTTAATATATGTTGTTAGGTCTCTGACAGACAGAGGACTTTCACAAGGATTGAAAGATAGTATTCCACAGGTGGAATGCATTTTGTACTGAGTGATAACAATTATACCATGAGTTCTTGGAGGAAAAGATTTAAGTATTGATCCAACCAACCAGTTAGCTTGTATTTTTGTGAAGGAATCAAAACAGATAATACAGAATTCAGCTTTTGCTTTAGTGGGTAAAATGCTGTTATCTGGAACCAGTTCATCTTTTTGCTTTTTAAAGTAGTTGATTCATTCAAGCAAAAAACAACCATCACAGAACCTCTTTGCATGGAGAATTAATCACTGTGTTTTGCCTTTTGATGTACTATTACTATATGGATCCACACATAGAGTCTATCAAGCTCTGCTAATGTCCGATCAACTCTGGGACCTGAAGGTTTAATTTAATGTGGCTTTCACTGCCAAAAATCAAGCTTTCCCTAGCGTATGTATTAAACTTCCATCTTCCACCTTAGGGCATTTCCTTTCCAAAAAAGGCCCCCTAATGGATATTAGACTAAAATAACCACATGACAGTTAAAAATATATTGGGTCTTTTCGAATCCTTCACTACAGAGACAAAAAAGTATGCTAATTACCCTCCTTGTGGTCTCACTTAAAAATTAATATTAGCTCAATCACTGGCAATCAACATTCAGTCAAACAAATAAATCAACAGAGAACTTATTTGTAAGATAAATGTAATCTAAACTGCCATGTAAAAAGGCTGAAGCAGAATTCATTTTATGCAGACCTCAAGCAACTAAATTCAATCTCTGAAGGATGATTTTAATGGTGGCCTTAACTAAAATGCATATTTTAACAAGGCATATTTACAGTACATAATAAATGTTTAAATTGGATTAATTAGTATGTATAGTTGGGGGATTCTTACTATTTAGAATTATTTGCCTTGCTAACGTAGTAAATTTAGATGAGCTGAGCACTCAAATCATTCTAATAACAACACTTGGCGTTTGTACAGTGCATTATATTTTCTAAGTACTTTATAATTACAGTATTAATTAGTTAAGTGACACAGTGATCCTGTGAAGAGGTTTGCATCATTATTCCCTTTTACAAATGAGAAAACTTCAAATGCAAAGTACAGAGCAAGTCACATAGCAAGTCAATCAGATGAAGACCAAAAATCCTTTTTCTAATGACTCATGCATGCCTGAAGTTGTTTTTCTAATCAAAACCAAATTAATTTGTTCTCATATTATTTTGTTTTCACATAGCTGCATAGTAACTTCATACACTAGGTAGAAGTTCATCCCATACATACAATTTCAGAAAGCTAGTAAAGAGAATGAAACAGAAAAGAGTATTTCATTTCATTGTTTTTGTCTCCAGTAATAAACTTTTGTTGTATGTTTGAGTATGAAATGTTGAACACGTGACCTTAGTGGTGATTTGAGTATCCTCCTGGAAAGACCCTTGGTCAATTATTAGCAGAAAGCCTAGGGTGGCCTTTTTTGAAACATACCTAATACTTCATGTTGGGGCAAGGGGAAACAACTTCAAAGGATAACGAGGTTGGAAAATTCAGTGAAGTCTTTTTTGGTTTATAATCTCAATGCAAATTAAGTAGGGTTCCCAAATATTATGGAATACTTTTAGATTATTTTAAGCAAATAATTTCAACAAGCAGTAGTTAATAACTTATTTATGTTTTGGATTCTGAGGGAAACCCTACAGTTAATAAGGCAAGGCTTATGTACTCAAGTGACTTGTAGTTTAGAAAAGAATATAAATATGTAAACATAACAATATCCAACACATATTTGCTAGGCATCTACTATCCATCAGAGAGAGTTTCAGAGAAAACAACTGTGAGCAAAGCAGATAAAAATCACGACCTTAGTGTAGTGTGCTTTCTAGTGAATAAGCAAAAATATTATCAGCACTGTGATACCAGATGGATGGAATACTAAGATGAGACAGGAAGAAAAGGATGGTCAATATTTGTTTATCTGACTGATATTGTTATCATGAAAGTTTTAATGATGAAGCATCATTTGAATTTAATGTTGTAAAATGAGTAAATGTTCAAGAACAGGAGAGAAGAACTTAGGGTAGCCAAGGGAATTTGGAGGATGAGGATGTAAGGTGACTGAAGTGAAAAAATGTCACTTGTAGAGAAAATGGACTAGGAGGAAAAACCTGGCAGTCAAACATTTGAACATATAAAATAGTCAGGAGCACTGCAAAATTTGGTAAGGATAGAATTTAAGGTAGATGGGCAGTTAGTTTTTAAAAAATAATGGAAAACCTGAAAAGTCACATGATCTGATTAACTACAGACACTTTAGTAGTGGCAGAGATGATGGCTGAGATATTTGGTGTGGCAACCACTTGGAAGGGGAAGTAGGGAGAATGACAAGGAAGGGCTAAGAGATATTTGACTTGCTCTTCCATCTTTACCTGACTTTAGAGGGAAGTACTAAATAATATAGTCAAGCAATCAAAAGAAAATGAAATGACTGCAATAACACTAAAAACTGTTCTCATGACAGACTTGATTCTGTCTGTATTTCGTCCTTTCCTCCTCTAGTAACTGCTCTTACAGTTCAGTTCTTTGCACTTTCATCATTATATGGAGTGCCTAGTATAAGTGCTTGAGCTATAGCAAGACCTGAAGGTCATTCATTTCTTGAATGAATTATAAACAAAGTTCAAAAACTTGTTTGACAAGAGGTAAGTACTGAGATGGAGAGGAATTAATGTTATGAATTATGATCAGTGTGCACTGAATATCAAAATTTCTGAGTCCAAAGGACACACATACACAGGTTACCTGAAGTAGGGTTATTACTTCCAGGTAGGCATCAATGTACAACATAAACTAGGTAGTATTCTTTGTGAGCCAGTCCCACCAATCTCAGGAAAGCTATCCAGGACAAAAGGAATCTCATCTATGCAAGCCTCACTTGTATCAAAGCTGAGGGAACCTGGAAAGCATTCTTCCCTGAGTTTTCTACCCCAGGGGGACAAAACTTGCTGGGTGCACTGAAAAGCACCCTATTTCTGACTAGGGGGAGGGGGCTGGAACAGAGCCTGAGCTGTCCCACCCAGCAACCCTTACCTTAGCGTGTTCCTTTAATAGCACATTTTACAGTCATTCTTGAAAACTTCAAGTGAGAAGTAGGCAAACAGCATTGATTTACTTGGAGAACTTTTCTGCAAATTAGAGTTTAGCACCCAAATGAGATCTTCTTCCCTTACCTCAAGCTTGTTGAAAGAATTGAGATGTAATTGTTACAGAAGAAAAATATCCACTTTGTTTAAAATAGATGATAGGTACGGTTTAGTCTCTCTCTCTCTCTCTCTCTCTCTCTCTTTCTTTCTCTCTCTCTCTCTTTCTCTCTCTCTCTTCCTCCCTCCTTCACTGTCTCCTCCTTCCCTCCCTTTGCCTTCTTTCTTATGTGAGGACACAGCAAGAAGACAGCTGTCTGAAAGCTAGGACAGAAACCAAACTTTTCTGGATCAGTTTAGGATATTTTGTGATGGTGAAATAGTTAGAAAAAAGCACATGACATAAAGAAACCTTAAAAAAAACAGAGCACAAATAAATGTAAAGGTTTTACTGTATAAAGAAAGGAAGATATTAGAAAATCACCTCTAAAATATTATACAAATTCAAAGTTATTTTAATAAAAACTTAGAAACATTTTTAGCAATTGAAAAATCATAGAACATATATGAATAAAAAGCACAAAATATTATATACTAGTCCCTTCCCATCAATGGAAGATATATTCCAAAACCCCTAGTGTATTAGTGGAACAGGTAAACCCTACATCTACTTTATTTTTTCCTCTACATTCATACTTAAGATAAATATTAGTTCATCAATTAGTCACAGTAAGTGATTAATAACAAAATGGAATAATTTTAATAACATACTATAATAAAATCATGGGAATATAGTCTCCTTGCTATTTAAAAATCTATTACTGGAGGGTCAGGTGTTTTGGTTCATATGTATTATCCCAGCTACTCAGAGATCAGGAGCACTGTGATTTCAGGCCAGCTGGGTAAACTGTTGAGAAGACCTCAACCAATAACAAGCAATGTGTGGTAGTTCAGGTATATAATCTCAGTTGTGCCTGGGCAAAAATGCATGATCCTAACCAAAACAAACAAACAAACAAACAAACAAAAACTAAAGAAATAAAAGGGAGCAGGGGTATGGGGTGTGGTCTCAAGTGGTAGAATGCCTGCCTAGCAAGCATGAGGCCCTGAGTTCAAGCTTCAGTACCAGTAAAATTAATAGGATACTGGTGGTGGGGATGTATCTCAGTGGTGCAATGCTGATCTAGCATGAGCAAGGCTCTTGGTCCAATACAGAGCACTGCAAATTTTTTTTTTAAAAAACTATATGTTATTGGATTTTCACCTAATGGAAGCGCTTAAGTTTTGTTTCTTTGACATATCTGAATTGCTAGCATCACTACTCTTGCACTTTGGGGACATTATTGAGTAAAATAAAAACATTGCAATACCAAAACAAACAAACAAACATAATTAAAATAGCTATAAGTGACTAACAATTATGTAGCATATACAGTGTAGATACACTAAACTAAGGGATGTTTTATATCAGAATGGATGATGGAGTGGTATGGTACAGATTGTTATCCCAATACTGAGAATAGTATGTAATTTAGAACTTATTGCTTGTTTCTGAATGTTTCCATTCACTATTTTATGATTTGTAGTTGATCATGGGTAACTGAAACCTTGAAAAATGAAACTGTGGAAGATGGGGAAGCTCTGTGTAAGGAAATTCTGCAGAGTGAGAATGTTGATAAAGGAGTAGCCAAGGAGAATTAAAACTCTCAATAAATAAAATCTCCTTTGCTCCTGCTGAAAACAGATAAAAATAAATATGGAGAATAAAATACAATAAAGACATCATTGGAATCACTTAGAAAAAATTAGAAAACTTGATTGCTCATCTTAGAGCATCTAGCTTGCCACCTGGGTACAAAATGGAGTCATATCATTATACCATTTTTCATATCAAAGTTTTAAAAAGAAAAAGTATGAATTTTATATGAAATAATGAATTAATTTATTTAGTTTCAGAGAAGGACAGCTTTTCTGAGCAGGTCACAAAAGTTGAAGCTGTAAAGAAAATAAATAATAAATCTGAAGAGCCAATGAACAAAAGAAAAGATTGGGGCTGTAGCTCACAGTTAAAGTGTTTGTCTAGTATGTCCAAAGTCCTGGGTTTAATCCCCAGCACTGAAGAAAAAAATTTAAAAAGCAGCCAGGAGCTAATCAGGGGCAGAGATAGGAGGATCTTGCTGTTTGAGGCTTGAGGCCAAATAGATGGAGAGACCCCCATCTCAAAAATACCCAATTCAATAAAAGGGCTGGTGGAGTAGCTCAAATGTTAGAGTGCTTGCCTCGAAATTATGCAGCCCTAAATTCAAGCCCCAGTGCCACCAAAAAAAAAAAAAAAAAAGGAAAAATATTAAGCAAAGGTTTATTTTTGTGGGAAAGACTTTTATAAATTGATAAGAAATAATTTTACAGAAAATGAGAAAATATATAAACTAGTAGTTCAGAGAATATATTTTGCCAATAAACACAGAACTGTTGTTTAAAATTTGTCATATTAAAGTAATATAAATCAAAGTAATTACAACATGCAATTATTCTAAATAAAATTAGTAAGTCATGAAAATTTGATGAAATTAAATGGTGATGAAGGTAGAAAATAAGCAATATCAAGAGTGTATAAACTGCTGAACTCTGAATCAAATTTAGCAAAGAAAACAGAAACTGAAAATCCACATTTTGTTTAATTCAGGTATTGATAACTGATATACAGAAAAATCATCAAAGCCACGTCAAGACACATCTATTGTGACATTCATTGAAGCACTGTTTGCACTGAGAAATAAATAAATTTCTATGAATGACTTGGTCAATCTATCGACCTCCTGCATGCAGGCGTCATAATACATGAGACATAATACAGCTGCGACAGGAGATCCGAGAGCCGATGATGTTAGCCGACAATTAACAAAGCTTGCTAGCATGTGATAGTCTTCACCCATATGAAATTAGATGCCTGTCACTAGAATGAGACAAGAAACTCTTCAAACCACTTGTACGAGGCAAGTTATTTGACAAAATTCAATGCGTTCCATGATTAAAGAAAACTCAACAAACAGGTATTAAATGAAGACTCCCTATATGATTCACCAATTCTACTTCTGAATATACACCCAAAAGAATCAAAAGCATGTTATTATTAACAGTAAGCAAAAGATGGAAGCTTTCTTAGTGTATATTAACTGATAAGTGAAAAAAATATGGTATACATATTTGGAGTATTATTCAGCCTTAAAAAGAAAAGTTATTCTGGCACCTGCTACCACAAGAATGCCAGAAGATTAAATGAAAGAAGACAGTTACAAAAGTCAAATATCATATGAGGTCACTTACATGAGGTACCCAGAGTAGTCACATTCATAGACAGAAAGAGAGTGGTGGGCTGCCATTAATGAACACAGAGTTTGCGTTTGCAAGATAGAAAACTGTTCTAGAGATTAGTTGTACAGCAAGATGAATGTACAAAGCACTATGAATTGCTCAATAAAAATGGTTAAGTTTTGTATTGTTATGTATATTTTGTCACAATTAACATATTCAGTAAGATTTGAAGTGCAAGGTATAGAATAGCATTCATCATATAATACCATTTATGCAATCAAAAATCATAATTTAACAGTGAATTAGTGCAGAAGAATTGAAGCTAAGGGAAAAAGGAGATGACTATTTTTGTTTTATGTTTATCATTGGCATATTTTGGAATTTGGTTTACTTTTTTATATTACCTCAGAAAAATACTTAGAATGGTTGATCGATATAAATAGATTTATAGTCAGGTAGACATATAATAGATATTGTTAAGTAATTAGATCACTAGATACATACGTAGTTGGATTCAATCAAACATAATTGCTATTTGATAAATTCTGACTCACAAAATGGCAATCTTATAAATTTCAATCAAATAAATTAGTAAAAATCATTATTTTCTAATATGTATGTCATATATTATTACCTAAAGTAATCTAGCTTTGCTTTCATTAATTCAGAAAAAAATTAGTGCCAAAAAATAAATCTCAACTTAGTTTTAAAAAGGTCTACTGAGTTTTTGACATTATTGCCCAAATTGCTCCATTTAAGCTTGAAATTGTTCTTGCAAAGTATTGTTTTTTTCAAGGAGCATTTAACTTATTGAATTCTATGACTAGAAATTATGAATTACTACATAGTATATAAACAGTACATTTATTGAGACATTTGGAGCTTCTTACAGAATATTTCTAGGCATTTTTTCGTTGTTGGGGAATTGATAGAGTGTGTTTCCCATGTAATAATTATAGCTTGAGAGAATATTTGCATATTTTAGGAATGGCATTGCCATTTTTGAATCCACATTAGAATGAAAGACTCAGGGTAGAAAAACCATGATTGTGAGTGGAAAGATGCTTAGGGTTTGGCTCAAAATAAATTTTTTTCACCTGTGATGGAGCTGTGCTCCTTAGGCAGATGATGTATAGTAATAGTTGAAGCATATAATAAATATCCTTCCTTACTAATGTATTACATTTTATTAGCTAGATCAATATTGCTGTAATTTCCACCCATTAGCATCTCATTGCTGTAAAGTACATAAAAATATTTACATTAACACTGATCAAAATTGCAATAGCGTATATTAAAATATGAATGACATATAATCAGAACTTTCTGTTTCTACTGCCTCCAGTTATTTGTGACCTCAGATTGAAGTTCAAGTTTAAACTTAATTGCACAATTATGTAAATCTGTAATTCTAACACTGAATTACAGCTGGTAATGATCAATAATTATATTTATGTATGATGTGAAGTTAATACTGCCACCATAGATTAATGTAAACAACAAAATTATTTCTGCAGTCAAGAGCTAACAAATCATCATAAACAAAGAGAACTAAAACAATCTCTTCAGAGCCTAATTCCTCCAGCAGAATAAACAGATTTCTTTTTATTCCCAATGAATGTTAAAGTCCTGATTAAAGAGAACATGACTACCAAAACCAACATGATGGCTGTTTCACTACACTTCAATTCTTATTTCAGATTTCAGAAAAGGGAAACTATTCTGAAGTATCCAGTAAGGTTCCATTGTGAAGAGTAATGAAAGAGGTGAAAGATGAGGGAGAGTAGAAATTCCATCAAAATGTGTCCAGCCAATTAAAAAAAATCTAACAAATATGTCCACCTTTTCATACTTTATAGATTTTAATGTCTTTGCAATAAAAAAAATCATTCTTTGAAAGTGCAGCAGTCAATTGTACAGAGCTATAATGTCAAGCCTGACCATATCTTGAACTAGAGTCATCAAGATAAAAACAAAAGCAGTAAACATTTCACATGAAGGACTCTAATTTTCAAGAATTCAGAATTTCCGAACTGCGGGACACATAGAAATAAAGCATGAGAATCACGCTCAGTGTCTTTTCATCACTTAGTGCTGTGTAAACAGTAGATACTTGATAATCACGCATGGATATGGATGAGCCGTAGCTCAATACAATGAAATGAACTGAAGGAGAAAAAATCCAATATTGTAAAATGATTATACTCCTTGCTAGGACTAAAATCAATGTCATGTATTTTTATTTCACCACTAAAGGTAAAAGGGGAAGAATTGACATAGGAGCATAGGCATTTTGTTTCTTTTTTTTATTCACACATCATTCACTTGTTTTTAGATAACATATGCGTAGTGTTTTCCATGGGTGAGGTATGGTTCTAGGCACTCTGCATATAATAACTTCCTATTTGCCACAATTACTCAGTGACACAGATACCATGGATATTTCCATTTCACAGGTGAGAAAACTGTGGCACAGCTGGATCTAGGCTCACATAGGTAATAAGTGAGGATGTAGGTTTTAACTGAAACTAAGATCATGTTTTTTGCTCTGCATTAAGCTACACAACCTTAATTAGTAGTATCATGAAGTAAAAGTCTGTTAAAATGAAATTTTTGGTTCCCTAATTTAGACGAGTGTGTAGATTAACCTTACTGTCCTCTCTTTAAGGTGTTTCTTTCTAGCACTATTGACGGTGGGAAGTCAAACAATTCTATTGTTTTGAGAATTGCCTGCTGTTTGACATCACCCCTGGCATCTACCCACTAGGTGTCAGTAGCACCTCCTCATCCAATTGTAACAATTAAAATGTTTCCTGGGGAGCAAAATTACTACTGATTGAGAGTCACTGAGTAGTAAAATGGATTCCCAATCAATGTTTTTCAATAACATTCAATAAACATCCAATACTATCTCTACGCTCAATCCACATAAGAAATTTCACATGATTTTATCAAGAATGAAATTGGGAAATAAAAACCAACCATAAGAATCATAATTTCTGTTACAACTTCTCAGAATGATGTTGCAGGTGGTCGTTGCTTTTCTGTTTTTAAATAGTCTCATCTCAGACATAGCTTATTTTTTTCTTGTGACTGTACTGGCAGTACTGCAGAAAATGGGGAAGAGATCATTTCTATTCCTCCACACCCATTGGATGATTATGTCAAGGATTTAAGGACTGACTGCTTCTGAGATAGTAAGGTAAAATGACCTTCATGATTGCATTTCTCTTTTTACTTTTTAGGTGAATTTCTGGTTTCTTTTAAAGGTCATTTTAAGAGCATAAATACACGTTTCTTGAGTTGGTCAAAGGAATCACTGACTGATAGAACAATTCTCTCTCCAAACAATCTAACCACTGCCTTAGCAAAGAGAAAAGCAGAATAATTCTAAGCCTTCTGACAAAGTTCCTTGTGACATGATGTTCCTCTAGCACAGAGAATTTTCATCCATTGACAAGGGATAATAGACTGACATGTTTTATTTGGTCCCTGTGGGAATTCCCATACTACTTATTCAAGAATATTTACATTCAGTCTAGATTTTCCTTACAAAGGTGGTTCAAAGACAGTGCATTTGTGTGAAATTTGTTTATTCAATAAACATCTAGAGAGCATGTATTTTGTGCCAGTCATTTATCTAATAAAGTCACAAAATTAGCTCATTCAACTCACATATTCCCAATGAGGTAAGTACTACTAATTTTATAACCATGACAACTTTTAAAACAAACTGAGACATAGAAAGTTTAAATATCTTGTTCAGGTAATATTACTAATAAATAGCAAGTGAGAATTTGGAACAGGCAGTGTGTGACAGAGTACACATGCTCAGGTTCCCTGCAATGTTATGAATCATTTTGTAGTTTTTAAAATACCTCTGCCTTTCTGGTAAGGAAGAGTTTCTATTATTATTTGTATTCCTATGCAGAATCCCATTTATCAGGAAGCTAAGAGTTTTGAGACAAAGTTCTCATTCAGGATTTGCCAAATGGAGCCCATAAAACCAAGACTACCTACAGGAGTGTATGTGTGTATCTTTTTGACTAAAGATTGTTGCATTAGTTGACAAAGTTTAAGAGACTGAGACATTTTTCAGAAAAAAAATATGGATTTTTGGTTTCTGTAATTGGAAGAAAAAAATAACAGATTAAGTTTACATATGTAGCAACAATTAGTCACAGACAACTTACTTTTTGCACGGAACATTCATTTCTTGCCTCATCTCTATGAGACTTGAGTTTGAAACACCTACTCTAGTCTCTGAAGGGTTGAAAACTGCAAGGCAGAACTTAGTTCTGAGAGCACAGAGGACTACAGGAAGGGAACACTTTCCCTTGGAAGTTCCCTTGGAACACTTGGGAATAAAACAAGTCACACTAAAGGGAAGTCACTAATGAGAGTTGGAGGGTAAAAGAAGGAAGTTAAGAAGGTGAATATGGTTGATGTACTTCCTATACACGAATGAATACAGAATTTTTAAACCTGTTGAATACACCAGAAGAAGACTAAGACAGAAAGGAGAAAAATAGAGAGAATGAACCAATTTGGGTTTTAATGCATGTATACATGGAAATGTCACAATGAAACTCCCTGTATAACTATCTTAAACAAACAAAAATGTCTTTTTTTTCAAAAATGCAGATGAGGAAGGCAAAACAGGTCTTGTCTGGGGGGTTGATACTAGTGGGATGAGGAGGATGTAAGGAAAGATTGTAAGAGAGTGAGTATGGTGGAAATATTGTGTAATTATATATGTAAATGGAAAAATGAGACCTGTTGAAACTATTCTGGGAATGGGGGCAAGAGGGACAAAAGAGAATGATGGAGGGGTGAATTCAACTATGAAATACAGTAAGAACTTCTGTATGTGTCATAATGTATGCTCAGTAAAGCAATAATAAAAAACTTTATATTAAAATAAATAAAAAATAAAACTTGAGAATAAGGTGGAATCTTAAACTCTGGAAAAAAAATGTCCAAAGACCAATAATTAAATCTGGCTCACATATAAAAATCAATACTTCTAACTTTATGTAAAATTGCTATGGTATTACCCTAAGATAGGCACCATATCCTCCCCTTGATAAGAAATAAGGATTAACTTAGCAAGTGGGACCAAATTGATTGCTAAATTGGCCCAGATGTGCAGAATGGAAGTTTGCAGAAGACTCTAATCTTGTATTCTCCTTACTGAACATGAAAAATCCAAATTACTTTAAAGAAAGCATCATTGTATTATTTCTGGAATTTGTTTACTGCCTGAGCTTCATTTTGGTCAAGGAATTATATAAAATATAAATTGTTTTAGTTGGTTCCCTGTAGAGTATATTTTCTGGTTTACATGTAAAATGTCCACTGAAGTCCATGAAAGCAGGAAATATTTATGGGTTTACTAAATGGGATGGAAAAGGTTATTAAAAACTTCTTCAACTTCATTTAGCCAAACAGTAGGATTTTATGAAAGTCCAACAGTGGCTAGTTTAATATAGAATGGTGACAATCAGGGGAAGCAGTGGGGAAATTTTGTGAATGATCAGTAAGTGTCTGTGTGGAAAATATAAGTAAGGCAGTTAATAGAGTTCCTTGATTCTAAACCTGGAGGCACTTGGCTTTATATAAAAGACACAAGTAAGAAAGAAAGGACTTGAGTGAAGGATAGAGTCTTCCGTATCACACTCAGCCTAATGCACTTTTTCCTACTTTAAAACCTCTAGTGTCATAATTGTATTAGTTCCTTCATGAAAGCCATTTTCAAGGGAATATTTTGCACATTAGACATTATTGTACTTACATGAATGTTCTCAATGGTATTCAGCCTCAGAAATAGTTTATGCTATGATACCTTGGTTGATAGTGCCTATGAAACTAAAACTAGACATGGAACTATTATATGTAGGACAAGCCTATGCTGCAATCACCAAATCAGTCCCTAAACCAGAATATTAAAATATTTTTGTGGAATAAAGACAAACATTTATATAAAAGATGGGGTTTCAAAGAGCTGTGGTTAAGTTAGAACTCTTATATAGCATATACAAGGCCCTTGGTTTAATCTTCAGCACCACAAAGAAGAAGGAAGAGGAAGAGGAGGGAGAGGAGCAGAGGGAGAGAGAGGAGGAGAGGAAGAAATGGAAGAAGAGGGAGGAGGAGGAGAATAAAGAAGAAGGAGGACAAGGTGAAGAAGAAGGAGGAGAAGAGAACTAGAGAAAAAGTTAGATCAAAAAGAATTAACCTAGAAAGTAACACACACGCACAGGAAATCAATGTGAGTCAATGCCCTGTATAGCTATCCTTATCTCAACCAGCAAAAACCCTTGTTCCTTCCTATTATTGCTTATACTCTCTCTACAACAAAATTAGAGATAAGGGCAAAATAGTTTCTGCTGGGTATTGGGGGGGGAGAGGGAGGGGGCGGAGTGGGTGGTAAGGAAGGGGGTGGGGGCAGGGGGGAGAAATGAACCAAGCCTTGTATGCACATATGAATAATAAAAGAAAAAAAAAAGAACTGAAAAAAAAAAAGAAGAAGGAGGAGAAGGAGAAGAAGAAAGAGTTTCAAAGTATAGTGAGTAAAAAGGAACTATTGAAGTCTTCTGGTTAAAGAACTCACCAGTACCAAAATGAAGAAAGTTTGGTAGTATGTCCTAAATCACAGAACTTTTATAATTCAAAGTTTTATTTATTTATTTTTACAGTACTAGGATTTGAACTCAGGTCCTCATGCTTGCTAACACACTCTGCCACTTGAGTAACTTCATCAAAACATTTTTGCATTGGGTATTTTCGAGATAAGGTTTTGTGAACTATTTGCCAGGCTGGCTTTGAAAAACAACCCTCCTGATCTCTGCCTCCTGAGTAGCTAGAATTATAGATATAATCCATGGGCGCCTGGTCAGTTCAAAAATGTTTATGATTTGTGTTTAATAAACTCTGTTAAACAATTTGCTTTAATAAATTCCCTGCAGTTCACTTTAAGGTATAAAATTTGTTTTTGCCTCTCTATGGCCACTTCCAAATACAGAATTAATAGATTTTTTGAGAGTTAAGCAATAATCTTAGCAAGTGAATCTGACTGCCATCTGGATACTTCATTCTGGTGTCTAGGCAGAACACATCAGGTTGACAGCACACCAGGTAAAGAGGTAAGCAATAAACAATATCACTGGGCAGGGTGTCAGAGAATAATTGGTAGGTAGAGTAATGATGTGAAGACTGGGTACCTTTTAATGGATGTGGCATGTAAAGACAAGAAAAAATGTCTCTCAAGTTGTGTTTTAATACTCAATAGTTGGGGAAAAAATCACAACTAAGCTAATTGTCCAAACCCAGGACAATAATCCAAGGACAATTAAACTCAGCATCAATCATTCATCACTGCCTTACAAACCGACCCAATTTCAGTGGTTTGAAGCCACTCTTTCTCTCTTTCTTGCAGTACTGGGGGATTGAACTCAGGACCTCACCCTTACTAGGGCAGGCACTCTACCACTTGAACTACTCTACCAGTCCTTTTTGTGTTGGTTATTTTTGAGATTGGGTCTGACTTTATGCCTAGGCTGGCCTGGACCACGATCCTTCATTTGTGCTTCCTTGCATAACTTGGATGTCAGGCACACATCTTTGTCCCCAGTCATTGGTTGAAATGGGGGTATCATGAATTCTTTATTTGCCCAAATGGCATCCAATAACTATCCTCCTCATCTTCATCTTCCAATTAGCTGTGATTATAGTTTTGAGATACTGTGCCTGGCCTGATTGCTCTCTATTATGACTTGAGGATAGTTCTTGTGCAGATTTTGGTTTGTCATGCAATTGCATTCCATTGACGAATCAGCTAAGCCACAGTATCGCAGATCGTCTCACTCATGTCTGGCATATTGTGCAGGATGCTGGCTGGGAAGCCTCAGTTGTCCACATGACCACCCCTCTTTGAAGAGTCTACATGGACTTTCACATGGCAGTGTCAGGGAAATATTGTAGAGGATAAAGGCAGAAACTGAAAGATGTTGTGAGGTCTTGGGTCTAGAACTTATGTTCTATTAATCAAAGCAAGTCACAAGGCTAGTAAGATGCATGACGTGGAGAAATAAACTCTTAACTTTCATGCGATGAATTACGAAGTCCCTGTGACAACATGTATACGATAGTGTGTTCCACTGTTGTAACAAACATCTAAGGAAAACAACTTAAAGGAAGAAAGATTTATTTTGACTCATGGTTTCAGAGGTTTTAGTCCATGGTCAGCCAGATCCATTGTTTTTGTGGCCAAAGTGAAGCAGAGCATTATGGCAGAGAGTAGTTGGTGTAGGGAAGCTGCTCAATCCTGGCCACCAGGAAACAGAGAGACAGAGAGTGCAGGAACAAGATGTATATTTCAGAGGTACAACCCTATTGACCCATCTCCTCCAAATAGGCCCCACTGCCTAAATCTCTACCATTGCCGAGGATGTCATTAAATTATAAATTCATTAATGGATTAATCTGTTGATGAAGTCAGAGCCCTCATGATCTAATTACTTCCAAAAGGCCCATCAGCTTGTAACCAAGTCTTACATAAGCCATCAGGGAACATTTCAGATTCAATCTATAGCAACTTATTATAGATCAGAGAGGCATTAAGTCAAATAGTTAACATGGACACCAGGGTCCCAAAAAATATTTGAAAGAGTTAAAGCAAGGGGAAACCTACAGCAATTTTTTTCTTTATTCATTTATTCATATGTGCATATATTGTTTGGACCATTTCTCCCACCTCCCCCCAACTCCCAGAACCTGTTCTGCCCTTTTCTCCAATTTTGTTGAAAAGAAGACATAAGCAGTAATAAGAAAGACAAAGTGTTTTTGCCAGTTGAGATAGGATAGCTATACAGAGAGATTCCTAGCATTGCTTCCGTGCACAAATGTGTTACAACCCGAATTGATTCATCTCTACCTGACCTCTTCACTACTTCCTAGTCATCTTCCCATATTGACCTTTATCACTTTAAGGTTACTGTATTAGCTCCTCTGCAGTGGGAACATCAGACATTTTCAAGTTTTGGGTTTTCTACCTTTCCCTATTCCTCCTGTATATGTTCTCCCCTTAGCGTGTGACCCAAGTGTAATAATATTACTGCATTTGTTTCAGATCTAAAGTCTGCATATGAGGGACAACATATGATTTTTGGTTTTCTGAGCCTGGCTAACTTTACTTAAGATGATGTTCCCCAGTTCCATCCATTACAATAATTTTTAAGGAAAATGTGAGTACATATAGTAAATTTTGAAGTATAAATTCTTATGCCTACTTACCCAAGTGTTCAGAAATTCCACAAATTGCTTCAGATACCAAGTTTTCTTTAGCTTACCCCAAGGTCACTCCTAGGATGTACTTCTCAAATCCTACATGGTTAGTAGAACATTGATTGTCACATATGTACACTAGGCAGCAGAAAAAGGGAGAAAGAGAGGAAGGGAACTCTGTTTTTAAAATCAAATATATAATATTCGTTTTAATCTTGGAAGCCTGTCTTGGTCACATATGTGGACCTTCCAAAAAAGCAGGGAAAATGTAGTCTTTGAGCTGGGAGCATGTTGATTATTAAAAATAGGATTGTATTGTTACACAAGAAGAGGAGAATGGTATCGAGAGGTAGTTGCCTGTCTTTTTTGGCACTCACAGTACTTAGTAAGAACTAATTGAATTGAATAAAAATCATCATGTGAAGTTTTCTAATGTCTGCTGGAAGAATCACAGAATCTTTATAAGGTGTTTGAAATCACCTAACTTTATTTGGTGCTTTATGTATTTAAATTGTAACTGGGATTTAGATTATCAGACTATGTTATAACCTCTTAAAGTATGAATCTATTTATCTTCAATTTCTGTGCTGAAGGCAACAGCTGCATCTCACCAATGAACCTCCATCTGATAGAAACATGTGTCTGATTTCTATTTTAATCTTGGCATAGTAACTGTGAAAGACTTTGGTTGGCACTTAATTATATTGCTAATATGTCACCTACTATTATTTCTACTGAACGAGCTTTTCTGTCACATCCCTTATCATGTATATCGTTAATCCTCATATATAAGATAGAATTATATCATTTTGAAAAAATTTCAATCTTAATTCTATCCCTAAACATGTACACCCCCACTGATTGTTCATTTCACACTTTGTTTTCTATTTTTCACTTAAATTCTGATGCCATTATTTAAAAACTGTCAAACACTCTAGAAAGATTGAAAGGAAGGAAATCACTTAGAAAATTATACAGTTGGCAGCACTGTGCTAAAGAGTGATAAATCTGTATGTGTTTACTACTTTAAAACCAAGATATGATTATTTTATTTGGTTTCTTAGACAGTTATTTTATCTTAGAATTCTTGCCTAACTCAAAATTTTGTTCTTTAACACCTTCAGCCAAGGCATCAGAAATATCCCTTTGAACAATTCACTAAGTTTGAAATATTTTTGGTCAAATCTCCTCACAGGCTATAGAATTTATTAGAAAATTATGCAAGACTATCTAATAATTGTGAATATTCTATTTGTTATACTTTGACATCTTATTATTCAGGTAGACAATCCCAATGGGCTGACTGCTACTTTTCTTTTTTTGGTGGCACTGGGGCTTGATCTCAGGGCTTCATGCTTGTTAGGCCAGTGCTCTTACCACTTGAGCCATTCCACCAACCTTTTTCTGTGACCGGATTTTTCAAGATAGGGTCTCGCTAACTATTTGCCTAGTACTGAGTTTGAATCAAAAATCCTCCTGATGTCTGCCTCTGGAGTAGCTAGGATTACAGGCGTGAGCCACTGGCATCCAGCTGATCCCTACTTTTCTAGCTGATTCTTAGTTAACTACTATGTTCCAGTATCCCATGGAACTGGGACTTGATTCTCAAATATGCCCATTTTTCTATGATACAAATTTAAAGTACAAGACACATACAGAAAGCTACTTATTCTAAATGTATATTTTGATGAATTGGTGCAAAGTGAACAGACCTATGTGTACCCAGGTCAAGAACATTTTTAGACCCCAGACAACACCTTTATGTAGCTGTTTTTAGTTAGTATCAACTCTTGACTTCTAGTATGAAAGATTAGTATTAACTATGTTTGAATATTATATAATTGCAATAATGCAGCACATACAATTTTGTGCTTGCCTTCTCTCATTTAAATTATGTTTTTAGATTCATAAATGTTTGTGTGGGAGTGTAGATCTCTTATTCTCGTTGCTGGTTAATTTTTAGTTGTCTTTGGTTTCAGGAGTCTGACTATGATGTTCCTTTGTACAGTTTTCTTTGTAGTTACTGTGAATTGGATTCACAGTGTCCCTTGAATATATGAGTTGATGTCTTTTATAAGTTTTGAAAAGTTTACACTCAATATCTCTTCAAATATTAATTAATTCCTTCTTTTTCTGTTTTCCTTTCCTTGAAGTCCTGTTTATATATGATAGATATTATTTCCACTTGCTCCACATTTTTATGCTTGTTTATGAATGTCTTTTCTTTTTTAACACTTTCTGTTTATGAATTTTGACATACTGCATTGATCTGGATATACTCCATTATTTTAAAAAATCTACTGTATCTAATATGCTGTAAATTCCATTTAACATGCTCCTAGTTTCAGCTATTTCATTTCCTATTCTAGATTTTCCATTTTATTCTCCTAAAAGCTTTTAGTTTATTGTTAAATGTCCATATAACTTATCATTCTAATTTTGTGTCTGCATAATAATAATTATTATAGAGTTCCCATCTGTTAACTCTCTTAATTAGATAATCTTTGAACAATGGCTTTTTTCCCCTCTGTTTTCATCTTAGTCTTCAACATGTGTCTTTGTCTTTGGTGTGCTAAGTAGGTTTTGATTAAATGCTAGACATGCTTAAAAATTGTGGGGGCTGCAGTTAATATTATCTTTCTTTAGAAAGAACTATCTTTGGAAAACAAAAGAAGTAAAAGCTAATGACCCTGAGCAAATTTAAGATCATGCTGCGTTGGTGCTATGTTGCAGACCAGGTGTGGTTTAGAGTTTCATCTGGGCAGATAGAGAAGTCTTTGGGTTCCATCTTTTTGAAAGAGCTCATATTCCAATTTTTACTTTTCAAGGTTAGTGATAATCTCAATCTACTTTTCAGAGAGTTTATGCTTTAGGTTTTAAGCCTCCTAATCTCTCCATTGACGGAACTAATGCATTTTTCCGAGGTACAATCCAGTCATACACTTATACCTCCTTTCTAAGCAGTATGATAGGTCTTCAAATTTTATGTTTCCTAAGAGTAGCACTCTGGCCAAAGCCACAATTCTCAAATTCTTGTCCAAGCTATAACTGGCAAATGTTCCTTGGTACCATCAGCAGCAAAATTGAGCCTACTCACTCAAGATTCTTTCCTCTCTGGCATCTTAGACCCTCTAGTTTTCGTGCCTCTTTAGTTGTATAATGCTTCAAACAGATGACTTGGGTGTTTTCTCAGTTTTCCTCTGTAGGATCATTGGATGGGCAGCAGCTTAATTCCATCTGGTATGATCTATTTTTTTGACTCAGTGATTTAAATCAATGTATTGATTTAAACGCATTATTTAAAGTGTTGTATTTTATGAATAGCTTGGAAACTTACCCCTCTGTCTTTGTAATATATAATCATAAGCTTTAAATACTAGTATATATAAAAGTATATAATTCACAATTTAAAACATAGAAAAAGTAGATTTCATTATGAAATATATAATACTAAATAAAGTACAAAGTAGATTTTATTACAGAATATATACTAATAAAGTACATTAAAATTATTGTAGATTATCAATCTGTATTTTATATGAAATCTTTAAACTTAACACTTGATACACACACTTATGTATATATGCATCCACGAATTGAAGAAAATTTTCTAAAACTTGAGAAATGTTTACCTGATGGAACGGAAGAAGGAATGGGTTGTTTTTGAGATACTTTTGTTTCTGAATCACTAATGTTATTTTATAAAAGTTTGTCTGATATAAATATAACATGAATATTTACACTCAGATAACATATTTTTATAAATTCTTTGAACAATCACATATTTTCTAATTTCCATTTATAGGTGTTTTCTGTTTGAAATACAATGATGATCCAGGGCCCTTACTCCTCTGTTGGGCCCAAGACCTATTAATACAAAAGTCATTGTGTTATGAAAATTTAAATATCTCTTTGGGACTTCAGACTCAACCTGCTGAAACTAGTATCTCTGCCCTCTGACTTACAACTGTGTTGAACATGTGGTAGGCATATTGTTTATAGTAACTTACTGACTGAGTGAATGACGCTATTGATCTTGCTCCTATCCAAAACTGTAGCTCTCTATTCCTTACTGTTGTAAACAAGGGAGCAATCACCCTTTTAAATTATGCCAACCTCCACATACCCTACTCTATTTTTCATCTGAAAAATCTCTTCTCTCTTTATTGTCCTTTGTCTAATTTCCGTCTTACCCATAATAGATATTTCATAAACATCTGGAAGAATTTATATTCCATATCTGTTTAAGAATAAAGCACAAAAATTTAACTGGAAACTCAGGGTCTATTGCCAGGATTTATTGAATGATTTACTTCATGCTGGGATGATTGGTGAGATATCTGTCAGTTATGTTGGAGAAACTATCAAATGTCAGCCAGGTCTTCCTCATAGATCACTCAGAGTCATCAAGATAAAACAAAACAAAACAAAACAAAACAAAACAAAAGTCCTTACTGCTCCTTTCTGGGAGCTATAGATCTATAAACTTGATTGACCTTACTGTTAGTGTAAAAACTTTTACTTAGTATCTCAGATTTCAGTATAGTTAGACTTAACTTTTGCCATTCTTAATGTTCTAAATCTAGATGTTCCCTGTTTTAATTTCTTCAAAAACAGATGTCCAAGCTTCTTTCAGGTAGAAGAGAGTTAACTAGCTGGTCTTATCAGTTACTGAAGCCCTTAAGTTTGCTGTACATAACTGTCATGGCACAAATTATATTTTACCATAGTAGACATTTATCTAACTCTCTACTTGATGCCTATAAATTCTTTGATACTAAGCTGTACTATTTTAACAATAGAATTTAATAAACATTTGAAGAACTAAACCAATTGTTTAAATGAAATATTTAGTATCTAAATTAAATGTTGTAAACTAAATCATATGGTTTTTAAAATAATTTTATTTATTTATTTTTCTTTCTTTCTTTTATTTTCTCAATTTTACATTTACTTACATGTGTATACATTGTTTGGGCCACCGCCCCCTTCCCAGCAGAACCTGTTCTATTCACTTACTCTATGATTTTGTAGAAGAGAAAACATAGGAGATAATAAGAAAGACACAGCATTTTTGCTAGTTTGAGATAAAGATAGCTATACAGAGAGATTCCTAGCATTGTTTACATACACCTGTGTATTGCAACCCACAATGGTTCATCTCTGCCAGACTTCTTGGCTACTTACTGGTCCCCTTCCCATAGTGGCCCCAGCCAGTTTAAGATTACTTTATTTGCTCCTCAACAGGGAGCACATCAACCACATTCAAGTTTTAGGTTTCCTTCCCTTTCCCTGTTCCTCCAATGGGTGTTCTCCCTTTAGTGTGTGACATGTGTCCAATAATATTATTGCATTTTTTAAGTCTATAATCCACATATGAGGGAGAACATGCGATTTTTGGCCTTCTGAGCCTAACTTCACTTAAGATGATATTCTCCAATTCCATCCATTTACTTGCAAATGACAAAATATCATTCTTCTTTGTGGCTGAATAAAATTCCACTGTGTATAAATACCACATTTTCTTAATCCATTCGTCAGTAATGAGACATCTTGACTGTTTCCATAACTTGGCTATTGTGAATAGTGCTGTAATAAACACTGGTGTGCAGGTGACTTTGTAATAACCTGAGTTGCATTTCTTTGGGTATATCCCTAGGAGTGGTATTGCTGGATCATATGACAGATCTATATTCAGTTTTATAAGAAGCCTCTATGTGGTTTTCCTTAGTGGTTTTACTAGCTTACATTCCCACCAGCAGTGTGTGAGGGTTCCTTTTTCCCCATATCCTCACCAACATTTGTTGTTGGTGGTATTTTGATACTAACTATTCTAACAGGAGTGAAGTGGAATCTTTGTGTGGTTTTGATTTGTATTTCCTTTATGGCCAGGGATGGTGAACAATTTTTCATGTGTTTTTTTGGCCATTTGGACTTCTTCCTTTGAAAAAGTTCTGTTTAGTTCAGTTGCCCACTTCTTTATTGGTTCATTGATTTTTGGGGAGTGTATTCTGGTTATCAGTCTTTTGATGTATAACAAGCAAATATTTTCTTCCACTCTATGGGTGGTCTCTTCAATTTAGAGATGATTTCTTTTGTTGTGCAGAGGTTTCTTAATTTCATGTAGATCCATTTGTCAATCTTTTCTCTTAGTTGCTGGGCTGATGGAGTTTTACTGAGGTAGTCCTTGCCAATACTTATTGTTTCTATGGTATTCCCTGCTCTTTCCTGTGCAACCTTCAAGGTGTTCAGGTCTGATATTAAGGTCCTTAATCCAAATCCACTTTGAGTTGATACTAGTACAGGGTAACAGGCATGGATCTAGTTTCAGTTTTCTGAAGATGCTGTCTTTTTCCCATCATATGTTTTTTGAGCCTTTGTCAAAAATAAGGTTGGCATAGCTGTGTGGATTCATATCCTGGTCCTCGGTTCTGTTCCACTGGTCTTCATGTTTGTTTTCATGCCAGTGCCATGCTGTTTTTATTGCTATTGCTTTGCAATATAATTTGAAGTTGGGTATTGTGATACCTCCAGCATTTCTCTTTTTGCTCAGTATTGCTTTGGTTATTCACAGTCTCTTGTGTTTCTAAATGGATTTTAGGGTAGATTTTTCAATCTCTGTGATGAATGTCATTGGCATTTTGATGGGAATTGCATTGAACATGTAGATTGCTTTTGACTATGTTGATTCTGCCAATCTATGAGCATGGAAGATCATTCCATCTTCTGTAATCTTCCTCAATCTTTTCTTCAGTGGTTTGTAGCTCTCTTTGTAGAGGTCTTTTATGTCATTTGTTATGGTTATTCCTAGGTATTTGATTTTTTGGGAGGCTATTGTAAATGAAATTGTTCTCCTATATTCTTTCTTAATTTGTTCATTTTTGGTGTATAGAAAGGCTACTGATTTTTTAAGTAGATTTTGTATTCTGCTACATTTCTGAATCTGTTTATGGTGTCTAAGAGCTTTTGGGCCAAGGTTTTTGGGTCTTTCATGTATAAGATCATGTCTTCTCCAAATAGAGATACTTTGAGTATTTGTTTACCTATTTGTATTCCTTTTATTTTCTTCTTCTTGCTTTATTGCTCTGGCTAGGAATTCCGGGAATATGTTGAATAGGAGTGGGGAAAGTGGGCATCCTTGTCTCATTCCTGATTTTAGGGGAAATGGTTTTAGTTTTTCTCCATTCATATGATGTTGGCTATAGGTTTATCATATATAGCCTTTATAATTTTGAGGTACATCCCTTCTATTCCAATTTTCTGAGAACTTTTATCATGAAGTGATATTGAATCTCATCAGAGACTTTTTAATGCATCTATTGAGATAATCAGGTGGCTTTTGTCTTTGGTTCTATTAGTGTGCTATATTACATTTATTTATTTGCATATGTTGAACCATCTCTGCATTCCTAGAATGAAGCCGACTTGGACATGGTGAATGATCTTTCTGATATGTTGTTGGATTTTGTCTGCTATTTTTTTATTAAGGATTTTTGCATTGATGTTCATTAAAGAGATTGTCCTGTAGTTCTCTTTTTGGATATGTCTTTGTCTACTTTTGGTACGAGTATAATGTTGGCTTCATAGAATGAGTTAGGCAATGTTCCTTCCCTTTCTATTTCATGGAAAAGTTTAAGGAGTGCTGGTATTAGATCTTCTTTGAAGGTCTGGTAGAATTCAGATGAGAATCTGTCAGGTCCTGAACTTTTCGTTTTTTGGGACTCTATTGTTACTTCAATTTCATTACTTGTTATAGACCTATTTAGGTGACTAATACCCTCTTGGTTCAGTTTTGGATAGTCATAAGTGTCTAGAATTTTGTCCATTTCTTCAAGATTTTTGAATTTATTGGAATATATGTTCTCAAAGTAGTTCTGATGATTTCCTGGATTCCCTTGGTGTTTGCTGTTATCTCTTCTTTGTGTTTCTGATTTTCCTAATTTGGGTGTTTTCCCCCCTCATTTTAGTCAGATTTGCCAGGGGCTTGTCAACCTTTTTTACTTTTTCAGAGAAATATCTTTTTGTTTCATTGATTCTTTGTATCTGTGTTTTTTTTGGGGGGGTCTCTATTTCATTAATTTTGGTCCTCATTTCTATTGTTTCTCTTCTGCTTGTTTTGGGTTTTGCTTATTCTTCTTTTTCTAGGAATTTGAGACAGCATTAGGTCATTTATTTGGGATCATTTTGTCCTTTTAACATATATACATACTCATGATATAAACTTTCCTCTTAGGACTGCCTTTGCTGTGTCCCATAGGTTCTGGTAGGTGGTGTTTTCATTTTCATTAGCTTCCAGGAAACTTTTGATTTCCTCTCATTTCTTCTGTGACCCTCTGATTGTTGAGTAATGTATTATTGAGCCTCCAATTATTTACATATTTTCTGCAGTTGTTTTTGTTGTTGACTTCTAGTTTTAGTGCATTATTATCAGATATAATGCAGGGGGTTATTTCTATTTTCTTATATTTGCTGAGGCTTGCTTTGTGCTAAGATATGATCTATTTTGGAGAAAGTTCCATGGGCTGTTGAGAAGAATGTGTATTGTGCTGTTGTTGGATGAAATAGTCTGTAGACATCAATTAAGTCCATTTGATTTATGGTGTCATTTAGTTCTAGGATTTCTTTGTTGATTTTTTTGTTTGAATGACCTATCTATTGGTGATAGAGGGGTATTAAAGTATTCCACTATTACTATGTTATAGTTGATATGTGTTTTTAAGTCCTTTAGTGTATGTTTGATGAAACTTGGTGTAATGACATTGGGTGCATATAGGTTGACAATTGTTATTTCCTTTTGGTGTATTGCCCCTTTTATTAGTGTGACATGTTCATCTTTTTCTCACCTGAACAGTATAGGTTTGAAGTCTACTTTGTCTGATAACAGGAATACTGTTCTGATAGCAGTTATACTGCTTCCTGTTTTCGGGGTCCATTTGCTTGGTAAAAACCTTTTTTTTTTTTTTTTTTTGCTTCCATCATTTTACTCTAAGCCAGTGTTTATTTCTGTCAATAAGATGGGTTCTTGTAACAGATTTTCAGATCTTCCTTTTTAACCCATTTTGCCAAATGGTGTTTTTTGATGGAGGAGTTGAATTCATTGACATTCAGTGTTAATATTGATAGGTATGTGGTGATTCCTGACATTTCATTATTTTTATTGTTTAAGGATTTGATTGTTTGCAGCTGAATCAGTGTTACTCTCTGATTACTTATCTTTTCTTCTCCTGTGATTTCATACATACTATCCTCTCATGGTTTTGTTTGCTTTCCTCTTCTCTGTACTGAATTCTTTGTAGAATCTTCTGTACTGGTGGCTCGGTGGTCATATATTGTTTTACTTTCTGTTTGTCATGGAAGATTGTTATTGCTTTTTCTATTTTGAATGATATTTTTGCTGGGTAAAGTATCCTAGGGCTCAAGTTATTTTCATTCAGTGTGCAAAATACCTCACTCCATGCTCTTCTTGCTTTTAATGTTTCTGTTGAGAAATCTGCTGTTATTTTGATGGATTTACATTTATACATTATTTGTTTTTTCTCTCTTACAGCTTTCAATATTCTTTCTCTGTTCCCTGTGCTTGTTGTTTAAATGATGCCATGGGGAGGTTCTATTTTAGCCAAGTCTGTTTGGTATCCTTGAGGCTTCCTGTACCTGAATAGGCAAAACTTTCTTGAGGTTTGGGCAATTTTCTGTTATTATTTTATTGGATATATTTTGTATCCCTTTGGCTTATACCCCTTTTCCTTCTTTAATGTCCATGATTCTCAGGTTGCTGAGTTCTTGCATATTCCTTTCAAAGGTCTTGAGTTGTTGACTAAGATTTCTCTGTTTTTTCTTTGACTACTATTTTATCTTCAAGCTCTGAGATTCTGTCTTCCACTTGTTCTAGTCTGCTGGAGTGGCTTTACACTGTGTTTTTTGCTTGACTAAAGGGACTTTTTGTTTCCAGGATTTCTGTTTGATTTTTTCCTGAGGTTTTCCATATCTTTGTTCAACTCCTCTTTTATATTTTGTGTTGTTATCTTTAATTCATGTCTCTCTTTTTTCATTTTGGTGTTTGTTGAAATCCTGTCTGAGTTCCTTTATTTGTTTCCATGTCTTCTCATGTTCTTTTTTTTTTGGTGTCTTGAAATTTCTTCAGTGCATCTTGTACATTCTGGTGTTAACCATGTCTGGTATCATCTCCATGAATTTCTCAATGATATCTTCCAAGATTTCTTTTTTGAGGGTTTATGTAAGCTCATTAATGACATTTATCATTGTTTTGTTGAGGTCAGGAACTGTTTATCCATTTTCTTCATTTTCTGGTGAATACTGTATTGAATTCCTTTTTTGAGGACAGCGGTTTCTATCCCTTCTTCTTCTTCCTGTCACTCCACTTGGTGCTGTGCAACTACATTTTTGATAGGCTTGTTGGTGGTTTTGATTGCCTGATTTCTTTCCCTGATTTAATTTTGGTGTTATGACTGACTTTGTTGTTGGCTAGGTTGATGTGTTTTTTCTGTTCCTTGCCTAGAGGTGTAATTTAGCAATAACAAATTCACTGGTTCAATGCTAGACCAGTTGTTTGCATATTAGTTAGAAAACCTCTTGATGATGATATGTATAAACAATGGGAGTTGGAAGGTAATGGTTATTAGCTTGTTACAGATTTTGGGGAATTGTTAAAGGTGGCACTATAAAGGGGGGCAGCAAGAACAGGGATGGGGAAGATATAGGGGGGCTGCTAGGTTCTTTGGCTTTAGGGTGTATTTGGGTGTATGTCTGTTGTTGTAGTGGAGGGTGCTTGTCAGGGATTGTAGGGGGCTAGGGTTGTGTACAGTTGGTACAGTAGGCTTGTCAGCGGGTGGTGAGTGTGTAGGAGGGAAGGGTAGCATGGTAACATGTTGGAGGAGGTTGGGAGGGAAGTGAAGATGGGGAAGGAGTAGATGAGAAGGGGCAGAAAGTGTAGTTGGGAGGGAGAACAATGGATTGTTGCACAGGAGAAGGAAGGAAAGTGAAGAGGGTAAAAATACAGATAAGAGAATAGTAATAGTGAATTTAATAATATAGGAATGAAAAATAAGAGGAAAAAAAGAATCACAATAGAAAACACCACAATCAGGAACCACAAATTGTTAAATGTTCTGGAGTTATTTACTTAAGTGTCCAATACTTCTATTGGCATAAAAGCAGAAGCTCTGATATGGTCTTACCTGGTGACTGGTTTGTGAGTAGTATTTGGTTCCTTCTGTACATAAGATTAGTTGGAATTTTGAGGTGAGTAAGACTGCCAGCTTGTACAGGGTGGCCAGAGCTGTTGTTTTCTTCATGAGGCAGCTGTGTTGCCTGTCAGCTGCAGCTTTGTTTGGTCAAGTCCTCCCCCAGCAAGGTGGGGAAATTTGGTTTTGAATGCTGCCCTCTGTCCCAGAGATCAGCTCCAGGATCCACCACATGCCCTGCTTTTAGAGATTGGTCTGTTGCCCCACCCCCGCTCTCAGCCTTTGTGCTTTTCCCAACCTCTGCTGGGTGCTAGTGGCTCCTCTGGGAGGTTGGCTTGCCATCCACTCCTTCTCTCAGCCTTTATTCCTCTTCCAGTGTCTGCTGGATGCTACTGGCTCCTTTGGGAAGTTAGCTTTCACCTCACTCCTGCTGTCACCCTTTATGCCTATCCCAATCCCTGCTGGGTGCTGGCTGCTCATTTGGGAGGTTGACTTATTGCCCTGCTAAGCTTGTTGCTTTACCTGCATTCGTTCACTAAGAGTTCCACACTGAGTTTGGCTACTTGCTCCACTTGAGTTCTCTGGGACAGGTTCAGCATTCCACCCTTGAACTGTCATTGTCAAATTATAGTTCACTGCTTACGTTTTTCAGTTGTGTTTGGGGGCTGGGCTGGATTATTTACCAAGGGGTGGGTAAGGAAGCCATACGTGATGTTCACCTGTTTGTTTTGCAGTTTCATGCAAGCAGCTTTAGAACCTGCTGTTGGGGAGAAATGTCTCTGGTTTTTTTCAGTGTGGTATGGCATAGGTTGGCTTTCCACAGCCTAGGGGTCCAAGATGTCACAGAGTTTGATTCTGATTAATGCTCTGTCTTCTGCTTGTTGGGAGAAAAAAAGAAATTGAGAAAAAAAAAGAAGAAAAGAAGAAGAGAAACAGCTGGGGAGGTTTTTTTCCCCAGAGCTGGACATGACTGTGCCTCACACAATTTTTATGTCTGTTAGGTGCAATTAAAGGTTGATTTAAGGGTAAGTCTTTGAATTTCATCTGTACCTAATGTGATGGTGGTAATTATTTTGGCTAGGAGAAATAAGAATTACCCAATTGTAGCTCTGAAGTCTCAAGGAGGTTTCTGGTGTCGTGGAGCTTAGGATTTCTGATTCCCTATCCCAGCCACCATTTTGGATCCTTCTAGATCATATGGTTTTAAAGACATTTAATAAAAACTCTATCAAAAAGATGTAACACACATATTTAATTTCTTGCATTTTAAAACCACTCAAGCATGGATTTGAGACAAAGTGATACATCATGAACCAACCAAAAAGTGACCAGTGATTTCTGATGTGGCAAATGAAAGCAGACATTGAAAATAAATTTAATAAATGAATTAAATTATATCATGAGTTAAGGGTTGCCAAGTGATATAGAAATAAAAATGAATTAGATCACAGTCTGCAGTATGAGAGTGTTGAGGGATGGAGTGCAGTTTTCAGTTTCAAATGTATTTCTGATGTTTCTTATATGAATATGAGAAAGACTTGGAGAAAAAAGTGTTGGGAAAATAGTTAGAGAAAACTATATGGTCTATCTGTAGGAAGAATGTTTCAGAGAGGAAATGACTAGAGTAATCATCCCAGTGAAGAAAGCCACATAGTTCAGTGTGGCAAGAATAGAATGAAGATGAAAAAAAGTAATGAAAAATATGATTAAAAGAAAGAGGTCCCAGTTATTGTTGAAATTTTTAGGCAATTGAAAATTCCTTGGCTTTTATACTAAGTACAATAAAATATCATTGCTGAATTTTGACAGTGATATTACATGATCTCAATTGTATTTTATAGGATCATTCTGGTTGCTATAGTGAGAATAGACTGTAGGGAAGAAGAATGGGGTCAGGTAGACCTGGGAAAGGGTACTGTAATGGTGGCAAGGGCAGAGAGTGGTTCTGGCCAGGAAAGTATCAGGAGAGGTAGTAAGAAGTGGTTAGTTCCTGCCTATTCTAGCATGAAGATGATGGGATTAGAAGATAAAATTAAGTTGGCTTTTGTCCTGAATAGCTGAAAGATATGATTGCCATTACTTGAGGAATAAAAGGCTTGGTTTAGGAGAGATCAGAGTTTGATGTGTATTAGATTTGTCTGTTAGACACATACACGGCTTTGTCAGGTTTCTATTAGGAGAGATATTTAAAGGGGAAGGAGATCAAAAATGAGTTCTGAAGAATATTCAAAGTATAATCCTCAGAAAGTACAAAAAATCAGCAAAAAAAGAGAAGGAGACATCAGTCAGGTAGGAGGAAAATCAGAAACTCACCTGAGTGAGTTGGAAATAGATATCAAAGAGGAAACATAAAAAAGGAGTAATTGATGTTTGTATAGAATGAGAGATAAGGATTTAGTTTCAGTCTTTTACAGATAGATATCCAGTTGTCCTAAAACCATTTGTTGAAAAGACTGTCTTTTCTCCAATGTATGTTTTTGGTGCCTCTGTCAAAATTCAGATGACTGTAGCTATGTGAGTTTATTTCTGGGTTTTCTATTCTACTCTGTTGGTCTGTATCTGTTTTTGTGCCAGTACCATGTTGTTTTCATTACTGTAGCTCTGTAGTATAATTTAAAGACAGGTATTGTTATAGATCCAGCAATTCTTTTTTTTGTTGTTGTTCAGGATTGCTTTGTCCACTTGGGGGTATTATGTGCTTCCATATGAATTTTAGGATTTATTGTTCTATTTCTGTGAAGAATCACATTGGGGATTTTGATGGAGCTTGCATTGAACTTGTAGATTGCTTTCTATGAGAGCCATTTTCATAATATTGATGCTGCCAATCCATGAACATGGGGATCTTCTCATTTTCTATTGTCTTCTATAATTTCTTTCTTAATAGTTTGTAGTTTTCAATGTGGAGGTCTTTCCCTTCCTTGGTTAAGTTTCTTCCTAGTTTTTTTTTGAGGCTGTTGTGAATGGGATTATTTTCCAAAAGACTTTTTATTGTTGTTGCATAGAAATGGTATTGATTTTTTTACAATGATTTTGTTTCATGCTATTTTACTGTTCTAAGGGTTTTTTTGATGGAGTCTTTAGCCTCTTTTAATTATAGAATAATAAATGTAATCCAAGCTCAGAAAGACAAATATCACAAGCTATTGCTCACATGAAAAATCTAGATCTAAAACAATAATATGAAATATTATGAAGGGGATTATTTTGAGGGAATGAATAGGTTGAAAGAAGAAGGTGATGGTGGTATAGATATGTTTGAAGTGCATTATATGTGTGTGAAAATAGCATAATATACCCACTATCACTCTTAAAAAAGGTGGAGGGGGAGAAAAGAGAGGTTAAGAAAGAGCAATACTGGGGATAAATTTGATCAAAGTACATTATATATGTGTATGGAATATCACAATGAAACCATTTGTATGTTAATTTACATTCATAAACAAGAAATAAAAGAGGAACCAATAAACTAAGTTGATTTCTGGTAAGTCAAATAGGATGACTTAGAATTGATCATGGATCTTAGAACCAAAAAGTTGTGATCAAAGTGAAGAATTTGGTGGTGGTCATGGTTTTTAAGGGTAGAGAGAGTTTAATACAGAATGATAAGAGAGGAATTAGACACAACAGAAAAACTTGGTAAGTACTTTTGCAGAACAGGGATGAAAAAATCTTGTCTTAAGCCATGATAATAAATACCATATTGAGCAAAGTGTGAATACTTGATGTTAACAGAGAAAATGAGGGGTTGAATTCTTGGGTTCATGTCTTGGTTTAAGTTTGGGGGATTTTGTTTGGCAGCACTGGGGGTTGAACTGAGGACTTTGCACTTGCTAAACATGTGCTCAATCACTTGAGTCACTTTGCCAGCCTTTTTATTTGGTTATTTTTGATACAGGGTCTTGCATTTATTCTGGGGCTGGCCTGGACCTTGATCCTCCTGACCTCTGCCCTCTCAATTAGCTGGGAATCCAGGCATGGGCCACTGCACCTAGTGATGGGTTTATGCCTTTGAGTAGATGAAAAAGATGGGAACCTGGGTGCAAGTCAGAATGATTTAGAGAAAAAGGTCAAAAGTTTTACTGGAAATGTCTTCAGGTAGGAAGGCAGAATATAGGACTACATATACTCTTAAATGTGGTAACTGTGTTCTTGAAGGTTCTCTTCCAATTCTTTCAATTTTTTTCTGTTGAAGGGAAGAAATGTCATCATCAGGGTGAAGATAGGGAGAGAGTGTTGAGGTTTGGAAGTGATATGATGTGATATACTTATGTAGGAGAATAGAAGCAGGCATATGTTAGAGAGGTAGTAAAGAATCATATGACATCATTAATGTCCACTGCAGGCTATGAACATAGATGTAAGGTGAGACCATTCAGAAGGGTAACAGTTTTCCTCTACCCAGATTCAATGGTGTGAGTGTAGGTGTGGGTTTACTCAAAATCAAGATGGGGCAAGAGATTTAAGGGAGATTTACAAGGGAATGATTATAATATTTGACTGTCATGGAGATTGCTTTTTATTTCTTTTTAAACTTCAGGTTAAATATGAAGAAATCAACTAGAATTCTTATTTGTGCAACCAGAATATCCCCCTGGAAATGAAATGTGTTCTTAATAATAAAATACCAAGTAAGAATAATTGAAAATCAAATTTTCCTTGAATTCAGATATATACCTTGAAAGTAGCATCATCTCCATTTTAGAAATTTGGTGCAATACCACCTTTGATATTTTAGCAATTGATTACTTTGAGTCTGCTCTATGAATAGAAACATACCAACCACATGGCAAGTAAAATAAGATGAAGTTTAAAAGCAAGGTTTGTTTTGGTCCAGTCATTTGAAACATCTATTCTACATTAAATAATATTTAAAGAAACCACTGTGATAGGAGAGGATTGCACACTGAAAAGCATTGGATTCATTTCTAAATCTCATTTTCAGAAATAATATTACAACCATACACATATATAACCATAATTTATCAAATCATTAGAATTATTCTTAAAATCTAGAAAAAGATAACTGCATGTACAATGAAGTAATATACACAAAATAGTCTTACAATGATCTCAACTGTCGAACGGTGATGGAATTGAATGTGTACGATTCTTTTGCAAATATGATTTTCTTCTGTGTACATGTGATATTGTCTATGCACACATTGCTATATGTACTAAAGTAAATTGAATTATGTTTGCAGATACTCTCCATGTGAAATATATGAACAGTATATAATTTGCAAAAGTGAATGTGTATGTGCACACACGAGTGTGTTCATTACATACTTGTGGATTGATATCTTTACTTATTAGACTCAGAAAGGGTTCTTTGACTTCTAAAATAGTAGTGACAACTCACATGTCCATGATAATGGGAACACATTTGCTCTTATGTACGTAAAAGTTGTAATTCCATTGGATCCTTAAGTCTATTACACAGAGTGTAAAAATTTGTATCTTATAGTTCTAATTTGCATATAATGAAGCTGGGTCACTAAAGGGACAAGCAAGCAGACTTACCCAAATCATCCAACAGGCAACAGCGTCAAACACAAATGCCACATTTGAAAAATTCCCTCTCCAATGGACTAAGCAGGAGCATGCAGTTTTTCAGCTGTGAGCAATTGGCTATCGATAATCTTGTTCATTAACAAATCAAGCAGCTGTTCGGATCTGCAGAAAAGCCCCCATGTTGTCCCTAAATACTCCAGTACAAAAATCAGTGTAAACCAATTAAGTTACATGATGGAAAACGCATCGGATGTATAACTAATGATTCACTTAACCTCAGCCTACTCTTCTTTTGGCTTTCAATAATCATCAACCTCCAGAAAATGATAAGTTTTTACATTAAACTTGAACATATGTATATTCCAGAAGGAATTCTACTATTTAAAGAAAAATACACATTTTAGAAATCTTATAAATTTTAGTGGGGTACATGAACTTCATTTTTCACCCCTGAAAAAATAATTTGAACCAATGACTAAAACTACTCCATATTTTATTATTAATGTTAGGAAATTCTGTTTCAACATAAAATTGTTAATTGATGGAGGAAAAAGTGGACATAGCTTTAAAAATATATTATTATAACTGTATCAAACCATTAAGATGAATTTCATTCACATAAACTATGCCAAAATGCAATCTAAATTGGTATTCAAAAGGTATGACAAACTTAACTCACAAAACTGTGTCTGTTATTTGCATTTTTCACATAAGTGGAATAAAGCACATGCCTTTTTAAGCTATTAGTATTTTTAAATAATTCAGTTCCAAACGCATTATGCAAGAGCAGAGATGATTTTACCAACCCACATCTTTTAAATTCTCCTTTACATTAGATTACTTTTTCTCTTTTCTTTGTATGGTATCAAAATTTCTGAAATCCATCCCAGAGCAAGCAAAATATGGTTTTTAAAGCTGATTACAAAAAGACACTTTTTAATAAATGATATATATTTAAAAATTATATACATTTTAAAATGATAATCTGTGAGAGGTTATAATGCTGATAGTTTTAAAACATGAATATATCTACTGTACTAGTTATCTTACAAAAGTACCTTGAATTATGATCAATATTAATCTTAAAATCATATAATTTTTATAACTTCAAAGGGATTTTCAAGGTTCTTGTGTGCAACTCCTTTATTTCATTTCTCAGTAAAAGCTCATTAGGAAAATAATCCTATTTTTCATCTTCATTTCTAAAAGGAACACAGATTTCTGTGGTTGGTCACCCAGTCCAGCTCATTTAATGAAAAGAATGACCTTGAGTTGAACTGTAGAAAGTAAATGGAAGAAAAGTTTATTGAAAAAGTTTAGGAAGGATACATGAGATTAATGCCTATATTTGTACTGGACACCCTTCCCTGTGCTGCATAGTTAAAGTGATGGGATCATGTTATTTATTGTATTTTTCAGATCATTTGCAATGTTAATTTATATGAGTTTGATATTGCTTTTGTCTTTTAGTTGTGTGTTATTCTGAGAAATCCCTGGGGAAACAAAGGATTTATATGCTTTGTGTACATGTTCTGCAGACTAAGCGCTCTGGCATAATTATTTTTGGCACTTGCTAACTGATTAAAACATCCAATTTAACTCATGATCAGTAAGATTAAACCTTTTTAATATACCTCAAAAGTAAATTATCATTTACTACTCAAACATTCCTTTCTGCACATGCCCCAATAAAGCTGTTCTTTTTTTCGTTAATGTACCTTTTAACGAGGATTTCCCTTTTATTTCTTCCTTTGGGCAAAACTGCCTTATCCTTTATAGAGAGGTAGGAACAAAGATGAGATGGAGGCTGACTAGATAAGTACATGGGTTTCTAATGTCATACCAATTAGAAGCCTTTATTTTTGTGGTATTCTGCTATTGAAGAAAACACATCTCTGCTTTGCGTGTATTTGATGTACAGACAAATGTGAATAGTTAAGAGGATATAATATTTGGAAAAAATTCATGACTTGGAAATAGCTGTTTTATTTAATTTTACATTAGTTACTTTTTAACATTTACATTTCAACCTTGCAGTAAAGCCAATTTAGTAGAATGTCCAAAAACCTACTTCAATATTAGCACAATTTAAATGGCAAAACAATATTCCAAAGGATTAAAAAAAGCATACTATAATCCTAAATTAGAATAATTGCAATTGCAAGTTCTCTAACCTGCTAAGGACCCTTGCAGGGGTTCATCAATGTAATCAAAAGAAGGAAGTAAGATGTAATAGATAAGATGCTAATAGTTTGCCTTGGTTTAAGTTAAGGCCCCAAAGAGCTTTGAGACAGTGACAGGTGTAAGCAGCCCACACGCTGAGAGATAAAAATGGAGTCAGATTAGTAGAATCCTCCTGTGTGGATGCTAAAGCATTATTGTGTACAAACATCCTAGTTGCCACTTTCCATGCACAGGATTAATACAAAAGGAAATAAGAATTACAGAGTAGAGCTTTAGATAGAAAAGAGGTCAAGTCAATGCAGTAAATATTCTGTCAAATTTTTGAGCCAGATTTACAATCACTATACAGGATTGCTAATAAGCCTGTATCCCTGCATGTAAATATTTGGACAGTATGCAAAATGTATCTAAGTTAAACAGCACCATTATGCTGCTGGTAGGTCAAACTACTGAAATGCTGTCATAAGCCAGGCAGAAGGGATGTTTTTGTCTGTAATTCATGGTAGGTGGACCAATAAGAACTACGAAAAATTCTTCATGAATTGTTAGGAAACTAAAATCTCACAGTGGAGTACATCTATCAGTTGGTTATGTGAATTCTAAGAATGAGAAGAAGCAAGTTTACAGAACTTTCCATGGGTTTCTCTGTAAGTTTTAGAGTCTTATGGAAGTGTCACAGAAAAAAAAATTGGCTTTTCCTGAAAATACTCATATCCACAGAGTGGTGTCCACTCAGTGTATTCTAGATATGAAGACTCTTTGAGGAGTAGTAACTCAGGTGTGTTTTTTCCATAACTTGGAGCCATCAGGGCTACATAGATGCATAAATTAGTGGACAAACAATTTTTGTATATCCCCATTTGACATGAAATTAAAGAATAATTTACTGTTCAGGCACACCTTATGAATCACTAAGTTAGGCTATTAGTTTCAATGGTTATTAAACCTTATTAAACCCCTCAATTTTCTACCATACCCTAGAACCTACTCTATGATCTTGGTTTATTTTTTCTTAACTTCTTGGCCAACGTGAGAATGAAGAGTTTAAGTAAAATGTTAGTTTAAAAAGTGACAATGATATTAACTAGTGTTCTACTTCATGCTGGTACAAATCAGCAGTTACAAAAAAAAATTTTAATTCATTTCTTGATTTTAATGGATGAAGTAATAATGGGCATCCCTTTCAAATAAGGAATGAGTTCAATTACTGATCAAGTCATCTGTAAAATTTAATATTCTATCACTTTCAAGTCTGTGATTCATTTTAAACTACGAATTGAAACTTAACTTTTAACATGAGAAAAGGTAGGCTAGTTGTGCTTAAATTTTCATAAATTGGCAACTATTGACATGGGTGCCAGCACGAGGACAAGAATAAATGTCTCAAGCCTTAGTTGTTAGGGTCTGATCATAAGCATCGTGGAACAGAATTCATGGATTATTCATGTGTAATTACAGATAGCTATTTTGCTACTTTAAATCATCCCTATGGCCCATTATGGTCCATAACAACTGAAATAGCAATTGTCATAGTAAGGTTTGGGCTCTGTCATAGAGTGTGGGCTCTAATCAATAATGATGAATGGTAAAATTTTACATCAAGCAGTCCAAAGCCTGGTTGGCCCTCTCCATAAATCTGTACAAACACCAAGCAAAGCAGCTGCAGGGTCTGAAAATTTAAAAGCCATCACTTGCCTTACCCCCCACAAGCATGTACCTCTGTAAAAGTTTAAAAAAAAGAGGGAGGAGGAAGAAAAGGAAATGCACAATATATCAATTCTAATAATTCACATGCTGTTAAGAAGAATTTCCCTCCTTTTTAAACGGGAATGAACCCTAGGTTGTTTTCAAGGTCAATTTCAGGTGAAAGGGAGGTCATCTAGAGGTCACTTCAGCTCCCATGCAGGTCAATAACGCCTCTTCACTTCCATAGCAGACAAGCTCCTCACACCCAATCAATCCACCAACGCTGCTGCTGCACCAAGCGTAATGAACAGTGAATAAATGTAGCCTATCATCACAAAACATGCTTTTTAAGTACCTTTCCTTTTCATGTAAAACCTCTTGCTGTCAAATTCTACATTCACTCATCCAGCAGTGAGTAGCAAAAGTGAGAAATCAGACTCTCATTGGGGTTGGTAAAAGGTCACAGCTGACAGACACGGAGGTTAAACTGCCGAGTTAAAATACTGTTCATTACCCACTGCAGCTTTTTGCTAACTACACTTCTTTGTGTTATAGTCAAGCAGTACATCAATATGCCCCTCCTCCCAATTTATTAGCAATTGTTGAATTGCATGGGGCGGGGGATTAAAAGAGAAATTGATGTCATATATGTGTGCACACACATGTATATAGTTTTCTGCTCTTTGAATATTGCTGTTCTTTACCTATTTTCATACTCAGTACTCTGTGAGACATTGTGCCTATTTGAAATGCACCATAATTATTAGGGAAACGTAAATTGTAAGATTAGAAAAGACTACATAATCTGAATTCTAAACCCCAGGTCAGTTATTTGGATACGTTTTTTTCAATTTGCTTTTTTTCTTAAAGGTATTGTATATGGGACAGTTTGGGTTTTTTCACTCAAAGAAATTTGAATAAATATATGAGATTCTATAATTTAGACCAAAAATGCAAAACATGTTTTAAAATCCAATTTATTAAAAATTGTATGATTGCATTATGCTTTCAAATACATTTTCAGTCCAGAGTACAACCTATTTTTAAAAGAACTGTGTAATACCTGAATTTTTTCATTATTTCTGTTATAGTCAGGGGAACATTTAACAGCAGTGAGTAATCACTGGAATTTAAGGGGAAATAGTACTTTTTCTGAATTCAGTTGACTAAATGAAATGGTTTGGTGTGAAATCTGAATGGATTAAAACAACTTTCCAAAAATGAAATTTCATTGCTTGATTAATTAGTACGTAGGTGGAATTCCCTTTATTGAAATGCAGAGACCTGGTATGTGAAGATACCCATATGAAAACAAGTCTTAGTGTGTACCCAAGATGAATTCACAAATAATGAATAAAATAAAGGTTTATTTACATGCTCTCTACAACAACAATTTGACTCAACAAAATTACTATTATCTATTTACATCTTTAAAAAGTGCATTCTGAGATTTATCCTAGAAAAATATATCTTTTTTCCTCCTCCTGTATGCCTTCTCTCTCAGTGGAACTGAAAATAAAATGTTATGACTTAAATCACAAGAGGCTAACATCATTTTTAGCAACAAGGGCTGCATAATTTCAAGACTATGAGTGAGTGGCTGACTTTAACTAAAATGTTTCAGTTCTGTGCATATATAGGTACATAAATAATTCAGAATTAATCCCTGCAGAGGGGACAATGGGAATCGTAAATTATCCATGTGCCGTCCTCAACATTAGAGGCAATGAACCTATAGTAACAAACTATGAGTGTTACTCATTACATACATTTCACAGACACCTTAACCTTTTGAATATTAATTTCCCTCTGCAGCTTGTAGCTAGGCATATCAATTTTTTTTATTTTCCTTCCTTCTCCTTTGCCTTCATTTCCTTCTCTCTTTCATGAAACCTCTCAAACCGTAGTTAAACCATAGCTACTGAGTGATGCATTGAAATACATTGATTTGTTACAGAAAGGTTTTTTTTTTTAAGCTGCATGTTTTTCTGCCAAAATCCCTTAATATTACATGTAGCCCTGATGTAGAGTGTAAGGTGAGGTGTAGCAAATAGATAGTCTTTATGAAGAAAAACAGGGTTGCAAATCTGGGCCAATCTGGTTCCATTGGGGTTGACAATGTCTTTGAATTTCATGCACATCTGAAATGTTTTTTAAAGCTAGGAAGGCATTGCAAAATTATTATAATTTTCATCTGAGGAATGAAAATAATGATAAGTTAAAAAGAATCAAGAGAATTCCTAATTATAAAATTTATTAGGTCTTTAACTGTTAAATTAGGGAGTTTATTTAAAAAAAGACTTAATGAGATAAAACAATGGGTGTTCTCATTTTTGTCTGTAAATTACCCTCTGAATCAAAAAATTCTAATAAGCTTTATAACTCTTTGTTGAATGATATTATAGAGAGGAAAGAAGGATTTTTTCCTAGTGTAACATATTATGCAAAACTCCTATCTAATAGATAAGAGAAACTGAAATGTTTGTCAAGGAAAAGAATTTCCTGATGATTAAAATTTATGAAATAAATACAAGCAAATATTTCTATGTAAAGGATATATACATGTATGTATGAATTATGTATGCATATGTATCTGTGTGTTTGTACTTATAAGACATTTATAGTAATCCCAGGATTTAACTGAACTGTAGACAATAGAAAAGGAGGTCAGAAATCACACCTGGAGTGAAACTGGATACAGCATCTGCTTCTCCAGATATTTCACCATGCTTTGCCCAGCATAGTTGCACAGTTTGTTCCCTCATCTCTTTCAGGCCTCACCAGCACCCCATTCAAAATCCACCAATAGTCAACTTTCTCTCTCTCTTTTACCTTTATTTCTTTGCTTTATTTATCTCTGAAGTGCTTCAGACACTGGCAAAATATATTTTATGCTATGTCCTTATTGTTCAGGCTGTATATTCTTTGAGGGCCCAGAGTGTTGCTGATTTTGTTCACTAGGTTACCCTGAATGCCTGAGAGATGCTTGGACTTAAATAAATTTGAAAAATGGAGTATAGTTGTAAATTTGAAGCATCAAGAACTATATTCCAAGATCACTCTATGCTATCATTTGAATATTGTGTGTCCCCTCCAAAATTCTGTCAGAATTTGATCCACATTGTACAGTATTGAATGGTGGTGGGCATATAGAGGCATTGTGGGGCTGGATTATTTACCATGAGAGGGCGTTGTTATAAAGTGTGTCACCCTCAAATTTTCTCTCTTCCACATATACCCACATGCATTTTGTTTTTCTACCATGCAACTGTGAAGCATGAGACCAGATGGTCTTGGACTTCCAGCAAAATAATTATAATTTTCATCTGAGGAATGAAAATAATGATAAGTTAAAAAGAATCAAGAGAATTCCTAATTATAAAATTTATTAGGTCTTTAACTGTTAAATTAGGGAGTTTATTTAAAAAAAGACTTAATGAGATAAAACAATGGGTGTTCTCAAATAAGCATCCAAATAAACTTCTTTCTTTTCTAAATTAATGTCTCATGTTTTCTGTTATAGCAACAGAAAATGGACTAAAACATTCTAGTCACAGAATGGCTAAATAATTGGACTCTTATGGCATTTATCCAAGGTAACACCACCTTCTCTTTCTGTAACACCACCCAAACCTCCACCCCAGTCCTCCCTCATAATTACCTTTGGATAACCATTGCTTTAAGACTCTCCCTATGATTGTTTTATTAACATTAAAACTTGCTGTCAGAAAAGGTTGGTATTATCCATTTCAATGTACCTCATAAAATATGTACTCATTGTCCACCTTATCTTAAATTTAACAATTAAAGAGTTTGTTCTCTATTGACAAAATTTCCAGTGTATACAATTAAGTAAGGTAGAATACTTTTTAAAATTCATTTTAGTATAGTGAACACATCATGCTTTTAAATTTCTCAACTCATATAATATAAATTTCCATTACTTTTTTATATACTCTGATAATTGTAATGCACACAAATGTATTGCCAGTAGGGGAGTATCTATCAGGTACACACATGCACCCTACACTTTCTCATGAGAGCAAGTTACAATTCTTAGTATATTGAATATAACATGCATTATACACTATATGTTTATATAATGTATATGCATTATAGTTCTTATTAAAAAAAGACATTACTTTCTTAAGTCCAAAAAGTTCTTTGAAATGACTGAAGACTTGAGTTTAGTTCTTGGAAATAGTATGTGTAGTTGTGAAAGAAATCAAAGAAGGAATTTTACTTTTTGACTCTAGTAAAGAGTTGGCTGTTGTGAAACTGAGTTGTACATTTTGTCCTATCATTTTGGCATGGCACCAGTGTTACTGATACAAAATTATGATTAGGAAGTCACAATTCTCAAAAATAAGGTATGGACTCTTTTATAATTCAATTTTTATGAAAAAAGCCATAGCTTCAGGCACATAGAAGCTATGATGCCTGATTAAAATGTTACTCCTCATATTTATGTGGGATTCTGAAAAAAAAAGACCCAATGTATAATTAAATGACAGCATTTCCATACCAAGTTGTGAGCATTCTGAATATATCTTTTGGGACTATTCCTCTTCATAACTTGTCATTTAGTAAATAGTAACAATGCTGTAACAGGAATGAATCTCAATCCTTAATCACAGTTGTGTAAGAAATGTAATATTTTTAGTTTTCTGTAATTGAAATTAACTTCTACTTGAAATGCTTATGTGGAAGATAATGTCATTCAGTCAGAATGTCCTTTGTGATCCCTGTGTTTCATGTACATCTCTGGAAGGTTGTAGTGGCAAGGCTTTGGAGTGTAGGTGGGTGTGGCCTACTAGAGTCATCCTCATCTGAATTAGCATCTGCAGGTGCATCTAACTGAATTGAGCTTTTGGAACAAAGACATGCTTATTTAGTATCCTTTCCCTTTGAACTACTTAGCCTCCATCTCCCAGCTATTTTAACCTCTTGGGTTAAGACACTGTGATATATTTTTCCTCTTTCTGGGGCCACAGGAAGCTTTCAGATGTCACTATGACTTAAAGAATCATGGAGTCTCTGAGTTTGTATCAGGACTACCCTATGAGACACTCTACTGAGCTATCATTACTTTTCCTCTCCTGGACACTTCATGAGAAGGTGACGCTGAGATTCTGCAGTGATTCCACTCACTATATTAAATGTGAACAGTGAGCAACAATTCTCTTTGTCTTTTGATTCTCCTCAATCCATGTCAACACACTTGTCCTGATGAATTCTCATTTTATATGAATTACCTATTCTCTGGAATTCCAGTATAGCAGCATAAAACAGACTAAGACATATGGATGTTGGTGCCATTTTTAATTCCACTTCTTTAAAGATTAAGTTAAAAGAACAAAAAAGAGAGAAACACTGACAGGTAAGCCTATTATTTAGTGACATCTATATGCAGAAGATTTAGTAATGTGGTTAAAATATCATCACAATGAACTCAATTTGAATATTCCTATTTAATAAGGTAAATTTTGAATCTTGTACATGGACTATGGGAGTGAAAAAGAGCAATATCTTTTTCAAAATTAAAATTGTGTTCTTTAAAACAAATTTTAAAGTTGTTAAAATTGCATATGTAAGTGGAATTTAATCAGTCCATTTCAATGAATAGATCAACCACAGCAATTTGGAATATATAATGTAGATCATGTTGCTGCAATTCCCTTACTGTGTGCTATGTAGATTAGACCATGGTTTTAGCTATTTTTAGTACTTTGAACACAGTACTTACCACATAAGTGCTTGCTGAAGGACTAAGGAAAACCTATTCTTCCTATACACATAGTTACTCACAAATATTTCTTCCTGCCAGGCAGTGGTGGCTCATGTCTGTAATCCTAGCTACTCAGGAGGCAGAGATCAGTAGGATCATAGTTCCAAGCCAGCCTGGCAAATAGTTTGCAAGACCCTTTCTGGAAATACCCATCACAAAAAGTGCTGGCGGAGTGGTTCAAGGTGAAGGCCCTGAGTCCAAGACCCAGTACAGCAAAAAAAAGAAAGAAAGAAAGAAAGAAATTCTTACTGGAAGATTTTAGGTTAGTTTCTAAGGTCATAACATCCTCTGCAATGTAGTCTACTGGCATTAAGCTTGATGATTTAAATATCTGTCAGAATGTTACTATAACTAGCTCTGGATTCATTTCTTTGAAACTTATGTGAATCGATTTAAAATGTGTAATGAGACCAGGAAGTATCTGGTAGTGGAAGTGGCCACAAAGATGAAAAAGTAATTGTAAAAATACTGATGCTGATAATATCAAAGGAAAATTTTGGGCTACACTATTGTTTTTTCACATTTAGAGGCTAGACAGTGACTTCCATCAACTATTTAAAAATTAAATGTTCCTCCCATGAAAGTAAATCCCTATTGTAGGGAGGTTTATGTATGAATCAACATAATGTTACCTGAAATTGCAGAAGAGTAGGTATGGATGCATTGGTGGCAGTCATGCAAAGTATAAAGATGGCTAAAAGAAAAAAAATACTCTTTTCTTTGCTTATTGTATTGTTAAAATAAAGTCATACTCCAAAAAATATAAATTATTTAGTGATGCAGATGCAAAGCAAATCTAGATGATGTTTTCTTCAATGTAATAGTGATTTTTTAAGTCATTGAGAATAATAATGCTGTGTATAATATTAGAAGATCATACCCAATGATAATGTTAATATGAAAAAAACCTTAGGGAAATTAACAAAAATATGCATTCTTTTAAAAATCAAACTTTTTGAAAAAGTCTAAGCAATTTAACTTTAAAATTTTTATGGTTGTAACATAAAACTAGTAAGATATTTCTAGAAATGGATTCATACTTAACACCCAATTTTGCCTTGCTCCACTTTTACTCTTGTAATCTTGTTATCTACCATGATTAAACAGTGTGCCTAAGGCTATTGCTTCTCTGAGATGGTATTTCAGGGAATGACCTTATAATATAATCAGACATATTATTCCTGCCAACTCTTGGTAACAATGCATAGAGAAAGGACTGAAACTTTATTATAGGGACTGGACAAAACTATTGAAAAAATTTGAAATTCACACAAGCCCCAGAAGTTTAACTCCTCTATTCCTATGTACACGTGTACACACAGAGATACATATACACACTATATAGCCCATATATATTCTCAAGAAAATAAACTTCCACAAGCCAAGTAGAATTTTATGTTTATATCAGTACAACTCATTGAATAATTCCTATGTAAAAAGTTTTGCACGCATTGTTTGTACCTCAAAATACTTAGAACCCTATAGATTTCTACAAATTTAGCACCAACGGTAACTTACCAATGTTGATGTCCTGGTATAGGCTCAAATTTCCATCTAGTGCTTGATCTGTGATGGCCTCCACAAATCCTTTTTTATTTTGTCTTTTATGTTTAATTTTCCTTTATTAAAGTTCATGAGTAGAATTAATGTTTAAACAATATCTTAAAAATTGATGAGTCAACTGGAAAGAATCTAGTGAAGTCCATCACTTGTCATTTTTGATAATCAGCCTTAAATCAGGCAGTTGAAAAAATATCAGAGATAATGCATGTTTGAATAATCCTTCAGGTTGTCATTCACTATGAAATTCATTCAGATGAAATTAATGCCAATTTGTTAAGTTAATATAAGGACTAATTAAAATCTAAATCTTAAGATTAATTAAAATCTTAAGAAAAATTTGGATTAGAACAAATCATTTGGTTCTAATTAGGTAATGGTAATTATCCATTTCTTTCTCAGAATTAGACTACAAATTCTTTTATTATAAGAACTTGCTTCATAACTAATATCTAGTTCAAAATAAACATTCAATTAGCATTAGGTGAATTGATGAGTGAACGAATGAACAATCTTTTAAAAAAAATTATTCCTGAGTTCATCATCAAATTAAAAGTGCTTTAAGTTTTGCCCAGGTAAAATACATTTTATGATATTATAAAATACGCAAATAAAATGGATAAAACAATAATACCATTAATGCAGTATTGGTATATGATACTCATTCGGAAGAAAATCTTTGCCTCACAGGCAAATCTGAATCAAATTAGTTTTACCTTTTCACAATGTATAATGAACACATTGACTCAATTTTCTCATTTATTGAACGGTTTATTTTCTCAATATTGCTCAAAATTTATGTGAGAATTAAATACAGAGTGTATTTTATTTAAAAGGATGCTAAGGCAATGGAAATCTGGCAAAAGAGAATGAAAAAATTCCATGCTAGAATATTTATTTGCAAACCTGTTAAATAAGTGTAAAATAATTGTGTGCTTAAAAATAATAAATTAAATAAACTCACTTTACTGGGACTTACAGATTATATGGTTTTTCTTCTTAGAAGAAGAAATCCTTATAAAATATGGCCCAATTATTCAATTATTTTTTACTAGTATGGAAGCCTCAAACAGTAGATTATATATCTCTGAAGAGTGACACAAAAATTTGTCCCTATCTGACTCACATTCATTGTAAATGTTCTTGGAAAATAAAAATAGTTTAGAAATTCTACATATGCAAAATTTCTGACATATTGGCCTTGGCTCATATTCTCTACAAAATAAAGTTTTATGGTATGCCTTTTGTGTATTAGGACAATAAAAAGGCAAAAAAGACAGCAATGAAATATACCTTTAAACACCTTTTACCATAATGAAACATAATGCTTAAGGTATTAATGGATATAGAATTAAATTGAGCCAATACCTCATATTTTTACAATTATCATATGAAAAATTGTATCTATTATTCCCTGTATGGTACAAAATGGATATGACAGTTTGAAATAAGTTCTCTTCCATACTTTCTCAAGTGTTTTCTGAAGGAGCTGAATATTCAGGGTCAGATTATGCTCTTTTTTTTAAATGAAAAATTACAATTTTATTGAAATACAATTCATATCCCATAATATTTGCCCTTGAAAGTGTGTAATTCAGTGGCTTTTAGTATATTCACAAAGTTGTGTGTTCATCACTTCTGATTCCAGAACATTCTCATTACCTCAAAAAGAAACCCCCATGTGCACAGGAATCATTTCCCTTGCCTCAGCCCCTGCCAAACACTAATCTACCTTCTGTTTTTATGAATTTGCATGTTGTGGAAAGTCACAAAAATGGGATCATTCAACATAAGGCCCTTTTATTCAGGCTGCTCTTACTTAATTGCATAATTGTTTTCAAAGTTCACACTGCTGTAACATATACCAAAACCTCATTTTTTTGTCAAATACTATTCCATTGTATGACTATCACATTTTGTTCATCAGCTCGTTTTCACTTGGATGGTTTCCACTTTTTGACTAGCATCAGTAATGCTTCTATGAACATTTCTATGCAAGTTTTTGTGGGGAAGCACATCTCTTTATGTCTCTACCTATCTTACCTCAAAAGTTCTAAATTTGATCATCTAAACAATCTGAATTAGATGTAGATGAATGTCTCCCATCCTGAAGAAAAATTCAACTCTACAGTGAACCTGTAAACTAGAAAGACATATTATCTGTTTGTCAAGGGAGACAATTTGCAGGTTCTTGGTCTCACTGAGAAAAGAATTCAGGGGTGGACACACTGAGGAGTATTCTTTTTTCTTTTTTTTTCATTGGTTGTACTGGGATTTGAACTCATGGGCTCACACTTGCTAGGCAGATGCTCTACCACTTGAACTACTCTGCAAGCCCTTCTTGTATTGGTTATTTTTGAGATAGGGTCTTGCTTTATGATTGGGCTGGCCTGGACAGTGAACCTCCTATTGTGCTTCACTGTGTAGCTGTTATGACAAGTGTGAGCCGCATGCTCAGCCATTGTTTGAGATGGAGATTCGTGAGCATTTTTCCTAAGTTGGCCTTGAAAAATTCTCCTGATCTCTATAGCTAGGATTACAGGCTTGAGCCACCACACCTGATCTCCTTTAATTCTTTGTATACGAGTACTTTTAGTTCTTTGGATATATATATATGATAGCTGACTGAAATAGTTTAGAAATTTCTACATATGCAAAATTTCTGACATATTGGCCTTGGCTCATATTCTCTACAAAATAAAGTTGTATGGTATGCCTTTTGTGTATTAGGACAATAAAAAGGCAAAAAAGACAGCAATGAAATATACCTTTAAACACCTTTTACCATAATGAAACATATGCTTAAGGTATTAATGGATATAGAATTAAATTGAGCCAATACCTCATATTTTTACAATTATCATATGAAAAATTGTATCTATTATTCCCTGTATGGTACAAAATGGATATGACAGTTTGAAATAAGTTCTCTTCCATACTTTCTCAAGTGTTTTCTGAAGGAGCTGAATATTCAGGGTCAGATTATGCTCTTTAAAAGTAATGTTTAAAATAGTTTTAAAGATTCTGGGAAGGATTAATGAGATGATGCATATAATATCTTTCAATGTGTTCTTGGAATACAATTGTATTTTTAGCAACTGAATACAGTTGTTAAAAATTCCAAACCACCGTCATGACTACCATCATTTATAGGGTATGGACATCATAAGTGGAGAATGATTGTGTAGGAGATACGGATTTTAGGAACTTAACTGTTTAACTTACAAACTTAAGTATTTGTTTGGCCTACATGTATTTAGAGTGTAGCAGTTCTTGTCACTTTTGCTTCCCTTTCTAGTAGTACTGACTGAATTGGTTTTAAAGACTACTTATAAGTTAGGAACTTATTAACCTAGCTCACAAAAATATATTATTGATTTTGTAAACAGTAATAAAAAGTCATAAGATTATATTTTTATTTAATTATATTAACTCCTTAAATTTAAAAGAAATTAGTAATAGTTAATCTAGTTTATTTAGCATTTTCCTCTTCTGGTGACTTATGTTAGAGATAACTTGAAACAATTCTCTTCCCAGAATATTTTTAATCACTTCCTCTACATATTAAGGGGAAGAATATTATTTTGTCTCAAGATAATAATGCCTCAAAACATTTGAGAATCATGTATAGTTTGAAAAATAGGTTATTTTAAAGGTATAAATATGAAGTAAAGCTGACAATATTAAAGCAAACAAAACTCAAAAATGAATTCCTAGGTGAACATTTTAAAAACTAGACAGCCATATTTTTATAATAGTTTTAGTAACCACTAAACTCAAGGGAGGATCAATACCATTCTAATATTTTCAATGCCTTAAAATGGCATATTCAACAATGCAGCAATAGATGAGATTTAAGGACAAGAAGGTTAACTAATGTAATTGCATGTTTTATAGAGTATAAGTCACAACTAATTCTATAATAGAAGGTACCAAAATGGGTAGACAAACTTTAATAGGGGAAATGTATATGTAAATTAAATCACTTACCATAATTCTGTCCAATATGTGTAAGTTGAATTGGAATACTAATGTTTTGTCATCAGTTATATAGTTCATTAAAGGCCTTATAAAGCTGATAGAACACCAACTAGTTTTTGTCATTTCCTTCTTGAATGTACTGTTGGCAAAACAAAATGTCATGGAGGAAGTAGAAAAATATCATAGCATTAATATTGGTTGAATCACAAACTAAAGCATGAGTAGACCCCAGGTCCTTGCTGTTTGGGACCCTCCTTCATTTTCTTTACAGCATTTACCAATAACAAAAACTTTATAGTCATTTGTTTATGCAATTATAAACTATTTCCTTCTATCCAATTGAATGCTCCATAAGAATAGAAAGTTTCACCTATTTTTTCATTTCTGGATCCTCAGAACCTAATATATAACATATTTTGAAGAAATACTCATGGAATGAAATAATTGACCTCAATAATCATGCAGACACATTTATGAAAACAGCTATGACTTTATAAGAACAAGACAGAGGTATTCATTACTCCCAATGTTTGTCATAGGATTCTGTTTTCTCTTGTTAGTTTACATTTATTAGTATATTTAGATAATTTTATAGAACTTTTATGAAGTGAGTATAGACATTACTAGTAGGAACTCACAAAATACTAAATTTTAATTAGCTAGAAAAAACCAGACCCCACACTAATGCGACATGTTATATTTTCAATAGGATTTTAGTTGGCAATGATGGTGTAGACTCATCTCCAGGGCTTATGGCTCCTTAGGTCACTACTTCTGTACAGACTAGCAGGATAATTTTCTTTTCAAAATGTAACCAAAGATTACGTCTAGTTTAGGTATTACAGGTGAGCATAAAAATTGCCAATGGAACTGGATAGGTTTGGGACACTAGATAGTAAAAACTTACTTTGAATTTAACACTTGTAATACACAAGAGACCACTGTAATAAGTTTAGTTCATTAATGGTGTCATTGATCTTTAACATTTATTTATGAATAATTAAGATCACATACTAATAAATATCTTGTTGGCAGAAGAATTTCTTATTGTTACTGGTATGCTCCTTCTGTTTGAACTTTTACATTAGGAAACAAAACCTCACAGATTCAACTTGTTACGGGAACTAACATCACAGGTTCTCATTTCATCTCATTTCATTATTAAAAGAAAACAAACTTTTGTCACCCAGCAATATGAATTCTGTAAGAATCCCTCCAGAATTGGTTGCACAAAATAGATACACGAAATAACAGTACAAGACCAGCACTGTCTTTATGATATGAAAGTTTTCAGTTCCTTAAAATTGTGCTTTAGTTAAAGCTCTTTGAAGCTCCTCACAAAATGTCAGCATAATCTCCTAAAACCGAAAGTTTCACTAATATTCTATGACAGATAACTTCAGATTGATTTTTTCACTAAATTTAGCTATTTTACATAAAATTAATCAGATATTTTGATGTCATAAATATACATCTATTTTAAATCAACAATTTTTACAGTGGATCTAAGAATAAACAAAATTTAAATGGCAATTATTTGCTCTTTACCTCATTATCTGAATATCTAGGCTAAAAGTGTTATTTTTCTTTAGTTATTCTGACAAGTAATTTTCATGCAGCAAATGTTTAAAATGTTCTGTAGTCAAGCTTCAATCATAATTTAGACCATATAAGTTTGGTGAGATGGACTTTTAAGATAGACAGCATCATGATGGATATATTCGATATGCAACTTTTAAATTTCAAATGTTAGTATAAACTGGATTTTTTTACCTTTTTGCACTGTATGAATGAAATGGAGGTCTGAGTCACTGTCATTAGGACTTGAACACCCATACGTTTTATGGATACACACATGTTCTAGCTTAAAATATCTGTGTGATTTCTTTAATTGACTGAACATTACTGGTATTATTTTTGCTTAGATACTGTTTACACCAAGTTGTAATTTGCATTCTGTACATAGCTATTTGGGCATCAATTGCAGGCTTCAGAACCCTTAGAAGCCCATAGATCACTAGAAACAAAGAGATGTGAGCATTCTGGGCTGACTTTCAATATTTCACACACATTTATCTGATGGTTATTTTAATTAATAAAATTAACAAATGAAAAGGCTAGACTAGAAAGTTATTCACCAGGAGGTAAGTGAAGACTATCAAGCATCAGTTAATGACTTGTTCTCAGATTAGATTGGACCTAGGTCACACAGGTAAGCATCTCGCTATTGTATGGCCAACTTTATATCATTCAAGTTGAGCTTGAAAAAAGCACGTTTCAAATGTTGACTTTTGCTTCCCCCAGATGTATGTGATCTTTGGAGGAGAAAAGGACAGCATTAGGCCCTTGGTGTTGGCATTTTCATGTCTTTCTCAATACTGCAACCATGCTGTGTCCTTTGGAGATGTTCTTTTACTGGACTGTTCCCCAATGAAACTGGGTCTTGAAGTGTCAATGGTATCAAGAGAGATCATAAGGTACCCCTCTAAATCTGCCTCTGGTTGATGTCAGTCCTGCTGGCCCTGTGGATTCTGGTCATAGCTGCCAACTTTCTCTTTGAAACTTCTTCCTTTTCATTATGTTTAGGTGCCTCTCAAGTCACTGAGCTTTGGTCCAGACTCAAAATCAAATTTCTTTCTTCTCGTCTCTCCCTGACTGATCTCAGAGATATTACAAAGCACATTAAATCTCCAAAGAGAGACAGCACTTAAAAGTGCTATTTCACTTTTGTGTTAACTCACAAAAGTCAGTATCCCTGACTGATCACATATGAAAGAACCCTTAAAAAGAACAGTACCACATTAAAAAAAATTAAAGCATTGAAAGTGCTCTTCTGGGTCTATCTTCTTTTAGATTCTTCAACCTGATATAATGGTGGGGGTAGGTAGGTGGAAACTTGGTCTAAAATTTAATGATTAGCAAATTTAGGAAATTCTTTAAGTTTGGCTAGATACTTCTTGCTTTGTCAGAGATACTGGCGGTGTGAGTATTTGATCTCTCATTTGACCAGTTCTTTTTACTCCATAAGTGTGTTTGAAAAATGCATCTCTTTCCTTCCCTTGGATAAAAGAATTCATGTAGATAATATTAGAAATAGACACAGGATTATGCATTTTCATAAGTATAAAATTAAGGACTATTCCTTTACAAAAGGTATCTCATCTTTAAAATTGTTACAAAACTAAAAATTAAGTAATGGTTAGGTTTTAATAAAGAAAGGGAAATGAATGAGTTTGGCTAATAAATAGGACTATGATTATTACTCATTTTGCTCCAAGAAAGAAGATATTAACTTTAACATATTGACCAAAGAGCTTGAACTTCCTGCCATGAACATATAGAACAAAGTTCATAAAAATTAAACTGGTCCAAATTTACAAAATAGTATTAGTGATAGATGTGTTGGAAGGATGGAATCTAGACATCTTCAACTAGCTCTCATAGCAAGTCCAAGAAAATGTATGTGATATTTAATAACTTTTTTGCATCAAATGAAAACTGAATAACTTTTAGTGTCATGTGCCATTAAAAATTGTCAGTGGTTTTAAAGTCAGATACAGATTTGATTTTCATAAAATTTTTCATCACTTAAATTTCCCAAACTACTCTTGAGAACTCTAGAAATATTTTATTTGATTTTAATGTTTCAGAATGACATGTGTTTGTGTGTGTGTGTGTGTGTTTTGCTTTTCATGTCTTATTGTGAACACATTAAGAAAAACTACAGAGAAGATATTTTTGAATATGTGGTATCTTAATGTGAAAATCACTGTTGTTTCTCAACTAAGATCTTATTAAGTATCATTTTCCACATGGGAAAGTAAAACTATGGCTAAAAATATTCTTCCTTCAATAGTTTTTATGACTGATGTCAAGTTGATATCTCCATTTGGGTGTTAAGCATTTGTTAGAATCCTTTTTGTTTTATACCTTGAGGAAAGATGCCTGTAAGTATTTTATCCTACAGAGTAACTTTTAAACTTATTAAATTTGGACAGAATAGATATCATATATGATTTTAGGAACACTCTTGAAACTTACTGGATTCTAAAATGTTTATACAGTGTGAGAGTTTTGTTCATAGTTCAATTTGCCCGAAGTCAGTTGATATTTTGATTTTGATTTTCACATATTGAAACCTTATTCCGAATTCTACTTTCTGTCTTGTTCATTTACATTGACTTTTTTTAATGAACAAGAGAGCAGCTCATTGATAGGCTCCCCAAATTTTAAAATGAGGTAAATTCAAGATCAGACCCAAATCCTTTATTTTAAAAATCTATTTGTCAGAAAGCATAAGGCACAAATGTTAGTGTGTGATATAATAGGTTAATTATAGTATCAGAACTCACTGAATAAAGAGTTAGCATGAATGGACAGGTAATTTATATAATGTTATAAATGTAAAAAATGCCCATCTAGTATGCTAATTAAAACTTAGGAATCTCACCCATATGATTACCATGATGGTAGAAAAATAAGCAAATGGTTCTAAACCAAACTTTTAATTTCAAAAATAGCTCCTTCTTTTAGGTATGTGGAATTAACTAATATGATACTGTTCCTAGCAAAGTAGCTGTTGTCACCAAAATTAACAAGTAATAGCTAACATTTTACAAATAATTGTTAAAAGCCACATGTTGTTTTATGCAATGACAAATGTAAACTCATTTCATATCCATAAGATTTCTGTGGTAAATACCATTATGAGGTCATTTTGAAGATGAAGAAAATAAAGATAGAGTTGTAAAAAAAAATCCCAACATTACACAGCTCACATAAATTGGGTTCAGAAGCTATTCCCTTAGGCTTCAATCCATACTACCTTTTAGATTTTGTAGCATTTTTCCTCCATATCTCAGATATCCCCTTCCTTTAGTTTATATTTGTTTCTTCAGAGGAGAAACAATGAAATGAACGTGCAAGATGTAGTTTGAAATATGATAGTTCTGTTACTTTTCCTAAACTAGGTACATGCAAATGACAAACTAATTTCATAATGTGTTTGTTTTGTTGTTTATAGGATATCAATATGATTTTTGGTCCTATGTTGACATAACTTAAACAACTAAAGTGGAGGCAATAGAACTCTAGAGAGAAAAGAATTTGTCCTACACGTTTTATGACTATGTTTATGTTCTATGAAGTTGGCTTAAAAAAATACTTCTAAAACATCCTTTAAAATGTATTAGAAGATATTGTGGTTGAGAATCTATGTTAAAATATGTGAGCCATAAAATATGTAAGTCAACTATGGCTTATAATCTTAATATTTATTGCAATATGAGCATAGTCTAGTATGACCTATAATCTAGAAGAGGAATTTTGGTTTATAAATTCATAAACAAAAAAGATGAACATCAGCTCCAGAGGGAAAAACTACTGAAATGAACAAAAGTTGTTGTTGTTTTTTTAAATCAGGTAGTGCATTAAATTTTATGCAATAAAGTAATTAACTGAAAAAAAACCCAGCAATTTATACAGATGCCCCATCAAACAGTACAAGGGAAGCACAGATGGGGCATTATCAAGTAGCATAATGCTCTAGTACTCATTTATAAAATCTGCATAATTCTTCCAAACATCTGAAACCCTGTAAAGAAACACATGCTAAATTTAAAATACATATATTGCTCTGAATTCAAATACTCTTACATGCTGTAATATATTTGAGTGGGTGAAGTACTATTTGTGGTTAGTATTTGCCTAGAAGTACTAAAATTGGAAACTTAAAGGGAGTTCCCTTGAATAAACAATACACCTGCCCAATATTGTGACGTGTACTATATTTTTGTGTCTTGCTATTCCTAGTTGGATTCACATAGGTTATCTGCAGTAGTTGAGCCATTCACTTGTTAAAAAGATGCATAAAATTCAGGAAACTTTATTTATACTGTGGTAAAGATTCATTTTCTTCTTTTAAATTATTTTGTTTCTCAGGATTCAGAAGCTCATTTTATTCAATTTGTACTGATGTTAGCTGTGCTGTAATATTTTTTGGCTGATGTTTGAAATGAAAGAACCTAAATGTAATAATCTCTGGTAACTGCACCCATGCATTTCCTCTAATGATATTAGTGGGAAATTTTATATTGTTTTGCTTATCTTATTGTTTATGTTTATCTTTAAAAGATGTATTTTTGAAAATGACTCTAGTGCACTGAGCAGTGTATAGAACAAAGATTACTTAAATTCTTGACTCTTCTTTCTCAGAGTTAAATCTTATCATCTTTCCTGCCAAGATTCTTGGTGTATCTTTATCACTTTTTTTTCCTTTTTTTTTTTTGGTTTTTTTGTTTTTTTAATGGTATAAGCCAACAGGCACACAGAAAGCAAGAATCGAAGTTGGAAAGGGAAGGTTGAAGGCAGGGCATGAAAAAGTTCATGAGAGTTGGTTTATTTTACCCCAGTCTCTTGGCTAACTGTTTAAATCATACAATATGCAGTCTTGTTGCCTTTGACTTTATTGGTTTCTCCTTCAAATGGGCACTAATAATTAATACAGAGTCATTGAGTAATGCGAATATATTCTCTGTTGCATTGTTGAACATGCTAAATAATTTAAAATGCACGGAAGAGTCTCTAATGCTTGGTGGAGGAGATAAAACCATACCCATTTGGAGGGAACAGGGGGTGGGGGGGTCTTTGCTTTTTGTTTCTATTGAATGCATTTCGGCTGTACAGCTGGAAAGGGCATTCCTATAGGACTTTAAAGGCAAAGTAGAAAAATGACATAAAAGCCTTGCTTGGGTTTGATTGATGCACTCTCATACTTGAAGTTCACTCAGAGCTTTGTGCAAGAAGTCCTGGGTCACTCTATCCAGCGCTCTAATGAGACTGTGTGTGAACACTTCCAGCTTTGTAGGCCTTGCTTTAATCAGAGATTGGAAAACACCCCTGACTGATAGGCTCCAGAATCAGATCTAAACAGAAAATAACATGCTCGATTTGGCCTCTGAAGGTGGGTTGAGCAAATCTTTGTGATGTATTGGAGCATTTGCTGAGTGCAAGTGCACGTGGGGTGGTTCCTATTTCTGTCGGCAAATACAAATTTTTCACTCAGCAGGCGTAATCAGAGTTAACTCGAGAGGAGAAATAACAAAAACTCAACAGCCCTTAGCAACTCAGCATGGCATAGAGGGATTTAAGACTTTAGCATTTTATCTCCATCAGTATGAAAATGTATGAGGAAATTTGAACTTTGAAAGTGCAAATAAACACATTTAACACGTTGCAAGCCACTGATTTTACTGAGTCTTTTGCTGTGAATCTTCATTTCTTTCCTTATTGATTCACTTAAGATTTTCAAATTTCATAAAATTTATTTTGTAATTTGAGCCATTTAATGAAGTGAGTTCATTTGGTTGAGCTAAGGCTAAGGTAAGTAGCATCTCATGTAAATATGCAGTGATACTTTGATGTTTAAATTTTGTGAATGACAGAAGATAGTGTGCTGATGTGGCAGGTGTTATTTTTACCCCTGATGAGGGATGCTGGAAATCCCCAACATTCATCATTTTGGGAGACTGAGTCAGAGACATGTTTTACACCCTACTTGTGGAACCATCTTAAAAGTTTATTTTAAAATAATACAATCATGAAAATAACAACTAAAGTAGCCTAGGGGATTATTTTCATTAATTATACAAATCATGCATACTCAGTGCCTTATCTATCCAACTTCATTTCATTTTTTTATTATTTCATGATTTTCTTGTCTTTCTTAACATTATTATTATTATTATTATTTGTGGTACTGGGGTTTGAACTCAGGGGTTTGTGCTTACTATGTAGGCCCTCTACCACTTGAGCCACCCTGCTACCCCTTAATATTGCTTTTTAAAAGCAGTGTCATACCAAAATGTATGATATTACTGTTTAATATTGATGGTGACTGTTTAATATGCCCCTTTATGTCTGAAATGTCTGAAATTGAACTCCTTACATGCCAATGTTACTCAAAGCATCTATCACCCTAAAGTTCTGTTAATAGGGTAACCATGCATTTTATTGACTAACTTAGACTGTTTAAGAATTAAAGAGTGTTATTTTTAACAAGGGCAAGAAACAGACACAATGTGACTTGAACTGGGAAAAACATGACATATGGCACCCTATCTACAGAAAATTTTAAGTAGTGTAGAAGTTGCCTCAAGAATTGTCAGAATGATCATACATCTGAAAGACAACTTTGCATAGCCAGTAGTCTCCAGTCAAATTTGTTTCTACCAGCACTGCACAAATATATTTGATTTCATATTTCATAGATTTCTTTGCAACTAAAATTTTAGATGTAATACTTCAACTCCTGGAAGAATTAGAGTGACAAAAGTGGTTCAAAGGATACTAATTGTGCTTTGACTTCAAAGCACTGAAAATATTTTCTTAATCAGAAAGGTGATGTTACACATTCAAATCAAGAACAGGAAATTAACAAAATTCCACACTTCTCATTCTGCCTTATGCTTTAACCCATCTTTAGTCTACTTTTTCCCTAAACTATTGGGGATGCTTATTATGAAACCAAAGAAACTACAAGATTAGAGGATTCTGTCTCCTTCTCTTCTAAGGGAATCAAGCATATATGTTGTCAAGACTAGATTCTGGGATCAAATGTTTTAGCTAAATCTCTCCTTTCAATATTGCCTGAATATTCTCACCTTTTCCTGTAGGTCAGTTGTTCAGAATGCAGAAGGAATTAGTGTAAATTAAATTGTTTCTGTCTCTCAATCTCTCTTTCCTCTTTTTTTACATTTTTTTCAATAACAATGCTTAAAAAAATAAACTTAGTATGAGGGAATCTTATGTCACCTAATTTCCTTGACTTTAATAATTTTATACAAATAAAATTTCATAAATGTATGTATTTTATAAAAGTGATAATTTATTTGAATAAGCAAATAAATGCAATGAAATTAAAAACAATAATGCATAAATATTTTGCATATATATTATGTGAATTAGGTAATTTTACAAATACACATTGGTAAATATTTTAATATTTTTCCATAAAGTGCTTTTTTGGTTCAATACTGCCATTATTTTAAAATTGCAGAAAAGGAACATGAGAGATTATATTAGTGAGTATTTTCTCTGGAATTCATGAGTTAACAAGTGCTTGTGATTTTTAAGCAAGCCACTATTTTTCATATTCTTAAATATTTTTGTTTCACGTAATTTTATGTAAGATATACTTTTTCTCTAAATTTTGAGAGGACTAGTTACAGCTAATTGTTAAGGAATCATGTTCTTAGTAAAATGAGGGAAAGCTGATTGCATCTCAAAATATCATAATGGCAGAGCAAGGGATATAGTTCAGTAATAGAGTACTTGCCTAGTACATGGGAGGATCAGGGATCAATCCTTGGAGCACTCCTCCCCTGCCAAAAAGAGTAATAATAACCTGGCCCAAAAGACCAAAAATCGTATGTTCTCCCTCATATGTGGACATTAGATCAAGGGCAAACACAACAAGGGGATTGGACTCTGAGCACATGATAAAAGCGAGAGCATACAAGGGAGGGGTGAGGATAGGTAAGACACCTAAAAAATTAGCTAGCATTTGTTGCCCTTAACGCAGAGAAACTAAAGCAGATACCTTAAAAGCAACTGAGGCCAATAGGAAAAGGGGACCAGGGACTAGAGAAAAGGTTAGATCAAAAAGAATTAACCTAGAAGGTAACACACACGCACAGGAAATTAATGTGAGTCAACTCCCTGTATAGCTATCCTTATCTCAACCAGCAAAAACCCTTGTTCCTTCCTATTATTGCTTATACTCTGTCTTCAACAAAATTAGAGATAAGGGGAAAATAGTTTCTGCTGGGTATTGAGGGGTGGGGGGAGAGGGAGGGGGCGGAGTGGGTGGTAAGGGAGGGGGTGGGGGCACGGGGGAGAAATGACCCAAGCCTTGTACGCACATATGAATAATAATACAATAAAAAAAGAGTAATAATAATTACATATGATCATGATGGTGTGTATTTACATGGATACAGTTTTGTTTGTGCTATGTCTTCCTTGTGGTGTCATATTTGGGTATGTAGTAGGTTGGCACATATAACTAAATTAATTATAATATTGAAATAATTTTATGTAATTAATGTATTGCTTATATACTTGACTATTCCTTTTCCCTTTTCTATCACACCTATTCTAAGACTAAACTCTGTCTCTTCTCCTAAAGGGCTGCTTCTCTACAACCACTGTCAGAGGATTAGCTTAGACCACAGTCATCTGTATATGAACCATTTTCTCCAAGTTTTGTCACTCTTCAATCCATTCCCTGCAAGACTGAGAGGATAGCCTTCCTAATATGCATGCAACTCTGGTTTGGTCCTTTCCTTGTTAACACCCATTTGATTGTTCTCTCTCCATCACTCCCACATAAACTTGGTTCACAACACCCTTTGTATCATGGCTCTTGCTGATCCATCATTTTCACTCCATTCCTTCTACTTTCTTCCATTTACTCTTTCACTTATTTCCCTTAAACATTCTTTCTTTTCAGCCTCTCCTCTTTCCTTCTACATTTTTAAACTCTATTCAGGTTAGTTTACCCATTTCTCCTGGACACCTTCTTTCCAAGATTAATGAAATCTGGGAAAACAATCCCTCTTTTCCTTGCTTTATCATACTTGTCTGTTTATCTATCCAAGTTCTTATTATATTTAAACATCTTTTGCTTTGTTCACAATTATAAGCCAGACTTAAATACAGTGCTTGGAACATAGTCAATGTTCAATATTAATTAATTAATTTAATGAATCAATTAATGAATGAATCAATCAATAATCATGGACATCGCCAGACACAGGTAGCTCATGCCTATAATCCTAGCTACTCAAGAGGCAGAGCGCAGGAAGAGCACAGTTTGAAGCCAGCATGGGCAAATAGTTTGCAAGACCCTATCTCAAAAAAAAAAAAAAAAAATCACAAAAAAAGGGCTGGCGGAGTAGCTTAAGGTGTAGGCTCTGAGTTCAAACTTCAGTACTGAGAAAAGAAATTACTATTGACATCTGTGAGAAAAAAACTTCACTCTAAATCATACACTTTTGCCATTTTGTCCACCACATTTCCTTACAGAATCCTATGTGGAGAATTCTGCTTTAGTTAAATGAAGCTTAAATTAAATGAAGCACCTTAAAAATAAATTTATCATTTGATTTCAAAGCTTCAGTAATTTATCTCTCATTTATCTCCTTTATAAAGATATTCTCACTTGCTCTCTTTTCAAAGTAAAATATATAATCAGCAGGGTACTGGAAAAACAGACTATTTTCATGAAATGCTGGGAATGATACTCCAAAAATTGTGGAAGGAAGATTGTTGACATGTATTCCTTTCTGTATTAGTAACCATTATCAAAGATATTTACCTTCATGGGTTTTCCTAAATCAAGAGAAAAAAATTTTATGAATGCTTATTATTTGTTGAGTCAATTTCTCAGCTAATTTTCTATTAACTTTATTTCTAACATTAGCCATCATAAATTATCTTCTCCTTTTGATACTCCTGGGTAAAAAGTTTGTTTTATGTGTGTGAAATGATGTTTAGACATTTAACTGATGAGGTGGCTGTATATTTTTAACTGCAATCATAGCATAATATTGTTTATAAGTGGGACATATTTAATATAATAAGTGAAATTTATAAAGTGAATATAAATATCCCAAGTATCTTGCTTTCTATTCTGATTATTTTCAAATTCCTAAAATTAAGTGGAAATGGAAAAAATGAAAGATAATAGGAATAGGCCTAATTATCTTAGGAATCATGAGGTTATAATTAAGGGAAATACCCAAATTCAGAAAACTGAATTTTAAAAATGAAAGAAAATTTCTAAATACTGAAAGAAATAGATCACTTGAAATATGGATGAACAAAATACTGAAAAATAAATTTTATCAGAGATGTTTCAAGCATTGAGCAGGTTGAGGGACTCAGGACCAATCTGATTCATGATGGATATAATTTCCAAATATATCATGTGTAGTCACAGAACCAGTCCATTTTCTCTTTGCTTTCCACTTTTTGACCTGATTTGAGGAATTACAAAGTTCCATTATTGTTTAATTAATATTCACAGATGTTTTAGAAGTACTTTCTATAACATTTTTTTTTCTGTGATGGGAGCAAAAGTTATTACAAAGTAAATTCTCTTGAGCGAGCAAAATGATGTATCTTGAGGGTAGATGGGAAATGTTACTTTTACTCAGCCACTTATGCTCTGGTCCTGACTGCTTAACCCCAAGGCTGCCCGTCCAGGCTCCAGCATGGCCACTGCTTTGTCATGCACACAATTTGCACTGCTGTACTTGTGAGTAGAGCATAAGCTATGCATGAGAACATCAGCTTTGCAACCTCAAGATGGATTTCACCAAAGCAGCCCAACAGTTAGCTTCCAAATATGAAACTTAGAATTTAGGGTTATATCTTTACTGAAAGCATCCTCCCCTCTATTATTTGATTATGTTAAAAAAGAAACTGTTTAAGTAAGTGCTGCTATTCAAGTCTGTGCGAGATGACTAATAGCCTTCAGTAAACCTCTGGAGAAAACACTACCGGAACACAAAGAAAAATTTAAAAATGTAGTCACCACAGTTTTAGGAAATCCCCTGGAAAGCAAAGATAAACCCACATTTTTATTTATTACTGGGGGAAAAACCATGAAACAATTTCTTCTCTTTGTATAAAATAAATTTAGGAATATTGCCATCGAATCTACACATAATTTACTTACTAAAATCAAATGCCCTCTTTTCACTTCACTTTCAGTTTTCAAATCCAACAAAATTGGTATCATTCTAAAAAGTTGTCTTAAAGTCCTTTTCATTGCCCCTTCTTTTTTTAAGAGAAAAATCAGTTTTATAAAGTGTTAAAAGGAACATAGATTAAAATTTCCATAAACTATTTTAGCTTTGAATTAAATGTTTGGAATGATTCCAAAGGCAGGACTAATTTGTGATTGGATTATCCTAAAAAGTAAGTCTTTGGTAAATAATCTGAAAATTATAATATGAGTTGCTCATCTGGCTTGATGAAGTAGTTTGTTGCAAAGAGAACTTGACATACAATAGGAGTGGGTAGCATGAGAGAAAAATAAATTTTGTTTTTCAGTACTTTTATCAATCCTTTCTTACTGTCTTCTTCTTTATGAAAAATAGGTTTTTTAAAAAAAATCAACATCTCTTACTTCTGCCTTATAAGATATTACAGAGAAAATAGTCATAACAAAGGAAAGATCAGCTTATCTTTCTCATATTAAAATTATATTACATATCTCTACTTAAATATTATCCTATTATATTTTATTTTTTCTGAATTTTTAACAAATGTGGAATATAATTAGAATATGGTTATGGAATTGGAAATGTATAATATGTAAAACAGGACGCAATATTTAAACTCCGGAGAAGAACAACTGAAATAAGTCATTTACTTTCTCAGGAAAAAAAGTCTAGTGCTTTTATATCGAGGGGGAAAAAAGCAAAGGTCTAACTGCCATGTAAACTTATTTTAAATGTCATGTCTTATTAGATCGTAATAATCAAGATGCCTATTTCCCCTTTTGCTTGAGCCATGAAATTTGTCAAAATTTTACGGTAATTCATTTCATCATTACTTAGACATTCACATGGCAGTCAGTCCTAGTAAGGGGAGAGGGGTAAAAAAAAACCAAAAAAACGTCTGTAATCCTATTCCTCTGCCTCCAGAGATTAAAAATATTCCATATCATGGCATGAGCAACAATTGACCGTCTCTACTCCACTGTGATTACTTGCCTTTTCTGGAAAAGGACAGCAAATTGGCTACCTACCATTCTAGACCTTTTGACTTCAAAACCATGGCTGACCAAATCTGAGCTTGCCTTGTTTAAGTCAGTCACTCCAGTCTCATTCTGATACTCTCCCACAGGGTGTAAGTCTTTCTCTCTCCTGAACGGGTAAGCTCCCCCTCTAGTGTTCACTGCTCATCAAATTATTCCTCCAACAAATAAAACAGAACTGCCTGGTTTTTGGTTTTCCATAGAAAGACAAAGCTCAGAACAACAGTTATAAGTGTTTAATGCTACAAAGAGAAAAATCCGAGTATAAATTCTACATTCAAATGACATGTTCCTTGTTTTTGACCTCTTTGAAAGCATCTCAACTGTTTGTTTGGCTATGGAGCTCTAAGAAATGCTGTCTGTGCTGCCTTTCAAGCAGAATGCACAGCTGAACAGACAGGATAAGTTTGGAAGACAAAAAGGACCTGATAAAAACAATTCCTTCTGTTGGTATGTGCGACTTATGGTTACCAAAAAATGACTTTTCCTTGGAAGCTGACACCTAAGAGATCTTTATTTGCAGACCAATTACCAATAGAGGAGTGGAATAAGGGAGGAGGTGCTAGGGAATATTAACATAGCTTTTCCAGAATTTTCAAAAAGACCAGTGAAAGAACTAAATTCTTTCCATTTTGTGTTGTAAGATCTCTATACACTAAAAGCCTTCCTCATTATATCTGTTATCTTGCACAGAACTACCAAAAAATAAATGTAAAAGAAATTGTGATAGTTTTAAAGTACCTTGGGCTAAGTATTAAAATTTAGCAACTTCACTAAATCTAGTATTGAAACTTTAGAGAGAAATAGCCTTGAATGTATCATATAATTGAAAATAAGAGAAGGGGAGAAAAGAAAAGACGAGCAAAAGAAAAAAAAAAAGTAAAACCCAAAACAGTTCTGAGAGGTTAAACTGTTCAGTTGGTTACCAAACTAAAATCTAAATGCTTTATTATTGTTTCTAGTTACTGTACTTCATTTTAAACTGAAAAAACAAAATGTACACCAAATTCTTCAAAAAAGCTTGGATTTCTTACCTTTTCAGTAATTGCTTTAAAGTTTGTTTCAAAGGATTGTATGTTTTTAAAAAGTTCATACGACACAGTTAAAATTCAGCTAGCATTGGCCTTAATCCTCTGAAGTTTGAGAAATAAACAAGTCATCAAGTAATATTTTCCTTAAATTCCTTAAAATCAGTGATTCTCAAAACACAGTTGGCTAATTTTATTCTTGTGTTCTAAGTTAACATATATTTCTTTCCTTTTTTTTGGTACTGGGGCTTGAACTCAGGGCTTTCACCTGAGCCATCCACTAGCCCTATTTTTGTGACAGGGTTTTTTGAGATAAGGTCTCGCAAACTATTTGCCTGAGTTGGCTTTGAACTGCCATCTTCCTGATCTCTGCCTCTTGAATAGCTAGCATTACAGTTGTGAGCCACTGGCGCCTGGCAACATATATTTCTTAATAATAATACTAATATTTGATAAACATGAAAATAAAGGATACCCACCTATACAAAAGAAGAAAATGTACTTTTCAAATATTATTTTCATATTCCTTGGTTATCAGAATTATCACTATCATCTTTATCACTAGGCATGTATCAAGTGCCTATAAATTATACAAAACTTCTTATCAGATTTCGTTAGGATGTCGAAACTGAATTATGTTTTAATCTAACAAAGAACTCAAAATATTTCTTAAAATAAGGCAAATCATTCCTTAAAGACAATCATTATTTTTCTGTTATTTTCACTTTGCTAAGTCATTTATTCAAGCACTCAATATAGCAGAGGAACACAATGCCTTCACATCTTAAACATTAGAATAACATTTTTCTGTTTTTAATTTTCTTGATTCTGTGTCTTATTAAATCACATTTTAGTGCTGTCTTTTAAAGTTCACTTAAAAGTCTTTTTTTTAAAGGTTGTTATTCATAAACCAATGGGATCAGTAAGTAGGGCCTATCTTTAATCAGCAGAGATCCCTTGGAAAGTTGAGGACTAACATGGTCATGGGTCCCTTCAGTTTTGAACTTTTTAGATGACACTGACCACACATAGGATAACCATTGCCACCTGGCATAGGGTATTTCCAGTTGGACAACTCTTCTCTGATCTGGAATGAGATCACGTGCACTTCTTTCTGAGCAAGTGTTTGAAAGCAGTAATCTCCAGGGATAAATCTGATGCAGCATGAGACATAGGATGTAAATTGAAGAATGGCACAAATATAAATACCACCTTCCATCAGTTTTTAAAGGTGGTGCTCTAAACCATTGGTTCAGGCAAAGTCCATACCACTAGTAAAATTTCATAGTAAATGGAATATCATTTATAATGGGAAATTTGAATTTTATGAAATTTCCATACCTCAAGTTTCTAGATCTAAAATTTATATCAAAATTTCTAAATAAAGAAGGTCATCAGTATATCAACTTGACTAGTGAAATTGCTAAAGAGCAAGCAATGTTGCAAAGGATAGTTGCAACATACCTCAAGTAAATTATAGTGGTCATAGAGAAATTCACTGAAAAACTAAGTACAACAAAAATTAAAGCTCAAAATAAATAAAACTACACAGAAACCTATGGGTCATTGTGATTTGGAGTGATTTATTTTAGGATTATAAGAACTGTAAGGGACCTGAAGGATGATTTCATCTTTTTCTCATTTGTTAAGTCCCAGACTCAAGACAACTTAGAAAAATGAAAAACAAAAGCTTAATGTCATATGGCTACAAAATGGAGAACAAGTATTGGATCTTGGCCTTTGGACTTCAATTTCAATGCTGTTTTCAGCAAGGGTGCTTCAGTGATGCTCTGAAGGTATCATGGGGGAATTCTATAGAAATAGAAAAACATACTTAGATAATTTGAGTTACATAAGAATTATTCAAGCAGATAGCAAGTATTTAGAGAAGAGGAAATTTAAATGTTTGATAAGGAGCAGAAAGTGTACTTAATACTCTTAAACTCACTTTCACTAAAATAGTAACTTGTAAAATATAGTTTTTTATTGATACTTTGTATTATAAATCAAAATGGACATATACTACTAGGAAAAATATATCAAGGCAACTACTCACTACATAGCTCTCTATAATCAATCCATACTATAAACACAGATCTGATGAATTATGGCTGAAAACTTTGGTCAAGTGGGGTTTTTGGTTAGTTTTTTGTTTATTTCTTTGTTTGTTATGCTGGGAATTGAACCCAGAGGCTTGCACATGCTAGACAAGCAGTCTACCACTGAGCTAAGCTCCCATCCTAGGTTCATTTATTTTCAAACAAAATTATGCATTCATTGATTTGGTTAGTCAACAGCAATTCCAGTCATGATGGGAGAAGAATAAACTGTATAATGGATTCTTAATTTTAGTAAGTTAAAAGAAAAAAAAAAAAAGAGAAAGCTGCAGCACTATTTTCTGCTAGCCTTATCATCCTCATGGGGCAGGATAAATTAAAGTTATGGTTCATCTTTTTTTTTATGGACTGAATGTATGTGACTCCCCAAAATACATATGTTGATTTTTAATCCCAGAAATAAAAATACTTGGAGGTAGAGCTTTGGGGTGGTAATTAGGGTATGAGAATGGAACTCTTATGTGTGGAATTAGTGTCACTGCAAAGAGAGCCAGAGAGCTAACTTTCACCTACAGGAAGATGTTAGTTATCTGCTCCTGGTGTGCTGAGCTCACTCCAGCCTCCACAACTGTGAGAAATAACTGTCTGTTATTTAAGCCAACCGGAGCATTCTTACTTGTTATAGCAGCCTAAACTAAACACTCTCTTGAGTCATTTTTCAAACTCATAAAATGATTTATAAGTTCTTATTTCCTACCACAAAAGTTAGGTAAAATAAACAAATTTAATATTTTTAAAATCATAAGTAAAAAGGCAAGGATAATCTTTTATCTCACTTAACATGTGAAAAACTATCTTTTATTTTAGTTGAACTTTTCTGTTTTCATTCAGTATATTTTATTGTATTCCCAACTATATATAATACCAATTATATATATGCAGAGAAAAACAGCAATGTATATATTACAAAATAAAAAAAACAGATATTGGTAAGATTATACATGCTATATTTCTAAACATTTTCAATGAACTGTATTTCTATCTTAATTTTAAATAATCCCTCCTGCATGATACCTTTGACAAAGAAATTGACATCAATCCAAAGAAGAAAGCAGAAAGTTGTAGAGATCAGTAGTGACTAATAAAAAGGAACATTTCATTTTTCCACTATTTATTGAATGCCAAGATGTGTCTGGTAGTGTTCACAGAGTTTGGGATACGTCAGTGTACAAAGCAGATACAGTCCTGTTTTCATAAAACTTTAACTAGTGGGAACCAATTAGAAAGCATTAGGAAAAGGAAGAAATTTATAAAGATAGACCTAGAAAAATTATCCACAAAGTTAACTGAGTCTATGGCACAACATAAGTCCTAAAAATAGAAAGGTGAGGGAAAAATATTGAATTTCCTTTGAGAAGATTTTGGTGTTAGTGTTGAGAACAGTTGAAAAAGGAAAGTCTGAATTTAGTCAAAAGAAAGTGATCACAAGGAGTAGAGTTGACACCTTCTAGAATTCGAAGTCATTAAGGGATACTGGCTTCAAAATGTGGGTCACTGTTTTCATTTTGCTCTCAAAATACTTACATGAACTAAATAAGAAACAAGAGTGTTGTTTACATCTACATTTAAAACAAAGCTCCTGAATTACAGGTTGGTCTGTAGCCTAAAAACAAAGAACACAGAGATTAGAAATGACTCTGTTTCCAAACAAGTTTAATTTGTGAAAACCACTATTCCGCATGGTAAATGAGTAATTAGGTGCATGTTGGAGTTAGATAATTTTGATTATCATGTATAAGTTTCATTTAGTTTTTAAGAACTCATTTCATTAACAGTCTCCATTTGGAGGCTTTCTTTAATTCCTCTGCCTTGCCTTGCTCTAACTCTATTAGGAGTATAATTATATACTATATTTAGATCATAGACTTTTCCACATTCTTTTGCAAGGACAAATTTTCTCATCCTATTTGGCCACCACTCAGGAGCAGTGATGACTCCTTATTCTTCTTTTCTTAACCTACAGTTCTGTTCTACAATCTTTTCTCAGTTGACTGATACATAAAAGGCACTCAAAAGAAAGTTGTTTCATGACTGAAATAATTGGTGTCAAGATTAGAATGAATGAAAAAAGATGTTTTCCAATTTCCATTATATAGTTTGCTCATTATTTGGCAGATACAATGATAAAGTTCCAATGGTAGTAAGTATTTTTAAAGTGAGGTGACATATTCCAAGTTGGAGCCACATATGGAATTTAGTACTCCTGATCTCAACTCTAAAAATCACACAATTGGAAAACCACTTTGCTTTATATTGTCAAAATTGTCTCATATTAAAAATGCATTTCTCCAGAAACTATTTGATATGAACTAAAGCATTAAGATCTCATTATATTTTCAAGGTTATGTTGTTCAGTGCATATCATTCACTAAATATTTGAATATTTGATAGCACATTCATAATTAATCTTTCTTCTCCTCATGAAGTTTATATGTTAGTAAGATGATAAGTACATGTGGCCTAAGTGCAATGGAGGAACTATGAAAGATCAACATCTGAAGGCTTCTGGTTATATGTATGCTAGACCATTGGCTTGTTACCACAGTCCTGCCTTTGCTCATGTAGTATTATTCCATACAGACCACAGCATGTCCAATTATTCTTCAACTCTTTTTGTAGGTTTAATCCAAGAATATCATGGTTAAAGTTACAAGAATGTCTCCAAGAGTGTGTTGATGCTCCCTACATTTCAATTGCTTGAGTATTCTGCTGTATGCATCTGGACATATTTAGTTCAACAAGATGTGTAGCCAAAAGTTTATTAATTTAATAAAACTAGTGAGAGGAGAAATACTGAGGTATGATGCTATCTTAGGGGATACTTGGAGAAACACTGAGAATAATGAAGAAAGCAGAAAAGGGAACATAGGATGTCCCAGAAATCATTAGGAAAAATAGAGTTAATGGGTTGCACAGAAATTTTACTTTCAACTAGATATCAAATAAATTGGACAGTACTTAAAACATATTATTAAATCTAAATCTGGTGTAAAGGGTGTAAAGTGATACTTGTTGCAAATCGGGCATTATATTTCCAGTAAATTTTATAAACCTTAGAGTAAGAATATGCTCAGTGACAACTAGGTAAAAATAGAGAGTTGAGAGAATGAGAGAGAAATAGAGACAGAGAGAGAGAGAATCAGCATGACAAAATTATAAGGGTATAGCATTTTGATGAAATAGATCATAGAAGGAAATTTAAATAAACTTTGTAATTGTATAAGTGACAACAAATTGAGGGAGTTGTTGAGTACAGACTAGCTTGACAGAGGGAAGATATGGAAAATATCTGTCACAGAACAGAGTTTGACATAATCACATTTCCATTTCTTCCTCTCCCATACCTCGACATTCCATATGAATGTGAACTTCTTAACTTTGGGAGCCAGCTCTGATATAACTTGCAATCCTTTTTGTCTAGCAGAGTATCTAGAATAACAGTTCTGTTACTAATGTTTGGACTGCTTCTTTTCTTGCTGAACAAATGACTGAATGAACAATAACTGAATATATGGCACATTTTGTGCACAGTATGTGTAGACACTCTATGTATACACTATGCATACACACTATGTATATAAAAGCCATGAAAATGTAAGCAGAGTATCTGATAAAACTTGGCCAAATTGTTGAGAAAATTTGTCTCTCAAATTTATAAAGAATAAAAAGAATTGCCAGTTCAATCTTAGCTCCAAACAAAGTCAAAATTATTATGTGCAAAGCATGTGCTAAACCATGTTACTTGTGTTAAGTTGTTTCCCATAGTAATCCCCCAAGATAGATATTATTCTCAATGAGAAAAAAAGTAACTGAGCCTAAGGGAAATTAAATAAATTGTTCAAAGTGACACGCTTATAAACAGAAGAGCTAGAGTTGAATAGAACCTTGGTTGACTGCACAATTCTTCCTTCTACTGGAAAACTATACAAGCTGTGTTTGGAAACCTAGGAGGGTGTGATATTATTAGTCCAGAATTTATAACAATTATAGAAAGGAACATTGAATGTAATTAACTTGCACTCTAGAGTTTAGGGAACATTTTTAAATGTTGAATTGAAAATAGATCACTGAAGTGTCTCAAGTGGTAGAACACCTGCCTACCAAGCATGAGACCCTAAGTTCAAGCCCTGGTAGGTGCAAAAAAATAATAATGTTGAGGGAAAAAAGTCATTCACTTAATAAAAATGGCTATAATGTTATAAAAGAATAAGAAACATGAAAGTAATAAAATCACTGAACTGCCTTGACTCAAATATACTGGCCTCATTTACTATATAATATCATTATCTTGGTAACACAATGTCACTGTACATTTTGCTAATCTGTATAATGATGTTAAGATCAGTATTTTTTCTTATGTGTCAATTGGAGGATCACATGACATGGAATTGTTGAGGAATACAATTTCCAATCACAGTTGGCACAGAGAATACATTAAGTAAATGATAGTTTTTATGTTGAAGATGAAGAAAAAGGCATGCAACCAAATGATTCCATTATAAAAGATATAAGTTCAGAATAAAAGCAGAAAAGAGAAGAAAGCAAAGCAATACAGCATGGGACAAAGGTCAACAGAATCTATTGAGACCAACAGAACCTATTGGGAAAAGGGATGAAATAGCTTTCAAAATTTCTCAGGAATGAAATGGGCCTGAAAAGTGCCGTTTGGCTTTCTTTGAGTAGGATGACTAGTAGAACCTGTGTGGCCATAGGTTTTGCAGAGAATGAAAAATTCAGGAATAAAAATGAACTAAAATTCTCAGGAAACATGGCTAAAATTTAAGGAATTAGGACTAATAGAAATAAATGTAAAAGTTTGAATTTAGGCTCAAAAATGAACACAACATGGAAAATGTCGGCATTATCTTGAGAACAAATTTATTAATCACTTAAAATTATCTTTACTTCATCTTCATTCTCATCACTGCCTAACACTGCATTGCATATTTATTTGTCTCTTTGTCTACATGTAGACAGATGCTCTTCCCTTACGGGAATATTTGCTCCCAAACAGTAGTGAGCCATGTTGAACATGCACTTCCCACAGTGTATGTAGTACAGTTTCTTGCATAGTAAAGGTATGCCATAAATATTTTTTAATAAATACATTGATTTTTAGGATAAATTCCCTTCATCTTACTTTTGTGGGACCATGCTACTTAATCTAGATAAGCTATTAAGTTTTCACCTCCAAAATTGTGACATTTATATGATGATATGTGCAAAATGGTTGGCCTGACTCTGGCACATTGTAGCTTTTAATAAAAACTACTTCAGCTCTTCTTGTCCAGTGCTGCTGTGCAGAGAATATCTCTGACACGCTGAATACATATTTCTACTATGAAATGACACAAGACTGATTTTCAATCTAATGTATATTCTTTCATAGATTTTTATCTTTTTCTGGAGAAATCAATGTTTGCCACAATGAAAGTTTGCTATTCATCACTATATCTTTAGTAAAACATTAATAAAATATTAAAGAAATTTAATTCTATTGAATTCAATAAACACTTACTGAGCTTTATTGTCCTATCTAAAGATCATACCATTACTGTCTTCAAAGACTGTAAGGCCTAGCCAGGTGGATGTTGAATAAATAGCCATAATTCAAGGAACACATAGAAAATGTAAAGAAGACTTGGAATCACCATTCTTTTCTCTCTCATATATATGTTATATATATGAAATTGATGTATATTATATGTATATGAAACTGTTATTGAACTCCTATAAACATCAATTTTAATATTAATAATGGTGTGCTTAGAGTTCCCAGTAGTTAGACAAAAGCACTGCAAAGCAGTAGAACAGATCACAAAAGATTATTTTGCTGTTTTTATAACTTCAACTCCAAATGAAAACAATTATATTTGAAACATGCATTTAAGAAACGGGTGAATCATAAGGTCAAATTATCTTTAAAATAGAATCAAATGACAATTGAAATCTCTTATGAAAGACATTTGGCTTAGGAAAATTGTTTTCTTTTACTTGAGACTCAGCATTTATACATTTGCTATTTTAAAATTACTTCTAGAGATTATCTTGGTATTATAATGGAATTGTTGTGCAAATATGGCTTAATACATAAAATGAGAGCTATTATAGTGTCCCTTATGGTTCCATCATTCTCCATAAAGGGTTCATACTGTCCTCACAGGTCTCTGCATAGTCTGCCCTCTGGTGCCCCAGGCCTGTGCTGCCACAGACATTCTTCAGCTCATCAGCCCTGAAATAAAAAGCAAATTCTGAGCTCAAGAGGAGAGTTGATAGATGTAGCTTAAATTCAATCTCAGAAAATCAAATACTACCAAAGACTGATTCTGAAAGAAGGCTGTCTGCCATTAAACAAAACGACAAAAACAAACTTTTAAAATGCCAGTTAAGCATAGCTCTAATTATGAGGAAAAAGGCATGATAAGCAGAAAACATTTGTAGTATACCACACTTGACTTTCTACAAAGATTATAAATTGATTTTAGAATTTCTGAAGGTGAGAGTTTCTATTGGAAAAATGATCTGTGCAACAAATACACTTACTAATGAAAGCAGTTTTCATTGTTTCACATATTCCTTCTTAGGGAAAAAAGCAAGTTATCACCAACTATATTTTTTCTTCTTCTTTTAGTTATTTTTAAAAGTTAAACAGAGATTCAAATAAATTGTAATTACTAACTCCATGATACATGCAAAATTTCTTTTTTCCAGCTTGATGCTAAAACTTTTGTTTGTTAAATAATCATGAGAAATAAATTTGAGGAGAGGAAAAGCATATCTTGAAACTGTATGGGTTAGGTGACTTCATAAGTTTCATGACGAAAATTTATTTTATTAACTTAAACAAGCTTTCAATACCTTATTGAAGACATCTTATTCAAATCAGTATTTAAAATATGCTAAACCTAGTCTTATTTTAATCTGAAATGATCAAAGTCATTTGTAACATTCAAAAAAGATGACTAAATTCAGAATCTACTAGTTGAATATGAGAAAACAGCTAACATTGTAATAGCATTAAAGGTGTATATTAAATGTCTTTTCTCCTACATAATATTACTTATACAAATAGCACTATATAAAATGCATAGCAAGGAAAAAGATTTTTGACTTTTAGAAGAATAACTGGCATTCTTTTAAAAAAAATTAACATTGGAGAACACACAAGTATAAAAATTTTGCATTAATTGAAGTATTATTAATTCATGTGTTCAAGAGAAAGTGGAGTTACAGCCAATTTTAATGAAGAGCTAATTGAACTTCCCCACAATAACACATGTCTTTGATGATATCAACCTCAGAAATAATCATTTTTAGGCAGCAAAGGCAGCAATTACAGAAGACTGTCAGGTTACAAAACCTGAACAATTACACTAGAATTTTTGGAGAGCATAAATTCAGTGTAGTTATGGTTTTTATATTAACGTCTGTTATATCTTTTTATCATAAAATATTTTAATTTCTCTCTAGATATCTTTGGTTTAGCTAAGTCCTCCCACCAGATATGCAAAATAAAGCTATGCTAGTTATTTTGAAATTGTGAAAAAGAAAGAGGTAATAATAATGTGTTATGTTCAACTCTACTGCTCCAATTCATTTCAATGAGAATCAGTCAATAAAAAGTCCCCGTTTCAGCAAAGGCGGGAGAAGAAACAAAAGGACTTAATGAAATGATCTGTTTACAAAATGCTAAGTGAGGGTTCTATGAGAAAACAAATTAAATCCAATTTTGGTTTCTTAATGTAATTTAGAAAGTCTCATATGCTCCCAGTTTTTGCTTGTCTTTTTTTTTTTTTTTTTGTAAATGGATTGAGACGTGGTCTTTTCCTTTTCTTACTGTTAATTTTTTTATAGCTTCTTAACTTTCCTTCTTTTCAACTTTGCTACAGTATTTCTGACTAGACCAGTAGAGATAAATCAACACTTGAACTGTAACCTTACACTTATATACTTGTTAAATGACTTTTTAAAGTCTGTTATTGCTAGAAATTGGATTGCTTTTACACTAATGCTGTCTGGCAGGCAAAAGTGAGTGAAACCGCAAAGCCTGGAGGAACACTAATTACTTGTTTTAATTAGCAGCAACTTTCACTAGAGTATAATGTCCCTACAGGCCACTTTTCGGTAGGTGTGGAAAAAAATCATGTAGGAACAAACTGATAATCTCTTACTTGCCCCTAAATGAGAGCAGAACTCTGATTCTAGTGTAGACATATCATTCGGAACAAGCCTCTAAACCCTCAGGGAACAGGGCTTGGGCTAGGCTTCCCAATTCAAAGATCTTTAGCAATCAGTTGCACAATAGAGCCCCTTATTTTATGCTGCTACATCATAAAAGTGGACCTTTTGTTACATTTCCATCCTTAAAAGGGTCTTAATCCCTTTCTTTTCAGACCAGTCTATGGAAAATTCCACTGGGACATCCCATTCGCCACAAGGACTGAAATGACCCACTCCGAAAGCAGCATGCGAAGCTTTGAGCCTTTTTTCTCCTGCCACTCTCCAGACAACATTAGATAGTACTTTTCATTCCCCTCACCGTAGGGGGAACCCCCTTAATGATGACAGAGAAAGAAAAATTCCATCACACTGTCCTATGATACCATTCGGCTGTCAAGCAGGCGTTTCCCTGGTCAGAGAATCAAACATGGCTTCCAGCAGGTGGATGTTGCAGAAGGTCAGAGGCAGGAAAATGCAGAGGTTACACATGGAGGAAGCGCAGGTTCCCAGAGCAAATTAAGTCATCTGTGAAGCTTTCTCATTTCCCAGAGACTAGATTTACGACTGCTTTTAAGGGCCATCATTGCTTCAAGCACATGCGCTTTGTTGAAAGTATTTGAGATTTTGGAAGGGCCGGAACATCCCAATTAAAAGCATCAGCACAAGCCACATGACGAATGAATGGAAATGGGTGAAAATTTCGAGTATGTTTATGTAATTCTTCTCTTACTGATGCAGGAGATAAAATCTTAATTATATGTAGTTTTAAAAAGTTTAAATAATAGATTGAACATGATTATATTTCAAAAGTAAAGGTGGAAGGATGTGAAACAGTAACCTTTCTCCTTGATAGGAGAAAATTATCTTAGCATTTATATTGAAGGGACAGAAAACCCCACAACACGGCAGTTGATCAATGTTATTATGAATCTTGCCTGCGATCATTCTTGTAGAGCTTGAACTATGCTTTTCATTTAAAAAAAATGAAACGGACAAAAATAATTTTTGTAAAATAAAAAATATGGAATTGCATATTAGTAATTTTCATTATATTTGATGACCTGCAATTTAAGCCAGTACTTAGATGTTTTCATTTAAAATGCTTTTTAAATTATACTGTAGTTTCTGCTCAAATGATAATATCATAAGTGGTTTTTTGACTTAATTATATTTTTTCTCAAAACTTAAAAATTTCCTGAATTTTTGGTTCATTTCTTGACTAATAACTTAGAAGAAGCCCTGGCATCCTTTTACTTGCATAGTTACCGCATATCATAGAAAAAATTACATACTCACAATTTCATAGGGTATTATACCATCCATATTTTCATCATTCACATTCATTTGGCTCATCCTGAAGGATTTAAGATTTGTGAATTCTTTCAAATTTTAAGGATTCTTTTAAATCCCCAAGAAAAAAGCCAAATTGGAAACAAAACACACAAACTTTTTAACGGAACAGATACTGATTCTACCACTCTTTTATTGCTCAGATTGTGATAATTGCCCGTGTTTGATTATTTGGAATATGAGGAGGAAAACAAAAACATCCTCTGAAAGGTTTGTGGCACTCTTTTTTGCTATTTCAGTGATATTTTCTCCAGGAACTTTATCTTAGCTTGCACAAGGGTACCTTCAGTTACTATTATGTAACAACTGAAAACTTATAAAGCATTTATAGGAAATTGCTGAATCCTTGCCTAGATGGTTGGTTTCTCCAAGGGCAGGCTTATATTAGGTCCTGACTGAGGCTCCATCTTGCTGTATGTAGAATTGGAAATGCAATAACCAAAAAGAGAGTTGAAGCAGAAAAAGTAAATATCCAGAATAAAGAACCAGTTGAAAGGGGCTTTGTGAAGAAGGGGTGGAAGAGAATGTGTGTGTGTGTGGGGGGGCTGTCTCACTCTTTGTTTCTCTTCACAGCTTGTGTCCCAAGGACTTGCATTGTCCCATGAATGAATTGACAGACTATCTCTCTAGCAGGCTAATAGCCACCCTTACAAGCACATTTAAACTATCAGTGGCCTAAATATTTAGAGTTAGTTAAGGTTCTTTTAAAATTAATTAATGGCTACTTATTCCCACTGCTCAAATTTCCTATAAGTTATCCTTCTTTAGTACTTTCTACAAGACATATTTTGAAAGCTATGGTTAAATGCTATGACTGGGGCTTGATGCTGCTTAATTGTCAGAAGAAAAGGGGATTATTTTTTAAAAGTTATGTTTTGTGTAGAGAATATGCACAAAAGTGAGATGCAAACTCAAACAATTTACTCCTATTTTCTAATTTTAATTTCTATTTGGGATATCTTTTAAAGTAGCATTTGTTCTCTTTGCTATATGGGGGAAAAGGAAAGTCATATGACAAGAGATATCTGTTACTATATCACAAGAGAAGGGATCTGACTAAGTGCAGTTTTGAAGGAAAGAAAAAAATATATAAAGAAATATAGTTTTATTTTTTTCCCAGTAAATATCCAGGTATTTGTGTTTTATAATCTTGAAGATTCTCTAGGTAGTTGTCTGATGGAAAATAATATTTGAATATCCTTGAGGGATTCAACAATAATTTCCAAGTGTGATCAAAATTCCATTATTAACTTTGTCAGTGTGTGGCTGGTGATTTGCCTCCTAGGGAAACACTATTGGTAAAAACAAACCCAAAAACATTTAATTACTAAAAACGCAAATGTAGAACATAAGCATATTTTATCATTATTTGTGATATAACTGATAGCTTAATTGATAGGCCCTCATAGAAACAGTTGATTTATCTTTTGATGTGAGAAGTTATGAAACTGAAAAATTATACAGGAAAATTCATGTTGGAGAGTTTGGCTTTAATTCCAAATCCAATAGAAGTCTATGTAAATACTCTATAGGTGTTATTGTTATGTCTATGTACCTATAAAATATTCAATAGCTTTCATTCTATAAAACATTATACTTATGTTTTTAATAGTAAGACAGTACATTTTAACATGTTTTCACTGTAGGAATTGATGCTTGAATGCTGACTACAATCCACAAGCATGTTCTCAGCAGACGTTTCTTTTTACAACTTGTTCCCAAATTGCTAACTCTCCTAGGCAGCATCTACAAGCTATGGTGGTGGAACAAAGAATTAAGTGAAGAAAAGAAAAGTGTTTAAGCAGAATTCAGAGTTGAGGTCTTTTCTGTTCCCAACTTTGGAAGAAAGTACATTTCCAACTACCATAATGGAGACTGAAACAATTCTTCTCATGGCAATTGTAAGCCATAAGCAGAATAGTCCACGTTTCACTCATGACATGGTACACAGAGTGAAGCTTCAACAAAATGGTTTCAGTGTTGTATTTGAGATTAAAAACTTTGGCTAGGCAACTTTTCTCCTGAAATGATGTAAAGGTTCTTGCAAGGTGGGCATTCATGGGTTGCATATTCCCTATCATTAGTACCCACTTAGGATAACTTCTATTGTAAGAAATGTGTAAAATAGAATCACTATTTTAAAGGTTGGGATAGTTAACTAATTTTACAAATTAACCCAAGTGATAAGGCACAACAAAAAAAATACTGCTTTAAAAATGGAGTTTTGTTGATATTTCACCTATGTCCTAGTATGGTATTATCACTTGGATCATTTCACACAAACCTGGATCTTTAATATAACCTAAGACTGAAGAGATACAGGATCCTCTTCCTTCTTTTCCTTTCCCACTTGAATATGCCATATGTGTATGAATCTGGGCAATCTTCTTTCTCACTATCATCATCCATCTTTGGTCAGATGCAGAAGCCCCAGAAGAAGATTCTATGAGGAAAAGTAGAGGAATGAAGTAAGTAGGGGCTGCATCCCTAAAACACTATATGAACATTCTCTAGACAGACACTGATACAGAGGTATTTCATGAGTAAGAAAGAGACATCTTGCTCAATAAGCCATTCATTGAGATTATTGGATTGCATGTTTTAGCAATTGGAGTTACTTGTTAGCCCCACAAAATGCATATTTTAAAAAATCATTGAAAATTAACATCTTTCACTCGAAAGGAATTTCTTTCATTAGTTGTCTATTTCTGTTAACAGTATCCTCATTTTCCTAGTGTTCCATGTTCAAAATCTTTGTGTTATTATTATCTCTCTCTTAGCTATCAAATATAATTGGTTGCAAACTTAAGCCAAGCCAAAATTCTCAGAGATTCCAACATCTAGCTGATCTTCAGCTCATTTAGCAATTTAGACCTTTAACTCCTTCAATTGATTATTATGAATGCAATCCAACCATAATTTATTTGTGCCTAGAGTTGTGCTAGGGAATATTATTAGTCACAGTCTAGCCAGGAAAGAAATTGCAGCAGTAAATTTGAACAAGGTAAATTTAATGTAACATAAATTAAATAGTAAATAGGATTTTAAATGGACTCCAATCCTAACAAAAAAAAATAGGAAATGTAAAAAGCAGCCATCTAGGGCTAATGGGGAGTAAAGAGCAGAAACTAAGATCTTAGAAAAGGAATCCCTTCCCTCACCCACTGTCTCGCCCCTAGAGAATGATAATCAGACCTTATTGGAGACAGCATGACAGCCACAGATACATATGGCCCACAGGTTGTTAAAGAAACCCACTGAAGGCAAAAGTAGGCCTAGCTGGACACCAAGAATGATTCAAAGAGGATCTGAGAAATCTACACAAGGGTGGGGCATGTCTTTCTGCCTGAGCATGTCCCACTGAATGCCTAAGAAACTTGCTGGAGTCATGCCAGGACAAACCCGGTCCCTACAAAATCTAACCAAGTGACCAAGGGAACTTTTGCAGGGTATGGGTGGCTGGACTCTAAGGAAGGTATGCCTTTTTCTTTTGCTTATGTTCTTCCAGTCTTCTTTACTAAACATTCTACCATCAAATCAGCCAGTAAAGGAAAAATCTTACATGGTCTAGTTATAATTTTATAAAGTGGGAGCAAACAATGGATTTAGAACTGGGAAGCAATAACATAATACATGGTCCAAGGAATCAAAAAATATAAACAAAGTCCTCATTTTCCATTAGCGAAGAAACTATTGTGATGAGATAAACAGTAAAAAGTAAATACTGATACCAGATTTGGGTAATGAAACGATAGGGTTATGTAAAACATATATACGAGTATAGAGAAGGGCACTTAATACAAACTAAGGAAATGGATAAATGATTATGGAAGGCAGAGTTGACACTTTGGCTGAGTTTCCTGGGGCAGGGGCAGGAAGAGAAAGCTTTCCAGATAAAGGAAAAAGCAAAGGCAAAGGTTAAGAGTGAACAAAGTATTGTTCCTATGATGAACTACAAGTTTTATAAATATCAAAATATAGAAAAATACAATATTAGTAGGTATTCCTGGATCACTAATTTGTCTTTTTTGTTTTTATTTATATTTTTAAATGCTTTAAGAAGCTTGAATTTCATACTGAAGACTTAGAAAAAGTTGGTAATACAGAAAGAAGATGAGAAATACAATACGGAAAAATCTACTGAAAGGATATATTCCTGTAAATTCTACAAAAGTTGGTCTTCACTGGTGAAGCCTAGATGTTAATGATAGTTCTTGACACATAGTATAGGCTTAAAAACTGTGTGCTGAATAAATGAATGAGGGAAAGTTCATTGTAAAGATGATGAGTAACTTGAGTTACAGTTTAGCTCATTTGTGGAATCTAGACCTCACATGAAGGAGATGATGATAATAACAATGGGACGTGAATGTATCTGGAAGACTGTTAGGGAAGGGAAATAGAGGAAGGAAAGGATACAGACGAGTGACGAGGATAGAAGTATGCTGATATACACATATGAAGAAGGCAATAATGAAACTCACCAAATTCTCTTTGAAAGAGGGGAAAAGATTGAGATGGGAATGGGAATAGAATGGAGCAGGTGAACTTGTTCCAGGTACACTCTACATGCAGATGGAATTATCACAGTGAAATCCCTTGATATAATTAATGTGTGGCAAATCAATAAAAAGACAAGCCCTTGGGTTCACAATTGTGGGAGTTTAGGAGACAAGTGAATACAAACTTCTAGTTCAAGAGTGTGTTCTATAACAACAACAAAAAAAGCAGTGTTGGAAATTGCTAAGATATACACAGAATTTGAAGCTTAGAGTCTAAATGGAATGATAGGAAAAGAGCGTCATAGCAGAAGTTAGGAACCAACAGTAATTGGGCAGGAATAGAGAAAATATCACAAATGACCTAAGATTTCAGACAAGAATTTGAGAGAGAGACAATGTGAAAAAAAAGGAGGAGGAAGAAGATCAAGAAAGCAGCAGTAGTCAATAGTTTAGAATGAAACATGAGCATCAAATAAGATAAAAAAGCAAATTTAATATTATTTTTCACTTGACTTTTCTCCTCCCAAAATAATATAATATGTATGTTTGTCTCTGTTGGGCTTGACCAAAGTCTATCCCTACCCATTTAACTGCCTATAGAAACTTTCACTCATTTTTCTCAAATCAATAGTCCTCAAATTCATTTCAAGAAAATGAACTAGCCAGGTGCCAGTGGCTCACGTCTGTAATCTTAGCTACTCTGGAGGCAGAAATCAAGAGGATCAAGGTTCAAGGCCAACCTGGGAAAGTAGTTCTTGAGGCCCTATCTCAAAAATACCCAACACAAAACAGGGCTGGCAGAGTGACTCAAGTGGTAGAGCACCTGATATGCCAGAACATAACTCTGAGTTCAAATCCCAGTCCCACCAAAATAAATAAGTAAAAGAACAAACTTACCACAAGTGATCCCAGCATTCCTGTAATCCTAGTGAAAATTGATAGGATCATAGTTTGAGGCCAGCTCACCCAAATTTTAATGAGACCCCATCTCAACAAGCAAACCAGGAGTGGTGGTTACATCTATAATTCCAGCTCTGTTGTAGGCATAGGTAGGAGGATTGCAGTCTGTGGCTAGCCCAAGCAAACAACATGAGAGCTTATCTGAAAAATAACTAAGGCAAAAAAGGAGGGGTCTCTGAGGGAGTAACTAAAGTGGTAGAGTGCCTGTCTATGACGGGCAAGGCCCTGAGTTCAACCCCAGTATTACCAAAATCCAAAACAAAGAAAAAACTAACTCTAACCTCAAGAATGGTCTGTGCACTTCCTATTTTGAACCCTATTTTGAACATTTCACTGAGACATATTACATTTAGCCTTTTGTATTAATATTTGTGCATTTTTCTTTTCCCTTTTAACTGTGCCACAAATTATCTGAGAACACGAGCTATGTCTCATTCCTTAGCATTATGGTTAGTTTTTAAGAAATAATATGTAGTTAGTACATGTTATATTCTCAATACTGAGCTAGATTGCTTTTGTTCATATTTTTTATTTATAATAAATATCATAATTTAGATGTCAATAATATCATTTTTTCTACTTGGTAAACTTACACTACCTCCCCAAATTTAAATTTCAAACCAACCCTATATACTGGGAAGCACTGTAAAATATCTTTACCATGCTGTGTTGCCTTATGGGATGGAAGAAAACCAATAAATATTTATTCTGTTAAGTTGATTTGAATTGTTATCAGCCTTACCAATAACTTCAGTTTGTGGGGATAGATCTCATGATTTTATCTCATTGCATGTTTTTGTAATTATATGATTTGGAAAATGATATAGAAAGCAAGGATTGGGGTTCCAGTGAGGGAGGGATAATAAATTGTAGATGACAGAATTAAGATTTTCAGTGAAACTGACAGGTTGAAATGATGGGTTAAAGTAAATGAGATGAAATTCAACAAGAAGAATTCTGGAGGATGCATTTATTATGGGGGAGGTAAGAAAAGGTGAAAGAGCAGGTAGGGTGGTTTTTAACAGTTCAGGAGAGAAGAAATGAGGACTTGAACTCTGTTAATGGGATTGGATTTGAGTGACACGGAGCATTTAAAATCTACATACCTTGACAAGTGAATGGATGCAAGGATAAGGTAGAAGAATCAAATAGGCCTTTAAGCATGTGAGGATGGATAACCCAGAAAGGTAAAGACATTGACAGAGACAGAGAGGTCAGAGGGTGCTCTGGACTGGGAGACAGTTAAAGGAAGCCAAGTTTTTGCAAATTTGAGTATGCAAATCATTCAGGTGGAGATAAAGCCATTTCTCTTGTAAAATATGGGATACTGGTGGTTCTCTTAGACTATTTTAGACAAGGTTCATCATTTTTAATACTACATAGTATGGAATAAATACTTTGTGCCAATAACAAAGCAGGGTGTTTCATATGCATTGCCTTACTTAGTTGTCTCATTTATCTAGAAAGGCCAGCTGCAGTTGAGGAAACCCACACTGGCAAACGAGAAAACTTAAGACATCAAAGGTGCGCTTGAGACTCAATGCCAAATTGCTTGCTCTGCTGTGTGGAGCTAAAATTATGAGTTTGATTCATTTGGCTCATTTACTTGGCCTTACCCTATGTGAAAAAGATGCTGGGTATCATCTGATAGGGGTGTCTTCTTAACATTCCTCTACCCTCTCCGGGTTTTTGGGGATTGTTTAGACTATTTCCTGAAGGATGTGCTTTAGTTCCTGAGTTAAGAAGATAGGAAAGATCTTCTAGACCATAGGAACAGCATGTACAAAGCACAGTGCAGGAAAGGCCAGCAGGTAGAGGTTAACTGTCTTAAGGACATTTGTCATGTAATTGTCAGTGGACATGGCAGATGGAAGATAAGAGATGGGTAGCTCTGTTCAAACTTCTTACTGCTAGTCATAGAGCTCTATGACTTTATATCTCTTATTTGTAAATCTGAGTTTATCAAACAATCTCTATAATTTCTTAAAATATTCCTGTTTTGTTTATTCATATGTTTCATTTTGATTTTTCATGTTGTCCTTAACATCTTTTGGAAGGGAAGGAAAGGTTAGAGGAAGGGGTTCTACCCACCAAGTTATACCTACAATTTTGCCTCTTTTTAAAAATAAATACTTCCACAAAAATCTAAGCTGCCTGTCTATCTGGGAATCTCCATAACACCACTTATATTTTTATGAACTTTTAGATGACTTCAGGGAGAAAATGTGTCTCCTCAATATTACTTTTATTTCCTGAGTGATAAACACAATTTTTAACAGAACACAGGACAAAGACTGCATTTTTCAGAATCTTTTGGCAAAGCACGTTCATGGACCTAGATTATGGATAGTTGGATATATGTGAAGATTGTGTAATGCTTCTTCTTTAATAAGGCTGACCAATTGGAGCAAGGACTTGCCTGAAGATCGGCCCACCAGAAGAATAGACAAACAATAATGGCCAGCAGCAAGGGTAGCATTTACTGTGTACCAGTGGATATGTGCAACTGGCACACATTTGCTTACCCATGCTTCTTTACAATCATAGGCAGTAAAAAAAAAAATCTCAGTTTTCTCATCTCTATGTAGCACTTAAGAGCAGGGATTAGTTAGTGTCATTGCCTGGACTGGTGTTGTGATGCTGCATTTTTACGTTCTGTACATAGCAAGTAACAAGTGTCTGGGCATGAGAATTACTCATTAAATGTTAGTTATTATTACTTTTGAGTAGTTACTACAAATTGCTATCCAGGCTTCTAATTAACAATTTCCATTAAGATAATTTATAGCTAGTGATTATAAATCTATTTACAGTTGTAGGAATAGAAGCATAGAGAGATGAAGTGACTTGCCAAAGATTAAATAATTAAGAAGTGGTAAGGTTGCACTTGAAATCCATGCTCTTAACCTGTTTTGCTCTGAATGAAAAACAGAAAGGAGCCTGAAACCGACATTAATTTCCTATATTGCTACACTAACTCCAAAGGGCTGACCTCTGAGTCATTCAGCAAAGAATCAAATCTTATACACTAAGCCAGATAATTTGCGTTTTCTGTTGCATGCAGCTAAATTCTATCTATGTAATGTCTTAATTTTTCCCAAGGTTGCTGCCACTTCTAGGTCATTAAACAAGTCTTCCTAATAGATCAAAGTGAAGTTCAAAGTAGCAGTTCTCATTGCCCTTTCTGTCTTCTGCAAGATGAAATCATTAGCAACACTAGTGAGAAGATCACAGGACGTTTGGATTTTGACAAGAGTTGTTGTTCCCACAGGTATGTGGATAGATGAAAGCCTACAGCTGCCATCAGCATCCTTCCTCAAGCCCAGTTTGTCACCTGCTTCAGGGAGCCACTCACACATTCTGTACACTTATGTTTAGTAGTACACCTCTTCCAGGCCAGAAGTAGTTTCCCTCATGCTTTACTTTCAGCCAGTCTTAAAGATGTTTCTGTCTTCACTGTGATGAAATGCAAGGGAACTACATACCTGCTTGTTTTATTCTCAAATCTTCTTTTTGCTAAACTCATGAGCTAAAGACCAGTGCATTTTTAAGAAACATGGACCTCTTTAACATCAATATTTATTTCTTCAATTCTGCTGTAATTTTCTAATGAAGATATGATTGAATTGGAGGTTTTCTTTTTAATATTAAGTACGTTTTTAATATTAAGTACGTTTTTTAGTATAGAGCACATAAGTAAAAATCATGAACAAGTTATTAAGAATTAAATTCACAAACAAATTTAGAAGTATAGTGGACTATAATCTGTTCTTTTTATTTGTTCCTTTTATTCAGATGATGCTGTTCATAGTAATATTTAGCTGTGAGATAGAAATTCATCTACAGTTCTTATAATTTTAGAGAGTTTTAATGACCAGGCTGTATATCAAAATTCACATTCGCACATTTTAATGATTTGTCCTTTTTAACTTAATTTTGTTTTCATACTTTTTCTCAGATATATGAAGCTGGAAAATTTATAATTAGTAATTGAGCATGAGAGAAAAAGAAAGAAAGAATTATGTGGTGTAAATTTTAGATCAGAATAACCAAATAGAATATCTTTTGAAAACTGGCCCTTTTTTTGTTGTAGTTTCCTATACTTAAAAGGACTACATACCTGCTTGTTTTACTTATGCTCTTATACTTAAGAGACTATAACAAATCAATCACAAGGGTGATTTGATTTAAACTAGAACCTTCTCAGATATACTGTGAGGTGTAACACTGAAGCACTAAAGTAAATACCACAAAACATCCTTTGCCTTTGAAACATAACAGCTGTCATAATGGCCATCTGCTGGCTGTAGATTTCCAGCATCCAGTGACCTCTGACATTTATGACAAATTATGTAACAAAGTGCTAGTGACACCTTGTTAAAATGAAGCCAGAGGCCTCAAGTTCTCAACCCCTCTTGTCTTTAAATGCATGGGTTAAATGGCAGCAAGAGGCAGCTTGGACAGAAAACAGACATAGCAATGGCTAAAAGAAAATGAAATCCTAGCCCTCTACCCTTTGACTTTTGCAGCTAGCTGCCCTGCAATGTGCTTTCAACCATTAAACTATCTTAACCTTTGGAAGAGCCAAACCAGTTAAAATTGACTGAAAATTTGTACATCACCGCATAAGATTTGATTGATTCTTATTTGAAAATTGCATGGAGGACAGTCACTTACTGTAATATTTTTAACCAACAAAATATGTTTCTCAGTCACCTCTGGTACACAGTAAAATTGATGTCGTATAAAAAGCAATGTGAAGAACACTTTTCAAAGTCACAAAGTTAAGTCTAGCTGCAAAATACAGTAGCACCAGGTCGATTCAGGTAGAGCAGACTAGAATATAAATATCAATAGGTTTGTAAAAGTACATTGAAACTTTTAACTTTTAAATCACAATTTCAAAGATAAACACTAATTTGACACACATGAGATAAAAGAAGTCTAATTAGTATTTACTATAAAAATCTCTTAACAGTATTTTTGGTAAGCAATAATTATTTTGATGCTAATTGTCAGGGAAAATGAAGTGCATGCACAAAATAAATATACACAAAATAATTTCTTAATAATAGAAACAATGCAAAGCATTTTAAATTCATTTAAAATCTCTTGATATAAGGAATGGTCCTTTGGCCAAAACCCTAGAATAACTTAATATAGTAATTTATAAGCTTATGAGACAAATTGTTCCTTACAAAAGAAATGTCCATAAGGGCACATGAAGAACAGCAAAATAAAGCCAGCATGCTGTGAAATTTCTTACCCAAATCCATCAGTGATGGCCTTACCACTTCTGATCAACTTTAGATTACTATAAAAGTGAAGACATTACCACCAAATACTTATATTTATAGAAAAACAATATTTAATAAGTAGGGAATGAGTGGCTTTTAAAACAATGTGGATACTCTTTAGTACCTACAAAAGATAATTATTTTTATGAAAAATGGTGCTCTCAAATATCTGATTTCTTACCTACACATTACCAACTGATTAAAGTAAACAGACTGTGTGGCCATTGGCACCAAAATGTAGAAAGTTTTCTTAATAATTGAATTTCAACTATAGTTTTGGTTTGCATTTTCTTTATGACTAGGATATTGAACCTTTCTTCATGTATCTATTTGCTATTTTTACTTCTTTTGAGAACTGTCCAATTCATTTGCCCATTTGTTAATTGAATTATTTGTTCTTTCAGTGTTTAATTTTTGGAGTTCTTTATATATTCTGAATATTCATCCTTTACCAAATGAGTAGCTGGCAAAGATTTTTCTCCCATTCTGTATGTTGTCTCTTGATTCCGGCAGAAACTTTATAATTTGATACAATCCTGTTTGCCAATACTTGCACCTATGTTCTAAAAAATTAGAGTTCTTTTCACAAAGGCATTACCTTTGCCTATATTGAGGGTCTTCCCTATGTTTTCCTCTAGTAGTTTAAAGTTCTGGGCCTTACCTTTAGATCTTGGATTAATTTTTAATTAATTTTTCTACAAATTGAGAGGGAACTAGTTTCAATCTCTCACATATGGATACACTTTTTCCAACACCATATGTTAAAAGACGTTGTATCTTCTCTAATGTATATTTTTGGTGCCTTTGTCAAAAATCAGATGGTTCTCACTATGTGGGCTTATTTATGATTTTCCTATTCTATTCCACTGTTCTGTATATTTCGTTTTTTGTTCCAGCATCTTACTGTTTTTGTTACTTTAACTCCATGGTATAATTTGAAGTCAGGTATTGTGATACTTCCAGTATTGCTCTTTTTTGCTTAGGATTGCTGTGGTTATTAGAGTTCTCTTGTTTTTCCATGTGAATTTGAGGATATTCTTCTATTTGTGAAAAATCACATTTAAATCATCATCATTATTATTATTGCTATACTGGGGCTTGAACTCAGGGCCTACACCTTGAGCCACTACACCAGCCTTTTTTTGTGAAGGGTTTTTCGAGGTAGGTAGGTTCTTGAGAACTATTTGCCAGGGCTGCCTTCAAACCACAATCCTCCTGATCTCTGCCTCCCAAGGAGCTAGGCTTATAGGCATGAGCCACTCTTGCCTTATTGCTCTGACTAAGCATTTGAGTACTCGATAAATAAGAATGGGAAAGTGTACAGCCTTGTCTCATTTCTGAGATTATATAAAATGGTTTCATTTCTTCCCCATTTAGTACAATCTTCATTGTAGATTTATCATCTATAAATTTTATTGTGTTGAAGTTCATTCCTTCTATATCTAGTTTGTTCAGGGCTTTTATCATGAAGGCATGTTGAATTTTTTGAGGACTTTTTCTGCATCTATGGAGACAATCATGTAATTTTTGCTCTTTATTCTGCTTATATGCATATATTGAACCATCCTTGCATTCTTGAAATAAATCAACTTGATGAAACTATATGATATTTATAATGTGCTGTTGAATTCAGTTTGCAAGTATTATACTGAAAATTTTTGCATCTGTGTTCATTAAGGAAATTGGTCTGTAATTTTCCTTTTTTAACTTTGTCATGTCCTTTTCTGGTTTGGGATTCTGATAATTCATAGAATGAGTTTGATAACTACCAAACTTCCTGATGTATGTTCTGGAATAGTTTGAGAAGAATTGTTTTCAGTTCTTCTTTAAATGCTCATAGAGTTCAGCAGAGAATCTTTCTCATTCTCAGCTCTTTTTTTTGACAGAATGTTTATTACTGCTTCAATTTCATCACTTGCTAGTGATCTGTTTATGCCGTTTACAACATCTTGGTTCAATATTGTTAAATTGCATGCATCTAAAAATGATCCATTTCTTCTAGATTTTCCAGTTCATCAGAATGTAAGTTTTAGAAATATTCCCTACTGATTCTTTGAATTTCATGAACATATGTTGGGATGTCCCCTTCCTCATCTCTAATTTATTAATTTGTATTGTCTCCCTTGGCTAAGGGTTTGTTCATTTTATCTTCTCAAAGAATCAGCTTTTTTTCATTTGAATTATTATTTTAGTCTCCATTTCTTTAATTTCTACACTTATCTTTTTTATTTCTTTTCATCTATTACTTTTGGATTTAGCTTGTCCTTGTTTTTTTGAAAAGCTTAAGGTGCATCATTACATTATTTGAGATATGAAGACACCCATTACTATAACCCTCCCTCTCAGCACTGCTTTTGTTGTATCCCATAGGTTAAGTTGTACTTCCATTTTTATCAGCCCTTATTTCTTGGATGACTGACCCACCAATCATTCAAGAGTGAATTGTTCATTTCCCAGGTGTTTGGATGTTTTCTGTAGTTCCTCTCTATAGTTTCATTTTATTGCATTTCATTATGATCTGATAAAATATAGGGAATATTTAAATTTTCCTGCATTTATTAAGATTTATCTTGGGTCCTGAGATATATTTTGGATAAAGTTTCATGAGCTGCCAAGAAGAATGTGCATTCTGTAATTGTAAGGTAGAATATTCTGTACATTTCTGTTAAATCCATTTGATCTATAGTATCACTTAATTCTGAAGTTGATTGATTGTTTTTGTCCAGATGACATATATTGGGGAGAGTAGGGTATGAAAATCATCCATTCTTATGGTTTTGGGGTCTATCTATGTTTTATATATGGCTGTATTTTCTTTATGAAGCTGATGTTTGGGGAATATGTATTTATAATTGATATCTCCTCTTGATGGATTATTCACTAAATCAATATAAAGTAACATTCTCTGTCTCTTCTTACTAATTTTAGTTTGAAGTTTGGTTTGTCAGATGTGAGTATAGCTACTCTTACTTGCTTTTAGGCTCCATTTTCATAGGAAATCTTTTTTTATCCTTTTACTCTAAGCTTATATTTGTCTATGCCAGTGAGGTACATTTTTTGTAAGCTACAAATGGTTGGGTCTTGTGTTTTAATTCAATCTGCCAGTCTGTGTCTTCATTGGAGAAATGAGACCATTAATATTCAGAAGTATGATTGAATGGTATGTGGTAAGTCATGCCATTTTGTTGCTTTTTATTATTTGATTCTTCCTTCTCCTTTGCTCATCTACTCACCTAGTGAAATTTATTCTGTACTATATTTTTATAGGTGTGCTTATCTTTATTTTCTGTATATGTAGAATTCCTTTAAGTATCTTATACAGTGCTGGTTTAGTGGTCATGAATTGACTTAGTTTTATTTATCATGGAGGTCTTTCTTTCTCCTTCAACTAGGAAAGATGACTTTGCAGGGAACAGGAATCTAAGTTGGCAATTATTTTCTTTCATGGCTTGAAATACATCATTATCTGTCCTCCTTATTTTAATGTTTCTGTTAAAAAATTTACTGTCATTCTGGTGGATTTATCTTTGTATGTGACTTGATGCTTCTCTCTTACAACTTTCAGTAGTCACTCTTTGTTTAGTATGCCTAATATTTTAACTATAGTTTTACATAAGGAGGTTCTTTTCTAGTCTTGCCTGTTGGAGTTCTGAAATATTTCTGTACCTAGATGATCATCTCTTTCTCAAGATTTTGAAGGCTTTCTGCTCTTGTTTTAATGAATATGTTTTCTATGCCTTTAACATGCTCCTTTGCTCTTTCTTCTATGCTCATAATTCATAGATTTTTGTCTTTGCATGTTCTCCCAGAATTCTTGCATAATCGGTTTATAATTCTTTAATATTTTTCTCTATCTTCATGTCCATAATCTAACCCATCATACTACCTCCAAAACTAGATATTCTGTCTTCAATTTGATCCAGCTTTATGGACAGACTTTCTTTTTGTTTTTATTTCTTACTTTATCATTTTTACATTTACTTACATGTGTATATGCTGTTTGGGCAACCTCCCTTCTCCTTCCCCCTCCACTTCTGGGCAAAGACTATGCTACCCTCTTTTTCTCCAATTTTTGTTGAAGAGAAAATATAGGAGATAATAAAGAAAGACATAGCATTTTTGCTAATTTGAAATGAAGACAGCTATACAGAAAGATTCCTAGCATTGCTTCCAGGCACTTGTGCATTGTAACCCACATTGGTTCATCTTTACTAGACCTCTTCACTATTTCCTGGTCTCCTTCCCATAGTGGCCTCTGCAAGTCTAAGATTACTTTCTTTACTTTTCTACAGTGAGCACATCAACCATATTCAAGTTTTAGGTTCCCTTCCCTTTCCCCTTGGTATGTGACCCATGTCCAGTAATATTATTTCATTTTTTTAGGTCTATAATCTGCATATGTGGGAGAACATGCGATTTTTGGTCTTCTGAGCCTGGCTAACTTCACTTAAGATGATGTTCTCCACTTCCATCCATTTACGTGCTAATGACAAAATTTCATTCTTTTTGTGTCTGAGAAATATTTCATTGTGTATAAATACCACATTTTCTTAATCCATTTGTCATTAGTTGGGCATCTTGGCTGTTTCCACAGCTTGGCTATTGTGAATAGTGCTGCAATAAACATGGGTGTGCAGGTAACTTTGTAATAACCTGACTTACATTCTTCAGGTATATCCCTAGTCGTGGTCATATATCAGATCTATGTTTAGATTTTTGAGAATCCTCCATGATGTTTTCCAAAGTGGTTGTACTAGCTTACATTACCAGCAGCCGTGTATGAGGGTTCTTTTTCCCCTGCATCCTTGTCAACAGTTGTTGTTGGTGTTATTGATACTAGCTATTCTAACAGGAGTGAGGTAGAATCTTAGAGTGGTTTTGATTTGCATTTCCTTTATGGCCAGGGATGGTATTTTTCATGTGTTTTTTGGCTATGTGGACTTCTTTCATTGAAAAAGTTCTGTGTAGTTCAGTTGCCCACTTCTTTATTGGTTCATTGATGTCTGGGGAGTTTAGTTTTTTGAGTTCCCTGTATATTCTGGTTATCCATCCTTTGATGTACGGCAAGCAAATATTTTCTCCCATTCTATGGGTGGTCTTTTCAATTTAGAGACCATTTCTTTTGTTGTGCAGAAGCTTTTTAATTTCATGTAGTCCCATTTATCCATCCTTTCTCTTGGTTGCTGGGCTGCTGGGGTTCTACTGAGGAAGTCCTTGCCTATACTATTGTTTCCAGGGTATTCCCTGTTCTTTTATATACTAGCTGCAAGGTTTTGGGTCGGAAGTTAAGGTCTTTAATCCACTTTGAGTTGATACTAGTACAGGGTGATAGGCATGGATCTAGTTTCAGTTGTCTGCAGGCAGATAGCCACTTTTCCCAGCAAAATTTTTTGAAGAAGCTTTCTCTTCTCCATCATATATTTTTGGTGCCTTTGTCAAAAATAAGGTAGGTATAGCTGTGTGGCTTCATATCTGGGTCCTCTATTCTGTTCCACTGGTCTTCATATCTGTTTTTGTGCCAGTACTATGCTGTTTTTATTGCTATGGCTCTGTAGTGTAGCTTGAAGTCGGGTATTGTGGTACCTCCAGCATTGCTCTTTTTGCTGAGTATTGCCTTAGCTCTGCAGTCTTTGTGTTTCCAAATGAACTATAGAGTAGATGTTTAGATTTCTGTGATGATTGTCATAGGATTTTTATGGAAATTGCATTGAAAATATAGATTGCTTTTGGTAGTATAGTCATTTTTACTATGTTGATTCTGCCAATCCATGAGCATGGGAGATTTTCCCACCTTCTGTAATCTTCCTCAATCTCTTTCTTCAGAGATTTGTAGTTCTCCTTCTAGCAGTCATTTACATCCTCTGTTAAGTTTATTCCTAGGTATTTGATCTTTTTTTTTTTTTTGAGGCTATTGTACATGGAATTATTTTCCTATATTCTTTCTCAGTTTGTTCATTGCTGGTATATAGTAAGGCTCCCGATTTTTGTAAGTTGATTTTGTGCCCTGCTACATTTCTGAAGCTGTTTATGGTATCTAAGAGTTTTTGGGTAGAGTTTTTTGGGTCTTTGAGGTATAGGATCGTGTTTTCTGAAAATAGACATACTTTGACTATTTCTTTACCTGTTTGTATTCTTTTTACTTCTTCTTATTGTCTTATTGCTCTGGCTAGGAATTTCAGGACTATGTTGAATAGGAGTGAGGAGAGTGGTCATCCTTGTCTCCTTCCTGATGTTAGAGAAATGGTTTCAGGTTATCCCCAATAAGTATGATGTTGGCTAGAGTTTTGCCATATATAGCCTTTATAATGTACATTCCTTCTATTCCTACTTTTCTTAGAACTTTTATCATGAAGTGGTGTTGGATCTTATCAAAGGCTTTTTTTCCCTGCATCTATTGAGATGATCAAGTGGTTTTCATCTTTGCTTCTATTCATGTGCTGTATAACATTTATTGATTAGTATGTTGAACCATCCCTGCATCCCTGGAATGAAGTTGACTTGGTCATGGTGAGTGACTTTTCTGGAATATTGTTGGATTAGGCCTCCCATTATTTTATTGAAGATTTTTGCATCAATGTTCATTAAGGAGATTGGTCTGTAATTTTCCTTTTTGGATGTGTCCTTGTCCAGTTTTGGGATGAGTATAATGTAATGCTGGCTTCATAGAATGAGTTAGGCAGTATTCCTTCCTTTCTTTTTCATGGAAAAGTTTAAGGAGTGTTGGTATTATTTCTTCTTTGAATGTCTGGTAGAATTCAGTCAAGAAACTGTCAGATCCTGGACTTTTCTTTTTTAGGAGACTCTTTAATTTCATTATGTATTATCAATCTGTTTTAGTTGTTAATATCCTCTTGGTTCAGTTTTTGGATGATCATAAGTATCTAGAAATTTGTCCATTTCTTCAAGATTTTCGAATTTATTGGAATATAGGTTCTCAAAGTAGTCTCTTATGATTCCCTGGATTTACTTAGTGTTTTTTTGTTATCTCTCCTTTTTTGTTTCTGATTTTCCTAATTTTGGTTTTTTCCCTCTTCATTTTAGTCAGATTTGCCAGGGGCTTGTCCATTTTTTTTTTTTTTTTTTTACAAAAAACCATTGAAAAACACCATTGTTTCATTGATTCTTTTTAAGTTTTTTTTGTCTCTATTTCATTAATTTCAAAACCTATTTTTATTATTTCTCTCCTTCTGCTTGTTTTGGGTTTTGCTTGTTCTTGTTTTTCTTGGAGTTAGAGATGTAGCATTAGGTCATTTATTTGAGATCTTTCTGTTCTTTTAATATATGCACTCATGGCTATAAACTTTCCTCTTAGGACTGCCTTTGCTGTGTCCTATAGGTTCTGGAGGTGGTGTTTTCATTTTTATTTGCTCCCAGGAAACTTTTGATTTCCTCTCCTATTTCTTTTGTGTCCCACTGATCCTTGAGCAATGTGTTATTCAGGCTCCAACTATTTGTATATTTTCTGGTTTTGCTTTTGTTGATGAATTGTAGTTTTAATGCACTGTGATAGATAGAATGCAGGGGGTTATTTCTATTTTGTTATGATTGTTGTGCAATAAGATATTATCTATTTTGGAGAATGTTCCATGGGCTGCTGAGAAGAATGTATATTGTGCTGTTGTTGAATGAAATATTGTGTAGACATCACTTAGGTTCATTTGGTTTATGGTATCATTTAGTTCTAGGGTTTCTTCATTTATTATTTTTTTTCATGACCTTCTATTGGTGATAGCAGGGTTAATAAAGTCTCCCACTACCACTGTGGTGGAGTCTATATGTGCCTTTAAGTCCTTTACATGTTTGTTTGATAGAATTGGGTTCATTGACATTGGATGCATATAAGTTGACAATTGTTATTTCCATGTGATGCATTTCCCATTTTATTAGTATTAAGTGTCCTTTATCTCGTTTGACCAATGTAGGTTTGAAGTCTACTCTGTCTGGTATAAGTATTGGTTCTACTGCCTGCTTTGGGGGTCCATTGGCTTGGTAAATCTTCTTCCAGCTTTTACCCTAAGCCAGTGTTTATTTCTGTCAATAAAATGGGTCTCTTGTAAACAAAAGTTTGTCAGAGCTTCCTTTCAAATCCAGTTTGGTAAAAGGTGTCTTTTGATAGGGGAGTTGACTCCATTGACATTCACTGTTAATATTGATGGTATGTGGTGATTACTGCCATTTAGTGGTTTTTGTTGTTTAAGGATTTGATTGTGTGCAATTGAATCAATGCTACTCTCTGATTCTTTGTCTTTTCTTCTCCTGTGGTTTGATACTTCCTGTCCTCTCCTGATTTTGTTAGCTTTCATCTTCTATGTACAAAATTCCTTGTAGAATCTTCTGTACTAGTGTCTTGGTGGTCATATATTATTATAGTTTCTGTTTACCATGGAAGATTGTTATTTCTCCATCAATTTTGAATGATATTTTCACTGGATAAAGTATCCTAGGGTTGAAGTTATTTTCATTCAGTACCTGAAATACCTCACTCCATGCTCTTCTTGCTTTTAAGGTTTCTGTTGAGAAATCTGCTGCTATTTTGATGGGTTTACCTTTATATGTTATTGAGGTTTTTTCTCTAACAACCTTCAATATTCTTTTTCTGTTCTCTGTGTTTGTTGTTTTAATGATAATATGCAGTGGGGAGGTTCTATTTTGGTCAAGTCTGTTTGGTGACCTTGAGGCATCCTGTACCTGAATAGGCAAAACTTTCTTGAGATTTGGGAAATTTTCCATTATTTTATTGAATATATTATGTATCCCTTTGACTTGCACCTTGTTTCCTTCTTCAATGCCCATGATTCTCAGGTTTGGTCTTTTGATGGAGTTGCTGAGTTCTTGCATATTTGTTTCACAGCTCTTGAGTTGTTTGACTAAGATTTCTTCTTTAATTTCTATTTTATCTTCAAGCTCTGAAATTCTGTCTTCCAATTGTTCTAGTCTACTGGAATGGTCTTCCACTGTGTTTTTTGTTTAACTAAAGGGATTTTTATTTCCAGGATTTCTGTTTGATTCTTTTTTCTGAGGTTTTCCATATCTTTGTTCTACTCTTCTTTTATGTTTTTTATTGTCATCTTTAATTCATATATAACCCTTTTTATAGTGTCCTTTGTTTCACTTTGGTGTTTGTTGTCTCTGAGTTCCTTTATTTATTTCTGTGTCTTTTCATGTTCTTTATTTTTGTTTTCCTGAAATATCTTGTGTTTATCTTGTACATTTTGGTTAACCATGTGTAGTATCTTCTCCATGAATTTCTTGGTGATATCTTCCAAAGTTTCTTTGTATGTTTTCATGTGGGTGTCACTGGGCTCTTTAGTGACATTTATCATTGTTTTATTAAGGTCAGAAACTGGGTATCCATTTTCTTCATTTCCCACTGAATCTGTACTGAATTCTTTTTTTTTTTTTTTGAGGAGAGTCGTTTCCATCCTTTCTTCTTCTCCCCATCCCTTCACTTGGTGCTGTGCAACTATGTTTTTGGTAGGCTAGTTGGTGGTATTGATTGCCTGGTTTCTTTCTCTGATTTAACTTTTGTGTTATGACTGACTTGGTTGTTAGCTAGGTTGATGTGCTCTTTCTGTCACTGGCCTGGAGGTGTAATATAGCAATAACAAATTCAAGGGTTCAATGCCAGACCAGTTTTTTACATATTATATAGAAAACCCCTTGATGATAATATCTATAAACAGTGCAGGTTGGGGCAGGTGATGGTTATTGGGTTAGTTATATATTTTGGGGAATTGGTAAAGGAGGGATGGGAAAAGGGGTGCATGGGTTGGGGAAGAAGTATGGGAGCTGCTGGGTTTTTTAGCCCTTGTGTGTGTTTGGATGTATTTCTGTTGTTGTTGTGGAGGTAGCTTGTGTCTGGGATTGCAGGGTCCTGAGGTTGTGTACAGTTGGTACAGTAGGCTAGTCAGTAGGTGGTGAGTGTTTAGGAGGGAGGGGTAGTGAGGTGACAGGTTGTGGGAGAATAGAAGGGGGAGGTGAAGATGGGAACAAGAGTGGATGAGAGGGGGTAAAAGTTTTGGAGTTATTCCTTAGGTGTCCAATCCTGGTATTTGCATACAAGTGGAAGCTCTGATGTGATCTCACCAGGTGACCGTCTTGTGAGTAGTATTTGGTTTCTTCTGTCCAGATTATTAGTTAGAATTATGAAGTGAGGAAAGCCTAGCAGCTCATGCAGGATGGTGAGAGGTGTTGTTTTTCACCAGGTAGCAGCTGTGTTGCCCTTCAGTTGCAGGTCTGTTTTTTCAGTTCCTCCTCCAGCAAGGTGGGGTAATTCAGTTTTGAATACTGCTCTCTGTCCCAGAGACTAGCTCTGGGATTCATTACCTGCCCTGATTTGGGACTTTAGCCTGTTGCCCCACACCCACTCTCAGCTTTTGTGTTTTTCCTGGTCTCTGCTGGGTGTTGGCTGCTTCTCTGGAAGGTTGGCTTGTCACCCCACTCATACTCTTAGCCTTTGCTGTTTTAACTGCATTAGATCACTGAGATTTTGGTGCTGAGAATTTGGCTCTTTGTCCCACCCCCATTCTCTGGGGCAGGTTCAGTGTTCCACCTCATCTCCTTTGTTGGTGTCAATTACAATTTGCCACTTATGCTTTTCAATTTTACTGTGGACGGGTTCAGTCTGCCCAGGAGCTGTGCTGGATTATTTTCCTGGGGGCGTAGGTAGGGGAATTGCACATGGTGCATGATAGTCACCTGCTCATTAGGCATTTCATGCAAGGGACTCTGGAGCTGGCTGGTGGAAGTGGAAATCGTCTTTTTTTATTGCTGCACAGAGTAGGGAGGCTTTCCATGGGCTAGGGGTCCAGGATGTCATACAGTTTGGTTCTGATTAATGCTCTGTCTTTTGCTTGCTGGGATAATAAAAAACCACAAAAAAAAAAAAAAAGAAAAGAGAAATGGCAGGGGGGCTTTTTTTTTCCCAGGGCAGGAGGCTAGACACACCTTCTTAGCTGTTCCATGCTGGTTTTTTCATTAGACAGACTTTCAATTGTTATTTTTTTGTTTGTTTGTTTGTTGTTTTTCACTTACTGAGTTTTTAATTTCCAGAGTTTTAACTTGATTATTTAAAGAATTTCTGTATATAGCTTTACTAAATTCCTTTTTCATGCCCTTCATTTTTTCTTTCTTTCATTCAGGTCTTTATTTGAGTTTTCTTGTAATTCATTTAGGCATTTATTCAATTTAATTGATCATTCTTACAATGAAGTTTTTGAGTTCTTTGTCTCAGATTTCATCCACTTCACGATCATTAGTGTTTGTTACTATAAAATTGTTGAATTTTGAAGGAGTTCTGTTGCTCTATTTTTTATATTTCTTGTGTGTCTGCATTGGGATTGCTCACCTAAGTGTGAATCATTTGCTGGAGGTTTTAATTCCCTATAGTCTTCAATTGAAATACTCTCAGTGTTCAGGTAGAACAATGTAATGTCTAGGTTAAATTTCTATTTGTCACAACTGGACTAGGGGTATTGCTCAGTAGACAAGCATTCCTCCTTGCTTTATAAGCCCCCAGTTTAAATTCTCAGGGGTTTCATGCATCTAATCCTTTAGGAAAAACAGGAAAAAATGCTAACCAATCCTGGCCAGCAGTTCACTTGTCTGTGAGTAGGAGGAAGCTGTGGAAAACTTGCTATTCAGAGTGTCTGGACTCAGTGCCCTCACTCCTGCTTATTGGTAAAGACCTCAGGTTGTAGTTTACAGGAGTGTGTCTTAGTGTTTTCAGGACCCATCCAGCAGTTCTTCTCCCTGTGTGAGGTATTGAACTATAGAAGTCACATGATTCAGAGAGTCTGACTCTAGGCCTTCTCTCAGCCTGGCCACTAACACATGCCAAAATGAATTCCTGGAGGCAGGCCTCAGTGCTTTCAGACACCTTCTAGCAGATCACCTCCCTGTTATGGAAAGGAGGCTGTGAAAATCAAGTGATCTTGCAGTTCTGGCTGGGGGCCTTAGAAACTCTTAATAGCAAACATATGCCAAGAAACAGTTTCCAGGGCTTCAGACTCTGTATAGCAATTTACCTTTCTGTTGACGTGTAGAGGAAAGAGGCTGTGAAAATCACATGATTCTGAATGCATGGGCTCCAGGCCCTCACACTCATTTGTCAACAAACAGATGCCAGGATGCAGTTCTTGTAGGTCATCCTCAGTGCTTTCAGACCCTGCCCAGTAGTTCATCTCCCTGTTGAATGTAAGAGGTCATGGATATCACATAATTCAGAAGGTTTAGTCACAGGGCTCCAACTCACCTAGCAGTCAACATGTGTAGCCAGGAGGGAGGCCCCAGAGGCTTAATACTATGCTAGCCATAATCTCAATGCTTAGTTTCTACTGTGACCCTCAGGCAATATGACTTGCTCTTTGTCAGAGGAGTTTTGGGCCTCTTACCACCATGCTATTCACTGTTTTTGCTCTCTGCTGCTGCTTAAATTTCTCTGAAGGACCATATCATGCTCTTCCTTCCATGACCATGTCATGTGGCTATGTCCCACCCACACACTGTGCCAGAGTGTCCTGAGACTCTCTGAGTTGTGACTATTCCTTTTTTTCAAGCCTGAGAGTATCTCAGTCTCATGCAAAATACCTTGTCTCAAAGATGGCACCTTGCTCTCATACTGTTAGGTAAGAGAAGGACAAAATGTCTTTCTTCAGAGAGCTAGTCTTCCATACATGAGCAGTCACTTTCTCACAAACACCCACAGTGAGCTTAAGACTTGAGTGAGGTGTGGGCTAATGTTGCAGCTAGAATTTCCAGTCTGTCTCCAAGGACATCTAGCTCACCTTTTGGTTACATTTCAGCTTACTCTCCCTCTCCTGGGGAAGCAAGTATAGCCTTGGAACTGCTTGCTGTTTTTCTCTGTTACCTCAGTTTTTCCATGCTTTCCTGCTATCCTGACACCTTTTTTCATGATTCCTGATGCTTTTTCTATCTTCCTTTCTTCAGAATATAGTCTCTCCTGTGCTATCTGATTCCTTTCATTCATGGAATCAATACAGTGAATTCTACTTTGTCATCTTACCCACCTCTATGGGCAAGCTTAACTTTCTAAGGTGAGCTAAATTATCAGTGAATGGCCATTAGAAATATCCCATAATTGCAATTTTTCTGTGTATGTTTTATGTACTATGTCAAACAATTACTTTTATAATCTTTCCTCTGGACTACTTTTAAAGAACATGGACTACACATTTAGATATACCTTCATTATTTATCTCAGAACTTTATGAATTATGGGTAGGTTTCTAGAACATGCACATAGATATATGAACTTTTTTGTATGTTTTTGCATATTTTACAATGATAACTATAATCTTTTATTTTGGTAATCTAATTGACACTTTAGAAATAAAACATAAGCTTATGCAAAATTTGTTTGCAATATACTTTTTAGTTCCTTCCTTCCTCTATCTTTCAGCTAATTCACACTCATCCTATGCTGTTTGCCCATTTTGTTCCCTATGAGGACTACTATGTCCCTTTTCGACTCTTTCCCATTATTTCTCATCAAAATTGAAAGCTACATTGCAGTTCCCAGGACATTTTTTCCCTTATGAAAATTAACAAAATAATAACAATAAGTACAATAATATATGTAGAGTTTTCAATTGACTGTTAGATCTGGAACTTTAGAAATCTGATGACCTGGTGATTTTCCATAGTACTTTTTTGAATTAATGAAACCACTTTTGTTGTTTAAAAAGCTGTCTCAGGTTAAAGTAGAAGTGAAATGTCAAAGGCTTAAGTCAGTTATCTTCTTCTTCCCTGATATCTCAAACCACTATGGTTTATAATGTACTCCGTGATAGAGTTTTGAAAGCCCTTATGTAATCCCCTGTACAGGCACAAAACTAAATCTATAAGAAATGAAGTGACACTTGGTTCTTGTCTCAAACATTTCCCTTTCATCACCTTCTTCATACAGGAAAAGCATTTGTGGTACTCCAACTTTGTCAAGTCCTTGCTGGCTCCTCCTATATGAAATCATCATATACAGTTTTGTTGCCATGCACTTTTTAATTTTTTTAAATAATACTCTGTTGCACATTCCATGGGAACAACAACTGCTTAACTCATTTTTTATCTCCAATACTTACCAGGGTCTGACCATAGTGAGTATCCATTATTAAAATGACCAGTTATCTACTTTCCATTGTAAAGCTTTATCTACTATGTGATTTTGCTTGAGATTCATTTCCACTAAGATTTGTGTGTCAAGAGCTTTATCTTAGTACTCAACTCAAAAAGTGAGTAAATTAAGAATTTCAGTGCAAAGTAAAACTGATGTACCCATGCTGAAGTTACATTATACATTTATAGCTAAATCTGTTAACACTGTGACTATCAAAATTATATTTTCCCCCTTGGGTTTTGTTTTCCTGCATACGTATTTCCTGATCTTAGTTTTGATTGGTGGATGAGGATTTTTGGCTTTTCCTCATCTGCTGCAACTGACACTTCTCATTTTGTAACAAATATGTCTCTCATATTTTTTCCTCTTTTCTTTCCTGTTATTTCTCTTCATATTAACTCCAATCAGCCTTTTTTTGTTATTTTGAGATGGTTTGCAACAAAATCCTCAATAATTCTCATATGTCAAACCAATCTCAGATGATCTTGTCACAAGATAGAAAGCTGGGGCTTTAAGTTCCTAACTGCTATCTTCTTACTACGGATAGTTGCCTATGGACCCCTTGATTCTCCATACCTCCACAATGGGGTTGCCAGTTTTTCCAATTTGGAAGAATCCCTGAGGCAGCATAGCAGAAGAACTTGGGTGGGGGGAGTTGTTACCATGGACTAGAACTGTAACTAGTTGAGCCTGAGGATTGGTGAAGGGGATATAATATGCAAGATAAAGTGTCTGCTTTGACCTTTTCTCTGTTTGCTCTATTTTATTCTCTTCATTAGTCCTCATTTTCTTAGTCTTTAAATTGGTGTGTCCCAGAAGTTAATTTTCAGTCTTGTTTTTTAACTACATTTACTACTGGAACCTCATTGAGTACAATGACTTTAAAATTAAGTTTATGATGTTAAATTCCAATTTTTATATTTACCTATTTTCTGAATTCTAGACACATATTAGTTATCAAATCACCATCTCTATTTGGATTTTAATTCAAAATAAAATTGCAACATAAATTTACCAGACAACCCCATATTTTTCCTCCAAGATATGTACTTAGGAGAAATAAAAACCCATGTCCATACCCAGACGTTTAGATGGATGTTAAAGATCATTTTATTTACAGCAGCCTCAAGCTAAAAACAGTCTGTCTGATGGTATAGTCATGCAAGGTATTTTTATGGCACAACAAAAAGGAGTAAAGTACTAATACATGCTCTAGAACAAATGAAACTCAAAACATAATACTAAGAGGAAGTAGACAGACAAAAGGGACTACATATTGTATGATTCCACTTATACGAAATATCCTGGAAAGTGAAATCAATAGAGACAGAAAGTAGTTTAGTAGCTTCCAAGGTCACAAAAGATCTTTGGGGAAGTAAAGCAATGTTCTCAAATTAGATTAGATTGATGGTTGTACAACTCTAAGTTTACTAAAAGTCATTACACACTCTAAAATGGCTGATATTTATGGTAAGAGAACTATATTTCAATAATATTGTAGAAACTGACTCCTGATCTTAGGCCACATTTTTCCCCTCCAGTCTTTGCCATTTCAGGAATTAGCAGCCCTCTTTTATAGGTATTTACCCAAGAAGTCTTGGAATCATTTTTGACTCCTTTCTTTTTCACCACAGAGCTGTCACCCATATTTCTAGTCACCTCCTTCCCTTCTGCTGATAATCTCCTTCCCTTCTACCACTCTTGCAAGCACTATTATTTCTTGAATTAACTATAAAAATCATCCCCTTACTCAAGCATTGTGTATACTAGAACCATAAGGATTAAAATGGCTTTATAATTTATTTTCCATACAATAAATTATTTGTTTGTTCAAAACACTCTAGTATCCCTCTTTCTCACTTTGAATAAAATCCAAGGCATTCAGATACAGAACATCAAGTTAGATATGAGCTTTAAATGAAGAACAAATATTTTAACACATATATCTTATGCAATATTAATATCCTTGATATATCTATATCTATCTATCATCAATCATCATCTATGTATTTGGTATCTATTTAAAATTAATATCTAATTAGTCATTTTGAATCTTTATTTGCTAAATCGAGCATGCTACATCATGGTCAAAACTGTGTTCCACAATCTGGGCTCCCATTGTCTGTCGTCTCATTTTCCTCCACACTATTTTCCAACAAACTGCCATGGCATTTTCACTGCCTTTCAAACAAACTTAGTACATACTTAATTTAGTACTTTTGAACATGCTTTTCTTTCTACCCACTATAAATATATAAATATATCTGCATGGTTTGTTCTACCATTTTATTTAGTTTTCTGATTAACCTCCTACAGTTCTCCATTCTCAGTCCTCATTAGGTTTTGCTTATCTTCTTAGCAATTACTGCAAATAGGCATAAATAAATTTGTTTTGCCTATATCTGACAATAAAGGTAGGAAATTTGTCTCTTATTCACTTGTATCTGGGAAGGAATTAGAATAGTACTTGGCAGATAATAAGTGACCAATAAACTTAATCATCCACCAATCCATCCATCTACCACTCACTCATCCACCCACCCATCAATCTTCTCATTCATGTTTTCAATTTTTTTTTCCTTTTCTAGGTTCTAGGTCTCAAATCACATGCAATGACACTGTCAACCTATTAAGTAGTATATTTTGGGGAGACAAGTGGAAAAAGAAAATAGGGGTATCATGAAGCTAAGAGAGACAAATTGTCAGACAGAAATAGATGTGTGCTTGTAGACTAATAATAGCAGATTGAGTTGGATGGGACCATGGTTGGTGCACTTGTGGCGTTTGCCTGAGTGACAGGTCCACCCACAAAACTGGAGTTCAGGGGAGAGGTCAAGTCAAGAGACAGTGTTTGGGATTCATCTGCCCAGGGGTGATAGTTAAAACTGACATATCCTGAATTTCTGTCAGCAGCTGCTGTTACACACACAGGAACTCCCCATTAACATTTAAGCTGACTGTCAAGTCCATAATTTTGTCCTCTTTCCTCCATTAGTTACTCTCTCCTCCCTCTAAAATGTTGAAGTCCTCTTGTATAGTGGCAAATTTACCATTGTCTATAAAGTTTTTCTCCAGTGTTTTCCATTTTTAAAATGATTTCAGTTTACTATTCAGTCTTATTTCATTTTATTTCTCTTTTCCTTTATTGTTCTACTTACTAAACATATTGTACCTCAGTCATTGTACCAAAATTGAATTCTCCAAGATCACCAATGACAAATCCATTTATATATTTTCACCAAATTTTGTTCTCCTAGGTTTCTCAGTAGAATCTATGACCATTGGCCATAATTTTCTCCTTCATATTTTTCTTCTTTGATTTTCCAGTGCTACTCAAGAAATCTCACATTGTTCTTTCTGTGTCTATAACCTTGTTTCTACTTCAAACAACTGGATTTTTTTGGTGTGTTTTTGCCCTCAAATATGTGTAACCCCTCAAATTCTTTCATCTTCTCTTCATTAGTCCTTCAGAGTCCCTTGCCTTTGGAGGCGTCATGACTGAATTTCAATATCTCATAACTTTGTTTCTGCAACCTAAATGCTACTTTGTTTTCTTATACCCTGAGCTCTCGTAATGGACTACTATTTGCTCATTATATGTTTTAATTTGAGTGTTCCAAAGAAATATTTATTTCATCCTGTTTAAAACATAATTCTTATTTGTTTTCCTAAATACATTTTATGTTCCTTAGCACATAAAGCCCTGATACTTCTTTCCAAAAGTTGTTTTAAAAGATCTGGTAATTGAGCAAATATTGTTTTGCATACAAAGGAAATGTGTATATATATATATATATATATATATATATATATATAGAGAGAGAGAGAGAGAGAGAGAGAGAGAGAGAGACTAAGAAACATACATAAAAATATGCCAAAATGTTTCCTTTGTCATTAGTCAGTCTGTTCTTGACAGTTTGCTGCTTAAAGTGTCAATGGTACTTTAGGAAAGGAGGGTGATAAAAATTCTAGACTTGTATATATTTACATTTACATACTTTTTGTTGATGATGCCAGAAAGGCCACCAAATTGTACTCTGAATCCTTGTTGTCTGCTTTCTTCTTATTCTGTTCAAATCTAAAACAGTGACTGAATAGCTAACCTTGCTGGGATTTCTGGTCAAAAACCACCTCCTTCATTTCTTCTATCTACCTGAGTATCAGTGTCTAATATCCTGCTCTGTTGATAGTAGATGTTCCATGTAACAGAATTTTGCTAGAGTTGACCTTCTGGCTTTCTAACAAAAACTTTCAGAATTTGTACATGCTTGACAAATTTTGAATTTGGGAAAATTTAAGTGTGTGAAATAATTTACTTACAGAAATTTATAAAGGTTCCACAAAGATACAGGTAAGCATAAAGATGAATACAAATTTATCATTTAATCAATAAATTAAGTGATTTATTTAACTTATTCCTTTTATTAATTCCTTAGCTAATTGGAAAAAATAAAGCAAGAAATAAGTGCACATCCACTGAATTTATAGTTTAGAGCAAGAGAACAGATCTTTGGAATTTGAATAGGTATTGTGAAAAGATAACAAAAAGGTTCCAATTTATTAAAAAGACAAAATTAAAGACAAGCCTTGGAGAATTAAGGATAAAGAAAACATGGAAACTCAAGAAGGTGAGAAAGATCAGGGATGTCTGTAAATCAATGGGCATAAAATGTTTTCATTGTAGGACCATGATATTATTAAAGAAATAGTGTCAAATGTAATCAAAGAGAAAATTACATTGAAAGAAAGAATCATGGTCAAATATTTAGAAATACACTAGTGATATAGAGCATTAATTTACTTAATGTGACATAGGGCACTAATTTAACTCTTGTGAGAACTAGTGAAAAGGATTTCAAATAGTTGCCATTATAATGCAAAAGTTCCACAACTGCCTGTATCTTCAGGAAAAGATTTTGATAGTTATACAATAACAGCTAAATAACACATGCAAAGAAAAGTATAGAGTATGACAGTTAGTGGTTAATTGCAGAGATAGCAGAGTTTAGATACTCAATATTTTGTAGATCTATTTCAATAATTTGATGAAATTTCAAAAGTCATTAAGCATATGTATAAATGTATTTGTTCAAAAGTAATTATACATGTTTCTATATAAAAGTGAACATATATATGCTCAAAAGTAATTGCATATGCTTCTATATTATATAACATAATAATATACTATCACATTATTGGAACATGACTATATGCTAGAAAATATCCTATAGCATTTATATCTTGTTAGTGCCTATAAAATTTACAGGCACTTTTCATATATATTTATTACTATTATCACTCCATCAGTGAGGAAAATAAAAAGAAGAGCTATTAAGTAACTTCCAGATCACACAGTGAGTATTGAAACAAAGTCCTAGTGAATTTCAAAAACAACGGTTTTTCTATTACAATATATGTGGTACAGAAATGAGGAATATATATGACTAGAAATGGGGTATAATTTGCAAGGATTATTTGTTTTTATACTTCAAAACATAGCTGTGATAGTACTTCAGAATTCACTGTTATTGACTGGTTTATTTGTGTGAAAACTTGTGAGTCTGGGAATCCCCAGCTAAAAGACAACTACTGTTAAAATGATAACATATGGTTGTCATTCACTATCAAATTTCCTAGCCCAAAGTATCTATTCAGATCAATATCTAACAGAGACACTGGAAAGGGAGGGAGGCGGATGGGAAAGACTGAATTGTTGGCTCCTCAGAAAGGCCTCTTTGTAGGCAGGTATATGTGTGGGAGGAGTGGGTGTAGGCTCAGGGATCCTTAGCTAAAGAAATAAGCAACAAAGTGAAGAAGGTGGTATTAAGTCCATTCAAAACAATAAATTATGATGCTTTTATCAGGTCATTAAGTCAAAATCAAGCTTGCATAACTACCATATTTTATATATTTGGCCATGTGTATTTCAAATTTTAAATGCTTTGAAATTCAGCCATATAATATGTTTTTTCTTTATATTATAACTTAGTTGGTAGCATTTTTACTTCCTAGTGGTGGTATATCTTACAATTAATGGTACAATTTGGTGGTAGTAAGTTTGAGAATTAAAAGCAAACACATGGGAGTCTAAGGTCTTCCACTGAAGCTGAGTATCACCTCTGCTATAAATCATACTGTGATCTGAATTTTCTGAATCTTTAACTATAAGATTAATATCTCATAAATGTACCATTCAAATTCCTTATCGTCTCCATTGCCCTATCATGATGCTGTCATATTAACTCAGAAAAAGAGTTAAAACTGCACATTTATATAAGCAGTATACATAAACATCTGGTAACTCTTCATGACATTTAAAGTAGAATTTAAAAAATATTCACAGAATTCAGAGTGCTGCTAAATGATTTTTTAAAAATTTGCAAGATGTTTGATTTTTATAGCCTTCTATAATCAAAATGAATATTTTAATTAAGCAGAACATCTGAGATGTAAAAATTATGTTCAATCTGAAAGAAAGTCTTCAGTCTAATAAATTGAAAGCTTAATAATCTCTGAAAGCAAAGCTCTGAACTGCGTGTTTCGAGCTGTATTCTCAGTTTTTGTTTTATTTTTAATAAGGCATACTTTCCCATGCAGTGGCATATGGTTTCAATATTTGAGCATTCTATGCCATTTCCCCATATGTTTGTTGTAATCAACTAACCACACATGGCCAAATCCTGCCCTTCCATGAACACAGAGGCTGTTCACTGAGGTCAGAGAAAACAAGCACATTTCAGGCAGCAACCCATCACCCAACACCATGTTTCAGAGTCTCTATTTGTGTAATAATGAATGGTGCAAATCAACGATTATTAAGATATTTCAGAATTCTAACTGCAGAATCTCTTTTGATGTGAGAATGTTCAAGCTTTGCTGCTTGGCAAAGGAGTTGCTGAGAAACCTCATAAAAATTGTGTGTGAGATGTGCATGTGTCGGGTAGGGGGACGGGAGGCATCAAATATTATTCCTAACTCAGTGTGTTGGAGTTATCCAAGCCAATATTATTTTATTTCATTCATTCCACAACCTCGACACTGCTCTAGACACTGCATACACATCAGTTGCTGTCATGGAAGTCCCATTATATATGCACAATAACCAGTTAACTAAAAAAGGCAGGACATGTATATATACAACTGCAATGAAGATGACAAAACAGGAAAATAGATTTAAAGTGATGTATTTTTTCTAAGAGAGTTAGAATAAGTCCTCTCCTAAGGGGAGATACCTGTTTTGAGACCACAAACACACCAGGGAACCAGGCATAGAGATGTTGTGAAGACAAGGACATCTGAGACCACCAATGGCCCTAAGGCTTGAACAAGCCCCAAGTTCTGGAGGCAAGCAGAATAAGAAGTACAGGCAGTGACCAGGTCATGCAGGTTTTGTAGACCATGTTGTTTTGTGAATAACAGTGTAAACACACTGAAATGTTTTAAGCTAAAAAGTAATGCAACTGATTTATTTGCAGGTTTATACCTAAATATCCCACTATAGTTGTCTTGTCAAACAATTGACTAAGATAACAATAATTTAGGATACTAAAATTGAATATAAAAATTCTACTCTGTAGCAATAAAAGTTGTGACAATAACAGAAATTTCAAGGATGTATTTAAAATCTGGAACACAATTTTGGTTTTCTCTAGACAGAGGGTATCCACCTACATGTGTACAATTTAAGAAAAATTTTTCTGTGAGCTTTTAAGGGAAAATTAAGATATGAAATTAGTAGTAACACATTAATGCCTGCCATAATTCTTAGAAAAAGCTTAACAAATTATGTGATAATAGCATTATTTTAACAGGTAAAATTTTTGAAAATAGAAAAGAATAGATGTATTTGAAAGCATAAAGTGACCTACAAAAATTGAAGTATGGTATATGCATGTACATTAACTTTTCCTCCTCCATTGCACAATTTCAATTTGGATCAATTTGTATTCTCTTTAAATGTGATATTATGGTAGTCACATATCAAACTTAATGTTTGAAAGAGGCTCAACTTTCAAAATAATAAAGCAAAAAAATTAATTGGGGGGTTTACTAGGGTTTGAACACATAGCCTTAAGACTTGCTAGACAGGTGCTCTACCACTTGAGCCACACCTCCAGCTTGTTATGCTTTAGTTATTTCTCAAATACAGTCTTGTGTTTTTGCCCAAGTTGGTCTCAGCCCACCATCCTCCTACCTATGCCTTCCTTGTAGCTGGGTCTGGAAGTGTGTGCCACCACTGTCTGGCTTATTGGTGGAGATGGAATCTTGCTAATATTTTACCCCAAGCTGGCCTCAAACTACAATCTTCCAGAATAACTGGAATTATAGTTGTGAACCACCATGTCCAACTAAAATTTTTGTACATAAGAACATAATTTCCAACTATGTCCAACTAAAATTTTTGTACATAAGAACATCTAAGGTGATGATAAATGTAGAATTATAAAGGAAACAAATGAAGTTTGGAAATTCCTAATGTTTTGTTTTCAGATTTATTTTCCAAATACTCTCTGTGTACATTTAGTCCTAAATTTCTTGGCACAAGTAGTCATATATCAGTGACAATAAAGATTAAATGCAAATCAATATTGCCTTCCAAAAGTCTGTAGAAATCTGTGTTCTCATGTATGTTAGATGATTCAATTTTGCCCAGAAATTTTGAGAAGGCCTTGACTTTCTCAATTAATTTTTAGGCAAATACAGCCATTTTCTACTCTTTTACTTTATCAGTAAAATAGGCTCTTTTATATGATAATACCATAATCTCAAATATCAGTGGATCAAACCTAAGCTTATTTCTAGCTCATTCTTCAAATGGTTGGCATGAAAAATCTTCTTTCCAGGGTTAATTGGGAATATAGGTTGAGAGAGGTCCCAATATTTTAAAAAAAATTGTACTGAGATAAAACATGAAAGTAACCACTGTAATTGTATAATTTGGTGATTTTTAGTGTATTTGCAGTGTTGTCTAAATGACTGACTTTATTCATTAACAGTGAAAGACTCCAAATTCTCATTTCCTTTACTCCCTGTGAGATAGCAATACATGTTTTGTCTCTGCATTTGCATTGTGGACATTTCATGTAAGTGGAATTGCACATTAGGTAATCCTAAGTAGTTAGTCCTTTGTGACTGGCTTCTTTCACTTAGTATATTTTCAAGTTTCTTGTAGGTTGTAGCATCTCTTTTGGCCCAGTAATATTCCATTGTATGGATATACTGCATTTTATTTGCTCATTAAGTAGTTGCTGGACATTAAAATTGTATCCCACATTTTTCATATTACAAATAACTGTGAAAACTGATGAACACATTTTTTCATGAACACATATTTTCAGTTCTGGGGCAGATACACAGGAGTGGAATGACTCTATGTCACAACCCCAGCCCTTTTAGCTTTATTTTTCAGGTGGGGTATCATGCTTTTACCCCAGGCCTTAGACCAGGATCTTTCTAACAAAGTCTCAGTTTAGCTGGGATTACAGACATACACAGCACATGTGGCTTGTTCTTTGATCTAGGGCTTCGCCACATTTTTGCCTGGGATAGTCTTGAGTCTATCTTCCCATGTCTGCCTCCCTAGTAGCTGGGATTACAGAAATGAGCTACTGTATCTTGCCTCCTCTCTTATTTAAATGACTATTCTCTTGAGTTATTCTGGTATCTCACTGTGGTTTTGATTTTCATTTCAATAATGACTAGTGATGCCAAGCCTATTTTATGTGTTTATTGGTCATTTGTTTATCTTCATTACAGCATGTCTGTTAGGGTCCTTTTGGGATTTTCTATTTATGTTGTAAGAGTTATTTTTATATCCTGTATACAGGATCCATATTTCATTGACAATGTACAATTTTCACCAACTCTATAACTGTCTATTCACTTTATTCATTGTGTCTTCTAAAGTGCAAAATTTTTATATTTAAATTCTTTTTGGGGCTCGATCCAAGATGGCGACCAGAACACAGCCACAGACCTTCTGACCTCCATGATCCAGGGACTTTGATAAGAAGCTAGAGACATGCTTGACTGAGGTAAAGCACCAGGGAGAGCTGAAACATCAGTACTCTGAACCCCTAGCTCATGGAAGTCTTCTCCATGCCACCATATACCAAAAGAATAGCTGGTGTTGCATGCTAAACCCCACCCAACAGGCCCGTGTGGAGCAACTGCTCTGCATGCAGTGGGATGTCTGATCCTCCAGCCCTGCTCCTTTGCCCTGCCAGGGCTGTGCTACCCAAACTCCCACACCTCAGACTCGTGTGATCTCCCTCAGAGGAGCCCTTAAGGCTGGGGATCCATAGATATTCATGATCTCCACCAGGCCACGACCCTCCCAGGTCTGCACGGCCCTGCACAATCTCTATTATGCTGGTCAAGCCCCCAAGGCCTGCCATGCCTGAGGTACACACATGCACAATCTCCATTCTGCTTGGCTGTGCCCTCCGGGGCTGCATAGGCCTGCACAACATCCACTCTGCAAGCCTGTGCCCCTAAAACTTGCCAAACCGGGAAGCTACACATGCACGATCTCCATTCTGCTGGACCGTGCCCACCTAGGCCTGTCAAGCTGGGGATCCACATACACACAGGATCTCCACTCCACTGGCCTATGCCCTTCAGGCATGCCAAGCCCACACTCCAAAGGCCCACTACGTCACCTCAGTTAAAGGTCTTGACCCACAGGCCCATGGGACCCCACCCACCAGCCACTTGTCACAGGAAGGCTCCAAACCTACCTAAGACATGCACAGACATATATGAATGCTAAAGAACTAACATCAGAACAACTAAGACTGCAATTCTACGGTTCCAGAACTGGGAATTTTTTTTTCCCTTCTTTAAGGGATTTGCTGCTTGATTTGCTGTTTGATCTTCCACCATCTCTCCCATTTTTTTCTCCTTTCCTCTCTATTTCTTTTATCTTTCCATCTCTCTCTCTTTTTTATCCTTCTTTCTTGGTTTTGTAGGTATTAATATTGTTACCCAGCTAATACTAAATTACACAGTACAGGGATGAAATGTTACCTAGTGGAAATATGGGAAGAAGAAAAACTGAAGGAAACCATTCTCTCCCCCAAAATAAAGTAGTACAGGATTTAGAGCAAAATAAGAAAACCAATACCCAGTTCCAGAGCCCAACAAAACAAACATAGACTATACCAAGGAACTCAATGAAGACCACAAGAACACTCTGAAAGAAGAAATCCTACAAGTAATTAATGAGAATTTCATAGAGATGTTACTACACATGGTCAACCACAACATACAGGAGGCACTCGAGAAATTCCAAGACAACAAAAACAAAGAATATGAGAAAACCCAGAAACAAATAAATGAAAGCATAGAAGCCCTAAAAAAATGCCAAACTGAAACTGAGACCACCATAAACAGAGAGATAAATGAATTAAGGCCCAAAATTGACAATATTAAAGAGGAAATAACCCATGATATGGAAAACCTCAGAAAAAAGAATGAAACAGAAATACAAAACAAAATGGAAGGCCATTCCAGCAGAACAGAGCAAACAGAACACAGAATCTCAGAACTTGAAGATGAAGTGGCCATTAAAGGAAAAATTGAAGAATTATTAAACAACTCAAGACCTGTGAAAAGAAAATGCAAGAAATTACTGACTCCATCAAAAGACCAAACCTGAGATTCATGGGCATTGAAAAAGGAGAATAGGTGCAAGCAAAAGGAATGCATAATATATTCAACAAAATAGTAACAGAAAATCTCCCAAATCTAGGGAAAACTATGCCCATTCAGATATAGGAAGCCTCCAACACCAAGCAAACCTGACCAAAATAGAGCCACCTCATGACATATTATCATTAAAACAAAAAGTTCAGAGACTAGAGAAAGAATATTGAAGGCTGTAAGAGGAAAAACAAATAACATACAAAGGTAAACCCATCAAAATCACAGCAGACTTCTCAACAGAAACATTAAAAGTAAGAAGAGCTTGGGGTGAGGTCTTCCAAGCACTGAATGAAAATAACTTCAAGCCTAGGATACTCTACCCAGCAAAACTATCATTTAAAATAGATGGAGCAATAAAAGTCTTCCATGATAAGCAGAAACTAAAACAATATGTGACCACAAAGCCACCACTACAAAAGAGTCTTCAAGGGATTCTGCACACAGAAAGTGAATCCAACATAACCATGAAAGGGCAGGCAGCAGCAAACTACAGGAAAAGAAAAAGCAAGAAAGTAGAGAGTAACCTCAACTTAGGTACACACAATCAAACCTTCAAACAACTAAGACAACTAAATGACAGGAATCACCACATACTTATCGGTACTAACACTTAATGTTAATGGACTTAATTCCCCCATCAAAAGGCATCGTTTGATGAAATGGATTAAAAAGGAAGATCCAACATTTGTTGCTTACCAACACAAATAAGTATAGGCTTAGGATGAAAGGCTGGAAGAAGATTTACCAAATCAATGGCCCCCAAAAACAGGCAGGAGTAGCAATACTTGTCTCTGACAAAGTTGACTTCAAACCTACATTGATCAAATGAGATAAAGAAGGACATTCCATACTAATAAAAGGGGAAATAGACCAAAAGGAAATAACAATTATCAACCTATATGCACACAACGTCAATGCAACCAATTTCATCAAACATACCCTGAAGGACCTAAAAGCATATATTAACTACAACACAGTGGTCGTGGGAGACTTTAACACCCCATTATCATCAATAGATAGGTCATCCAAACAAATAATAAAGAAATCTTAGATCTAAAATATACCACAGATCAAATGGACCTACTTGATGTCTACAGAACATTTCATCCAACTTCTACACAATATACATTCTTCTCAGCAGTCCATGGAACCTTCTCCAAAGTAGATCATATCCTAGGGCGCAAAGCAAGCCTCAGCAAATATAAGAAAATAGAAATTATATCATGCATTCTATCTGATCACAATGCAATAAAACTAGAACTCAACAACAAAAGTAAAGACAAAAAACATGCAAACAGCTGGAAACTGAATAACTCATTGCTTAATAAACAATGGGTCATTGATGAAATAAAAGAGGAAATTAAAAAGTTTCTGGAAGTCAGTGAAAATGAAAACACAACCTACTGGAACCTATGGGACACAGCACAGGCAGTCCTGAGAGGAAAGTTTATAGCCATGAATGCATATATTAAAAAGACTGAAAGATCCCAAATCAATGACCTAATGATACATCTCAAACTCCTAGAAAAATAAGAACAAGCAAATCACAAAACAAATAGAAGGAAAGAAATAATAAAAATAAGAGGTGAAATCAATGAAATAGAAACAAAAAAAAATACAAAGAATTAATGAAACAAAAAGTTTGTTCTTTGAAAAAATTTAAAACAAAATCGATAGACCCCTAGCAAACCTGACTAAAATGAGGAGAGAAAAAACCCAAATCAGTAGAATCAGGAATGCAAAAGGGGAGATAACAACAAATACCACAGATATCCAGGAAATCATCAGAGACTACTTCAAGAACCTATATTCAAATAAATTGGAAAATCTTAAGGAAATGGACAGATCTCTCAATACGTATGATCATCCAAAACTGAACCAAGAGGATATTAGTCACCTGAATAGATCTATAACACAAAATGAAATTGAAGCAGCAATCAAGAGTCTTCCCAAAAAGAAAAGTCCAGGACCTGATGGATTCTGTGCTGAATTCTATCAGACCTTTAAAGAAGAACTCACACCAACCCTCCTTAAACTGCTCCACAAAATAGAAAGGGAAGGAAAACTGCCTAACACAATTTAAGAAGCCAGTATTACACTTATACAGAAACCAGGCAAAGACACCTGCAAAAAGGAGAACTATAGGCCAATCTCTTTAATGAACATTCATACAAAAATCCTCAATAAAATAATGGCAAACCAAATTCAACAACACATCAAAAAGATCATTCACCATGACCAAGTAGGCTTCATCCCAGGAATGCAGGGGTGGTTCAACATAAGAAAATCAATAAACGTAATAAAGCACATTAACAGAATCAAAGAAAAAACCACTTGATCATCTCTATAGATGCAGAAAAAGCCTTTGATAAGATCCAGCACCATTTTATGATAAGAGCTCTAAGAAAACTGGAATAGAAGGAAAGTACCTCAATGTTATAAAAGCTATATATGACAAACCTACAGCCAGCATTATACTTAATGGAGAAAAACTGAAACCATTCCCTCTAACATCAGGAACCAGACAAGGATGCCCACTATCTCCACTCCTATTCAACATAGTACTGGAATTCCTAGCCAGAGCAATTAGGCAAGAAGAAGGAATAAAAGGAATACAAATAGGTAAAGAAACTGTCAAAATAGCCCTATTTGCAGATGATATGATCCTATACCTTAAAGACCCAAAAACTCTACTCAAAAGCTCCTAGACACCATCAATAGCTACAGCAAGGTAGCAGGATACAAAATCAACATAGAAAAATCATTAGCATTTCTATACACTAATAATGAACAAACTGAGAAAGAATATATGAAAACAATTCCATTTACAATAGCCTCAAAAAAAATCAAATACCTAGGTGTAAACCTAACAAAAGATGTGAAAGACCTCTGCAAGGAAAACTATACACTTCTGAAGAAAGAGATTGAGGAAGACTATAGAAAGTGGAGAGATCTCCCATGCTCATGGATTGGTAGAATCAACATAGTAAAAATGTCGATACTCCCAAAAGTAATCTACATGTTTAATGGAATTCCCATCAAAATTCCAATGACATTCATTAAAGACATTGAAAAATCTACCGTTAAATTTTTATGGAAACACAAGAGGCCACAAATAGCCAAGGCAATACTCAGTCAAAAGAACAATGCTGGAGGTATCACGATACCTGACTTCAAACTATATTACAAAGCAATAACAATAAAAACAGCATGGTACTGGCAAAAAAAAGACATGAAGACCAGTGGAACAGAATAGAGGACTCAACTTGTCTTTGACAAATGTGCTAAAAATATACAATGGAGAAGAGAGAGCCTCTTTAACAAAAGCTGCTAGGAAAACAGGTTCGCAGTCGGCAAAAAACTGAAACTAGATCCATGTATATCACCCTATACCAAGATTAACTCAAAATGGATCAAGGATCTTAATATCAGACCCCAAACTCTAAAATTGGTACAGGAAAGAGTAGGAAATGTGCTGGAATTAGTAGTTATAGGCAAGAACTTTCTCAATGGAACCCCAGCAGCACAGCAACTAAGAGATAGCATAGATAAATGGGACTTCATAAAACTAAAAGCTTCTGCTCAACAAAAGAAATGGTCTCTAAACTGAAGAGAACACCCACAGAGTGGGAGAAAATATTTGCCAGCTACACATCAGACAAAGGACTGATAACCAGAATATATAGGGAACTTAAAAAACTAAATTCTTCCAAAATTAATGAACCAATAAAGAAATGGGCAAGTGAACTAAACAGAACTTTCTCAAAAGAAGAAACTCAAATGGCCAAAAAACACATGAAACAATGCTTACCATCTCTAGCAATAAAGGAAATGCAAATTAAAACCACACTAAGATTCCACCTCACCCCTGTTAGAAGAGCCATCATTAGCAAGACCACTCACAACAGGTGTTGGCGAGGATGCAGGGAAAAAGGAACCCTCTTACACTGCTGGTAGGAATGTAAACTAGTACAAGTTATGGAAACAGCCAAGATAATCCACTACTGACAAATAGATTAAGAAAATGTGGTATTTATACAAAATGGAATTTTATGCAGCCATGAAGAAGAACGAAATGTTATCATTCACTGGTAAATGGATGGAATTGGAGAACATCATTCTGAGTGAGGTTAGCCTGGCCCAAAAGACCAAAAATCATATATTCTCCCTCATATGCGGACATTAGATCAAGGGCAAACACAACAAGGGGATTGGACTTTGATCGCATGATAAAGATAGAGCACACAAGGAAGGTATGAGGATAGGTAAGACACCTAAAAAACTAGATAGCATTTGTTGCCCTCAATGCAGAGAAACTAAAGCAGATACCTTAAAGCAGCTGAGGCCAATAGGAGAAGGGGACCAGGAACTAGAGAAAAGGTTAGTTCAAGAAGAATTAACTTAGAAGGTAACACACATACATAGGAAATTAATGTGAGTCAACTCCCTGTATAGCTACCCTTATCTCAACTAGCAAAAACCCTTGGTCCTTCCTATTATTGCTTATACTCTCTCTTCAACAAAATTAGAGATAAGGGCAAAATAGTTTCTGCCAGGTTGTGAAGGTGTAGGGGGGTAGAGGGAAGTGGCAGGGGGGTAAGGGAGGGGGCATTGGGAATGGGGGAGAAATGATCCAAACATTTTATGCACATATGATTAAAATAAAAATTAAAAAAAAAGAAAAGAAAAAACTTATGGCAACACTGTAGTGCATTGATAATTGCTGCTTTGTAATAGGTTTAGAATTGGAGAATTGTGAAGTTTTCACTTTATTTTTACTTTTTAAGATTGCTTTCCTTATCTGGGATAATGAATTACATTTTCAGTTTTAGGATTACTTGCCTTTTCTTGCAAAAAAAAAAAAGGCAGCTGGAATTTTGATAGAGATCACATTGAATCTTTACTTCAGTTTTAAAAGTACTGACTGTGAGCCAATAGTAAGTCCTTTAAAGCATTTACAAAGGAGGGCATTCTGCCTTCTTTAATTACTTTAAATGTCTTTTGTATTTTTCAATATAGAAATGCTGGACTTATTTGGTTAAATTTTTTCCTAAGAATGTGGTTATTACTTTTAATGATGTAAACAATTGCTTTTTAAACTTTATTTTCAGATTATTATACATTTCTAACATTGAAATGCATCTGAATTTTTGCATATTTTATTGCAATCTTCAAAGTTGTCACACTCTCTTACTTGTTTTAATTATGTATATGTATATGTATTCTTTAGTGTTTTAAAATATAAGATCATGTAATTGCAAATAGTTTTACTTTTTTCTTTCCAATCTGGATGATTATTTTATTTTTCTTGCCTAAGTTCCCTGGCTACCTGGCCTGAAATCATGCAATGTGTTCAATAGAAGTTTTGGGAACAGATCTCCTTGGCTTGCTCTTAGTCTTGGAGAGAAATTTTTTGGTCATTTGCCATTATGTATGATGCTAATTGTAGGTATTTCATAGATGCTGTTTGTCAGATCAAGACTTTCCCCTTATATTCCTAGCTTGTTTAATGTTTTTAATTAAAGTGTATTGGGTTTTGTCAAAATTATTTTGTGTGTGTCTATTGAGATAGTCGTGTGTTTTCCTTTATTCTATTAATACGGTATATGACACTGCTTTATTTTAATATGTTGAGCAAATAGTACATTCTTATGATTAAATACATATATTTGATGACATATACTCCTTTTACAAAAGTGCAAAATTCAATTTGTTATTGTTTTACTGAGGATTTTTGCCTCTACGTTCTTAGGGTTAATGATCTATAGTTTTCTCTTCCTGTGATGTCTTTGTATGACTTTAGAATTAAGGCAATAATGGCCCCATACCATGATTGATGAAATGTCCTCACCATTTCTAGTTTTTGGAAAGTTTGAAAAGGACTAGTTTGAATTCTTTTGGGTTTTTTTGTTTTGTTTTGTTTTAGTTGTGTTAGGGATCAAACTCAGGGCCTTGTTCAGGTGCTTATTTCTTGTTTAAATGTTTGGGACACTGATTAGTGAAATCATCTAATCCTGGACTTTTCGTGGAAGAGAGTTTATAAATTTCTAATTCCATCTGTATGCTTGTAATTCTTCTAATTCAGATTTTCAACTTCTTATTGAATCACTTTTGGTAGTTTGTACCTTTCCAAGAATTTGTGCATTTTATTCACATTACCTAACTTGGACATAATTATTCATAGCTTTAACTTGTAATCCTGTTTGTTTCTGTAAAATGGTAAGTGATTTTCCTACTGCCATTTCTGATCATCTTTTTTTCTTCATTACATTATTCATGGGTTCATCTAATTTTTTTTTTAGAGTTAACTTTTGTTTCATTGATTTCTGTATTGTTTCTCTATTATCTACTTCATTTTTTTCCACTCTAGTCAATATTTTTCCTTCCTTCTTGCATTGGATTAATTTTCTCTTTTTTCCACATTCCTTCAGATGGAAGATTAGATTATTGATCAGAACTATTTCTTCTTTATTAAAGTCAGCCTTTATAGCTATAAATTTCCTTTTAATCCCTGCTTATGCTCCACCTCATAAGCTTTGTTATGTTGTGTTTTTATTTTCATTCATTTCAAATATCTTCTAATTTTTGAATCCATCATTTAAATTCAGGCATATGTCATAATTCCTACATGTCTATCTATGAATCTTTCAGTTTCCCCTCTGTGACTGATTTCTAGTTTCATTTCATTGATGTAAAAACACACTTTCATATTATCAGTTTCCTTACATTTATTGTTTTTTACTCAGTTATATGGACACTAATAGACATGATGCCATTGCTCTTGGCAGTAATGGACATTCTTTTCTTATCGGATGGAACATTCTAGAGATGCCTTTTGCTGCACTAGGTGTATAGTGTTGTTCACATCTTCCACATGCTTATTGATATTCTACATAGCTCTTCTGTCATTAAAAATGTAGTATTAAAATCTGAACCCTTTTTAATGAGCTATCATTTTCCCTTCAAGTTTTTTAAGCTTTTTGTTATGCATTTTGGGGTTTGTTGTTGGGTGCATATGTATTTATAGTTGAACATCTTTTTGATAGATTAACCCTTATGGTGTAATAAAATCTCCTTTGCCAATAGCAATAATTTTTGACATTAAAGTCTATTTTGCCTTCTATTTATGTAATCACTCCAGAGTTCTTTCCCTTATTGTTTACATGGATTATCTTTTTGTATCATTTTGTTTTCAATATTATTTTGCTTCCCTTTTCAGATATATTCTTTTTGGTATCCTGGATCATTGTAATGAGCATTTTAATTTATAATAATCTAGTTAATACTAATTTTAACCTAATTTCTACACTAAAGTAAAATGTCATCTTTCTATACCACACTTCTTCCCCAAATTTCAATTGTTTTTTTCACAAAGTGCCACTGCGTACATTTTGTGACAAACAGATTTATAGTTATTGATCTATGCAGTTTTACCTTAAGTCAAATTTGGAAAGCAGAATTTCAAGTATGAAGATATCTTCATACTCTCTTTTTATATTTATCTGAGCTGTATTCATTTCTTCATATGGATTCCATTTAGTTTTCATTGTTATTCCATTGTAACAGAAGAACTGCTGTTAGGATTCCTGTGCTAGCAATAAACTAAATTCTAGTGTTTAACTAAAATATCTCTAAATTCCTTCTTAATTCTTGAAGAGAACTTTTATCAAATACAGAATTCATCACTGATAGGGAGGGATTTTTTGTTGTTGTTCTTAGAATATGTCCTTCTCTTGCATTTGGTGGCCATAAATTTATTATTAGTAGTAGTCTTATTATTGCTATTTATTATTATGCAAAATAATGTTTTTTGTTACAACATTTCCACACATATAATATACTTTGATCCTGTTCACCTTCTTTTTCCCCCATTTGTGTTCTTGTGTGTCGCTCTCCAGGAAATAGTCCTCCACTTATATTTATATGTAAATAAATATAAATGTCTTTTCATTTATATTTATGGATGTGAGGGAAAGCAGGTGGTGTTTGTCTTTCTGAGTCTGACTTATTTTCCTTCACATGGTGATCTTCAGTTCTATCCCTTTTTCTGCAAATGACATAATTTCATTCTTCTTTATGGCTGAATAATATTCCATTTTCTTTATGCAGGCATTGATTGATGAGCACTTAGGCTAATTCCCTAGGTTGGCTAATATGAATTGTGCTGCAACACACACACACACACACACACACACACACACACACACACACACACACACACACACATGTATATCAGGTAACTCTATTGTATACTTATTTGCATTCCTTTGGATATATGTCCAGAAGTGGTATACCAGGATTATAAAGTAGGTCTATTTTTACTTTTTTAAGGAAATTCCATACTGACTTCCATAGTTGCTCCACTGATTTACATTCCCACCAACAGTGTATAAGAGTTCCTCTCCCCCCATATTATGTGCAGAATTTGTTTTCTTACTTTATCATTATTTGTTTTCTTGATGAAATTGCCATTCTGACCTGGGTGAAGTGGAATCTCAATTTTGTTTTGATTTGCATTTCCTTTTTGGTTAAGGATCTTGGACATTTCTTCATGTATTTATTGGCCACTTGTTCTTCTTCTGAAAACTTCTGAATTTAATTGGCCACATATTTCTTGGGTTATTGATTCTTTTGCTGTTTAATTTCAAGTTCTTTATGTATTTTTACTCCCTTGTCAAATGAATAGTTTGTAGATTTTTCTCTCATTCTATAGCTTGTCTGGTCTCTCTGGTAATTGCTTTCTTTGATGTGCTGAAACTTTTAAATTTGATGTAATCAAAGAATTTGTCAATTCTTGCTCTTATTTTCTGAGTTATTAGAGTCCTTTTCAGGAAATAGTTGTATGTACCTATATATCAAAGAATTCTCCTAATTTTTTCTCTAATTGTTTCAGAGCTTCAGGTCTTAATACCTTAAAGTCATTTCAATTTGAATAGATTTTTATAGAATGAGAGAGGTCTACTTTCAATCTTTTATATGTGAATATCCAGTTCTTATGGTGCCATTTTGTTAAGAATCTTCCTGTTCTACAATGTATAATATATTTTGGGCATCTTTGACAAGAATCAGATTACTGTGACTGTGTGAACTTAGTTTTGGATCTTCTATTCTATTACATTGGCTGAAGTGTCTTTTTGTGCCTGTACCATGCTGTCTTTGTTATCATGGCTTTGTAGTGTAATTTGAGGTCAGGTATTGTGATAGTTTCAGCATTGTCTTTTTGATCTGGATTGCTTTGGCTATTCAGGGTCTTTTGTGCTTCCATAGGAATTTTTGAATTATTTTTTCTATTCCTGTGAAGAATATCATTGGAATTTTGATGGGTATTGCATTGAATCTGTAGATTACTTTCAGTAGTATAGCCATTTTTATAGTATTGAATCTGCTGACCCATGAGCATAGGAGGTCTTTCTATTCTTAAATATCTTTCCCACCTTCTTTTGTGAGTGTTTTAGAGTTTTCACTATGGAGGTCTTTATCCTCCTTGGTTAGGTTTTATTCTAGGTATTTTACTTTTCTAAGCCATTTGAATGAATTGTTTTCTCACTGTTTTCAGTGTTGGTGAAATAGGAAAGCTCTTGATTTTTATATATTGAGTCTGCATTCTGTTATTTTGCAAAAAGTGTTTATTAGGTCTAGAGTTTTTTGGTGGAGTCTTTAAGGTCTTTTAATTGTATGATCATATCATCCACAAATAGGAATATTTTTACTCCTTTCTTCCCTATTTGTATCCACTGCATTTCTTTCCCTTACCTTATTGTTCTGTCTAAAATTTAAGCACTATATTTAATTCCTGACTTTAGAGGGAGTATGTTCAGGTTTTTCCCATTTAGAACATTGTTGACTATAGTTTTGTAAAATATAATCTTTGTTACATTGAGCTACATTTTCCTTTTAATTCCAGTTTCTCAGGGATCTTATCATGAAGGGATGTTGGATTTTGAAAAAGGCATTTTCTGGATCTGGGAGCAGTGGCTCACTTCTGTAATAACAGTTACTCTGGAGGTAGAGATTGGGAAGATTGTGGATCAAGGTCAGTCCAGGCCAGACCTAATCTTTACAAATAAGCAGGGCATGGTGGCTACACTGGAGACTCAGGTAGGAGGATCACCATCCAAGACCACACTTTGTCAAAAATAAATCCCGAGACGATACCTGAAAAATAACTAAAGTGAAATAGAAGCATGCTTAAGTGGTAGAGCACCTGCCTAGCAAGAGTGAGGCATTAGTTCAAACACCAGTAGTGCCAAATTTTTTTAAAAAGGAAATTTTCTACATCTACTGACACAATCATGTGAGTTTTTGTTAAGTCTATTTATGTGTATAATGCATTATATTTATTGATGTGAACATGTTGAACCATCCTTGCATCCTTAGTTGATCATTGCATGCTCCCCAAGGAAATTGGTCTATAGCTTTCTTTTTTCTGTTGTGTCATTATTTAGCCTTGATATCATGGTAAAAAAAGCTCATAGAATAAGATTTGTAGTGTTCCTTCTCTTTTAACTTTATGGAATAGTTTAAGGAGAATTGGTGTTAGTTCTTGAGTAGTCTGGTAGAATTCAGCAGTGAATCTGCTGGGAAATTCTTTATTACAAGAATTTGTAATAAAGTTATTTATATCTTCTTGGTTCAATTTTGGTAGGTCATATGTGTCTAAAGATTCATCCATTTTTTCTAGATTTTCCTATTTATTGGGATATAATAATCCAAATATTCCATAGTAAACCTCTTGATTTCACTGCTATCTGTTAAAATGTCCAATTTTCATCTGTAAGGTTGTTAATTTGGGTCTGCTCCTTCCTGCTTTTGGTTAGTTTGGCTAAAGGCTTACCAAACTTACCAATTTTTTTCCTCTTTATTGTTGTGTTGGGTGGGGGTACATTTATAGCATTCACAAAAACTCTTACAATGCATTAAATATATCATACTTGAACTTACCCCCTCCATCACTCTCCCTCATTGCCCCCCCCATTCCTGGAAGAGTTTCAACAGGTATCATTTTTCCATTTACATACATGTTTACACAGTATTTGGACTATATTTGCCCTCCCACACTCTTTCCCCGTCTCCTTCCACTAGTACTAACTCCTCTCTCTCAGACAGGAACTGTTTTGCCTTCCTGTTCTCCAATTTTGTAAAAGGAAAAAAAAATGACATTTTTGTTTGTTTAAGATAGAGACACAGGGAGTTTTCTTGTTACATTCCCATGTAAAACAAGATCCTTGTGTTATTGATTCCTTGTGTTGTTCTTTTATTCTCCATTCCACTATTTTCCACCATGATCTTTATTGTTTCTTTCTGTGTACCAATTTGGAGATAAACTTATTCTTGTTTTTCTAAGACCTTGAGGTACATCATCAGATTACTCATTGGAGAATTGTCTGATTTTTCTTTTTTTGGTTGTAGAGGTGTTTGAACTTGGTCTTTGCACTTGCTAGATATGTGCTGTACTACTTGAGCCAAACCTTCAGGCTTGTGGTTATTTTGGAGATAGGGTCCAGACCAGCCTGCACTATGATTCTCCTATTTAACACTTCCCATAGTAACTGGAGTGACAGGCACACACCATCATGCCTGGCTTTTTCCTATTGAGATGGGTTCTCATATACTTTTTTGCCAAGGATGGCTTGGAATGGAGATCTTCCCAATCTCAGCCTCTCATATAGCTTGGCACGATAGGCATATGCCAGATCATTGTGTATGCTGAGTCACTTCTCTCTTGCTACTTCCAAGATTTCTCTTCTTAGTGTTTGATAATTTGATACGTCTTTTGTTTGAATTTCTTTCAATTTATGATATTTTGAGTTTGTCAGATTGATTGGATTTACAGATTAATGTTTCCCTCAAATTTGGGAGGATTTTAAAAAATTTACGGTCTCCTTTTTCCCACTCTGTTACTCATATCACACACATACACACACACAAATGCATATACACAAAAATGTTATATTTGATGGTGCATCATGAATTTCTTAGATTCTTTTATATTTCTTAAAATTATTTTGTCTTTGTGTTTCTCAGACTGGATAATTTTAACTGCCTTAATTTTAAGCTTATTGATTTTTTCCTTTTTCTAGGATAATTCTGCATTTAGGCCATTCTAGCATATTTTTCTTTTTAATCACTGTACTTTTTAACTTCAGAATTTCTGCAGTTATTATATGTAATATGTAGGATGTTTAACTTTTTTATATTCTTTAATTGGTCAGATGTTATTCTCATACTTTGATTGTTAAACATAGCTCTTTTCCTTAAGGTCCTTGACTATATTTGAAATATCTTCAAAGTCTTTGTGCTTACTCTGACTATGGACCACTTTGTTGTTTTTCTCATTTAATTCATTTTTTGAAATCTGTACATTTACAATAACATTTTATGACAATTTGAAATAAAATACCATGAAAGTTTTTTCAAATTAATATAGTACATTTACACTGTGCATAGTGCATTTTTAAAGTATAAACTTGTATTTTTTCCAAGTTTTCAAAATTCCTAATAACATAAAAGTACTATGTACAACAGAGAGATGAATTTCTAGTAATTACTTTAAATACATCTTTGTTTTTTTTTAACTTTTTTTCTTTATTGTTGTGTTGGGCACAACACACACATGGTGGCATTTACAATAGTTCTTACAATGTATCAAATATATCATACTTGAATTTACCCCCTCTCACCACTCTCCTTTATCTTCCCTTCCTTAATTCCTGGATTAGTTTCAACAGATATCATTTTTGCATTTACATACATGTGTGCACGTATTTACACTGTATTCATCCTCTTACCCTCTTTCCCAAACACCTCCCCCTCTCACTGGTGCCAACTCTCACACCTCTGGGCAGGACCTGTTCTGCCCTCATGTCCTCTGATTTTGTAGAAGAAAAAAAGATAAAAGATAAAAAGAAAAAACATGACATTTTTGCTAGTTTGAGATAAATATAGCTATACAGGTAATTTCTTTGTGATGTTTTCATGCATATATGTATTACAACCCCAATTGGTTCACCTGCTCTAGTGCTTTTTACTCTCCCTGCTCCACTTTCCATGATAGCCCCAGCCAGTTTAAGATTTCTATATTTATTCATGTACAATAAGCACATCAACCACATTCAAGTATTTAGTTTCCTTCTAATACATCTTTGAAATACTTAGAGGTTTTACTCTTCTAAGAAAGCACCTGTGATGGCATGCAAATTTAAAATAGTAACCCAAGAGGCAGGAAAAAGAATAAATAATATTGACATGGAATGCTTTATTGGCACCCTATGTAAAACCTGGTATACTTAAGTATATATTTCAAAAAAAAAGACACTGTCAATATTTTATTGAGATTTAGAAATAGATGTAAACTAGTAGGCTGTGTTCTAAGATAGGGAAAATGTTCTCAGCTTTAGCATTGGATTGTTAATTTGTTCCCTTGGGGTCAAATCTTTGATTTGTATAATTAATCCAGTTAGATCATTTCTTACATTCTACAAATTAAATCCACAAATCACTCAATTATGGAGAGGGTCATTTATTTGCCAATCATGCTTTGTGCTCTCTTTATTGTGGAGGAGGTTTCTCTGTTCATGGTATACTTGTTCAATGTCTGATTGTATCCCAAATTTTGAAGCTATTACGATATAATTCTCACTTGTTTTTTTTTCCTTTCATGTATATATATATATATATATATATATATATATCTATCTAACCCTGAAGATCAATGAATACTGCCTACTCTCTCAGAGTTTCTCTCTTATGATTGAATGTTTTCTGTTTACTTCCCATGGACACAGAAGTCCAGTTTTTGCTCACTGTGAAGATTCAGTGCTGAAAGAGGAGAAAGCTCTTAAATGATAAGAAGGGTGAGTAATATACCTAGTGTTTACCAAGGATACTAACAAACCTTTAGCTCAATAGAGATCTTCAACTGTGGTAAAGCAGCAAGATCTTTAGAGCTGGCATCTGGAGCTCTAGCAAGAAGTTATCTAACCCCATCACTACCATCTAGCATCAGGTTTTTTCAATCTGCATACCTAGTGAAGATGGTATGATAAGAGGTTGAGAGAAAGGTAAAATTGAAGATGGTGCTTGGTGTTATTTCTCTGTCAAATGTCACTAATACAGGAAACAATGTCTTCTAATATGTCTTTATCAGGTGTCTCTTTATTTTTTCATTATCCCCTCCAACCCCACTACCAACTTTCTAGCTCTATTCTCTGCTTTCAAAGCTTACTAAATGAAAAGAGTAAAACACATGTAATGACTATAAAGTGTAGTCATAGAGTACAAGATTTAATCAATCTTCTTTTCTTTCCATCATCATACATTAGCATATGATTGTAAGACCTTCAACCAATGAGAACTATGTGCAAGTGGGTAAATCACCTACTTCTAGAAATTTTGAACATGTCTAATTCTAAATTTATTTCTAAGTTTACTGCTGTTATCTCTTAATCCTTTTTTCCATAAGAAAAACAATTCATGAGAATATCAGTTCTGCAAAGGAACTAGTTATTATTTCCATGATTTCTTCAATGCATGTTCTTTCTACTAACACTGACAGTTCAATATTTTGCTGTCACAAAGCAGTATAAATAACCCTGGTGATGAATCTATTGCAAAAGTCCCCAGTGTACTAGAGTAAAACCTATTTAATTTAGCAAACCTTCCTGGGTGCCATGCCTGCCCCAAGCATATAGCTTGTAAGTACCTAAAAATCTAGACTTGTAATATTTAAGGTATGAATGAGTCTTTATTTTCTAAACTTAAAATATACCCTTCTCTGTATAAGTGAAGTAAAAATTAAATGATAACTTCACACCCATTATGCAAAGATTCTTGTAAAAGCTGTTATGATAGTTTCTCTGCTGTTGGATTCTATGACCAGATTTAACTGTCCCTGGAATTTGGCTCAAATAGGTAGCACAGCAGAAGAGACATACTTAATATTTTACTAAAAGAAGAGGGCCCAGTATAACAGAGCAATTTACTTAACATATACTCAGCATATTTTTAAGTTAAGCTCTTTTTCAGGTGAAATGAACTTAATAAGTGACATTACATTATCACTCAGTTTTTGTGGAAAACACTGGGGGTTGATAGTTTCCAGAGTTTGCCCAAAGTCTGGGAAAATGTTTGGTATTGAGGGATGTGGATGTGACTATGTCATAAAACATGGAAGGGTCTGTGAAATTTAAGGAGAGCTTCTGCTATCCACAATTGTACTAAATTCAAAGTTGATGTGCCACACAATAGGTGACTATGTGCCCATGTGCCAGTAATGATTGCAAAGGTTTAGTGTTAGCTTTTCATAATTCTACAGTCAACTTGTGCAAAGGTCAAATAAGAGAAAAACTGGAACTTATCCATGTGCAGCAGTGGTGACAGCAATTTGGGTAGAGTAATGCAAGTGGCAGAGAGAAGTGAAAGAGGACTTGGGAGAAGTCTCTGCTAGATGCCAGCAAGTTGAAGGAATTGACTCTTCATGACTTTTTTTCTCAAGTAGAAGGAAAAATTATTTTCTTAGAGTGAAGTATTGGGGTTAAGGTAAGTAGTTTGAATACATGGGACTGAGTTTGAGACAGTTATGGTGAAGAACAGATAAGAAAGGTGACTGGTAAAATCAGAGTTACTACATAACCCAGTGGACATGATTGGGGTTATAGGCCATGTTTGAAAATGGGTGCAAGTGCTTTAGTGAGGACCCAGGAGCAGGAATTTGCCTGTTAAAATCCATATTATTCTTAAACATAAGGACTATATCTTAGCTCTTTAACCTCAAGAGACAACATGGTACCTGAAACTCAGTTAGTGACTTATAACTATATAGTCTGTGAAGAAATGCTGATCGATGTCAATGACAACTTCAATTATAGAATTTTTCATGAGCACAACAGATAAACTTCCTTGTTTACTGCTCATGCCATCTGTGTTCTCAAATTATTATATCTTAGTTCTCTCTTCTACTCTTCCTCTCTTTGTGGCCCATTATTTTCCCAGTCAAATGATTAAAATCATAGAATACTAATTATCAATTAGACTAATAATTACACAGCTTTTCCAGCCAAGATTTTTGATATTATAGTTGTATTAAGGATTTCCAAAAGATGAAATAGCTTATCTGTACAATAAATTTGATTCTTGATCCTAATTTCCAAACTCTATTTTCTATGACAAAAATCTAATGTCTTAATGGCAAGCAATTCCAAATTCAGTTTCAAATTGTAAAATTAGTATCTTTAATAGTAAATAAATAGTATTAGAGTTTCACAGCTCAAGCTAACCAAATACAAAGACATCATAATTTTGTTGTATTTTAAAATTTTAAGCAGAGTTAATTTAAAGCTAAAACTTAAATTCAAACCCTAACCTAGCTCATTAATAGAAGACCAGTGATCAAGAATATGATTTTTCATTATGTCTGCTTCTTAATGCCTTGTGATGTCTTTATTTTTCATGTATGTGGTTATAAGCAATGATGATAACAAAAAAGAAGAAAGAGTGTGGCTTGCCATTCTATGAAGACTAATACGAAGGAATCAACCTGAATTCATGGTGAACAATCTCAGCCATGTCAAAGACTAGCTGGGAGAAGGTGTATTTCACATCAATTTGGAATAATTTCTGTGTTATTCCATTAATTTTAACTGTATTAAAAATAGGGCAGGTGGAGACTCAGGAACATTATATAGACTAGAGCTTTAAAAAGGGGATTGTATGGGACTTATAAGAATATCAAGCCTTCATCCTAAATTATACAGACACTAGTCTTCGCTTAAAAAGTATAACAGAAAAAAATTGCCTGATCACAGCCATGTTTTAAGATCTTTAATGCCTGCCTATGATTAGGAGTAAAATGGCTTAAAAAACTTTTTTTTTTTTTTTTTTTAGAAATTCTGGCTTCTGTGAAGATCAGCCTCTTCCTAAGCTACATCAACTTCAAATATTCTGCTGGCAGTGTCTACACAAGAGGCTGTGAGGTTTCAGTCTGCCACAGGCCCTAGGATTCTACAGGGTCCAGAATCCTATGGCGTATGTCTATTCATTTCAAATGGTTTTCAAAAATAGAAAAATGTGAGAGGATGAATGCTTAATATCAAATGAAAGGGATCTTGTGCTACAAAGCACACATTCTGCTTCTGGTGTACAGAATCATAATTTTGATGTTGGAATTTATATTCTTAATGTAATTTTAAAGTGGAACATAGATTTTAAAACAGTAAAACAATAAAGGTGGCCATGCATAGCTTACAGATACCACTGTGCTGATAATGCCTGCACCAAAGGTGTCAGAGTTCTCCATGCACAGGGTACTTTAAAAATCAGTCAAGACACCAAGAAAGCATTAAAATACTTGAACCATACCCTAAGAAAATAAGGAACAAGTGAGAGAGAGCAAGGTATGCCTGTGAGTTTTGTATCAACACTCTTCTAATAATAAAGTTTAAATTCTCATTTTATTTCTGTCTAAGTTCTACAGGTACTCTATTAATATTAATTCTATCTTATAACTCCAGGATATCATTAAGAATATGTGAAATTCTAATTTATATTATTGTTAATTTGCATTTGTTCTTAGACATTTTTAGAGCTTGAATATTACTATCAGGTAAAAAAATCATAAACTCTTCTTAATAATCACAATGATTAAAATAGACTGTATTCTGTACCCATTTAGTAGAACTTGGGGTCACTATTAATTTTATATTTCAACCACAGAATAGAAGGACATTAACAGGTTTCTATTTAAAAGATATATCTTTGCAAATAAAGAGTTAGAGGATGCAAGTGAACATTGCAGTAACTGATTCTTTAACAAAATTCTTGCCTATAGGGTGAGAGATGACTTTGAAATTAATTATACCAACTTTTACCATTCTTTACCTGAATAATAATGTATTTTCAAATACATTAATTTCCAATTTTGGCTATTAAATAAATGACAAACCTGAATATCCATCTTACCAATTTTTTAAATTGTACATCTTATCAATTTTTAAAAAATTTTATCCAATTAGACAAAGAGGTAGGTTCAGAATGCTTTTTAGGATCAATTATATATAGAAAAACAAAAATGGCATTGTACCCTAATATCATTAATAAAACTGTTCTTCAATGAGAAAATTGCCTTTGTCTTTTTTCAAAGGTTCAAGATTTTTTTTTTACCAATATATATCAGAAACTTTTCAGGCAAAGATGGCAAACAAGACATAGAAAGAGTATACTGCAACTTTTACCATTCTCTTTTGCCACACCTCACTCTTGGTGCCACAATGAAAACAACAAAAGTTATTTGAACTTGCCAGAAAGAGCTTCCTGCAATTGATTGCCTCTCTGGTACATGTGTGCTACACTTCACTTTATCATGAAGATTTCTGACTCAAGAAATTGTCAGCAAAACACATTATATATCAAGGTTTCTATATTAGCAATAAAATAGTACAGGAGATATTCTGTGGCTACTTAGAACTGAAAGCATTTTGTTGTAAAAAGGGTTGATTTCTTTGGCAGCCTTCCATGACCTCCTACTGTTGACAAAACTATCAGCCTGTCCTGTTTGAAGTGCAACTGTACGGCAGAAGCCACTGATTCAGAGCACTTACAGAATTTATCTCTAAATTAATATTTTCATTGAACACACTCACAATATACCTTATATAATCTTTAAATGATAGGAAAGCACTAGGAAGAGGTTCTGCAAGTCACTGGCTAAAGTCATGCTCTAGATTTATGAATCTCTCCAGTCGACATTTGTGACTGACCTACAGCCACCAAGGCTGCTATTTCCTTTTCCTGATTCATGATAAGTGCAGCTGCTTCCAAATAAGCCTCCGGAGCCCATTAATACTCAGTCCATTCTCTTATGGTAAATATGCACGTCTCCAGTCTCACTTGTAGTATTCAGCTGTGATGAAGTTGAATAGCAAATCAGGTTGATTTTACTTATTTGAAATTCTTTGCCAAGTGCATTTTAGCTATGGTGTAGGTGTCCCAAAGTCCAATTTAGCTCTGGCTATAATTAAAGGTGATGCTTTCCAGTATGTTTTGCTCATAAAAAAATAGCAAAATTGTTTTCCCTTGCAACATAGGTTTTAAGGTCTTGGACTATAATGCTTTTGGTTTTTCCGCTGCTAGCACCACAGCTAATTAAGAAAATTGCATAAAGATTGATATGAAGGTAAATATTAAAGGCACAAAAGGGAAGGGAAAGCAAATTATTTAAAATGCCAGAAAAGTCAAGACATTCATCTTCCCTGCTGCAATTTGTTTTTGGTTAATAAAGTATACATTGTTTTCTGCTTAAAAGTTAAGCAGAAAAGTTATTAGTGGCAACACAGACTGCATGGAGCTTTGTCTCTTTGGAAATGAAGTCTTTGTTTCGACATGAGTGGTGGGGGTTTTATGCCATTGTCTAATCTGTCAGATTAGATGAGCAAGTGTATTTAGGGGTGCAAAGATGTGCAGCCACACCTGCTGTGCAAAGCTGTGAATTCACAACTCTTCTGACTATTAAAATGTGTTATGCTGGGAGCTCTTTTGTTGTAATGGAACTGTTGGTGGTTGTGTGTTTGAAGTGGCTCAAATGTCAGGCCTTATCACCATCATAATAATCACTCCAAAGACAACCTCATATTTTGACCATTTAATGTTAATATGCAGCAAATTAAAGGCTAAGTACTAATAGATTTGGGAACATTAAATTGATTTTTCACTCAAATTTTTCAAAGCAGAAACAGAACTCTAATAATGGAATAATATTCACAGTCCAGAAAAACTACAAACATTTGGGAAAGAGACTCAAAACCAGACTGGAGGCAAACAAAAGATATACAACAAACTATAAGGCCAATATTGGAACAATAAAACAGATGATATTAAAGGTGATCACTAAAGAGAGTTAATTATTATTTTTGTATTTGATATTTGTGCTTTACAAATTAATATATCATGATATTTTGTTTCCTTAATTGAATCATGCCTAGAGAGAACATTTTCTATTTCCCCGATTGTTTAGGCCATTATTTTTAGTTTCCATTTTACTTTGCAAAATTTAGCATCATTTAATAATCTCAAAAATGAAAAAATCCAAGAGAATATTAATTGGCTCATTGATTAAGTCACCATTCAGTTTCTTAATATTCTTTTCTATCTAATTATAAAAATCAGATAATAAACGTTGATATTAGTTGTTTTGGAATATTTGTGTTTTTAAAAGAATTTTTGAGTGTCTGTAGGAATTTTTTCAAAGTAAATGAATAGGATATTTGCTGAGGAATGGGGAAATAATTTTTTCAATATTCTAAAATCAAAAAGGAAAATGGAAAAAAAAAAAAGAACAAAATGAGAAACTAAAATAGCCTCTGTTGTCACTTTTCCTAACACTGAGCAGCTTGTGGCAGGTTTAATAGACCCTAATCTAGAGAGGCCTTTTTAGGGACCTTAGACCTGTATGGCCTCATTAATTCAAATGGTACGTGACAGTTCAGAGGTATCCTAACCAGCCATTACCTGCATAAACAGGCTTTGATGCCAGTGTGGCACGTACATTGTCCCTGGACCAGAATCCCTCACATTCGATAGCTTTGATTAAAGAAAATCTCTAAAATACAGGAATGATTTTCTTCACAAGTGTTAATGAAGTCTGATCAGAGATTTTAGCCCATTCCTTTCCAAAATAGAGTTTTTACATATTTTAATATTACCCTAGAAGAATATATTGCAAACTTAATAGAGGAAAGACATGGGTTTGAAATATTGAATGATATTGGCATCCTTCCACTCGTTCAAAATCATCATTTTATTCTGACTCAGGAACACAGCTAAGTGGTTCTCATTTGACAATCACACAATGCTGAATCCCGATTTCGTATTGTGTAACATCTGGATTGTCCTGCAAATTCAGCAGGGTGACAGTTTCACACATTCCTTGAAAAGAGGCATCTACACACTGACAGTTACTCATCATTCATTTAAAAAAAAAAGAAATGGAAGAAAATTTTTCTTTCTGACTCTTAATTTAGGCTAATCTATGTAAAATACATTACCCAATAACAACCAGCATAAAAAGCAGTTCTCTAGCATAATTGAAAATTGTAGCTGGTCTGAATTGTACCAAGAAATATTTTACCTTCAATAGAAAAGTCAAAAACATTTTTATTGAAGGCCAAACTTCATACAGTAGAGGAAATTAAGAGTAATTGAAGATTGGGCTTGATTTAGTTAACTTTGTAATAGTATTAATTTGCTTATATTTTTTATTCCTCTCTAAGTACAAAATGAAGACATTGAATCTCAAAATGCTAAGATAATGTTGAAATTAAGTATTTTAATTAAATCAATTCGAAACCAATTGGTAGTCATTATTCACTCAAAGAAGTCTTCTTTATAACAAAATTGCTCATCTTAAAACTTTATAAAGAAATAATACATATATATGTATTATTATCTGAAGATCAATATATATATTTTCATTTAAATATGCTAAATTTTCTTAAAACCATTAATATTTAACTTTTCACTTAGTCTCTTTGAAAATATTGGTGTTTTAGTCTCTGATAGCTCCCCAGAATTCCGTGTTTTTGTTTTCAGGCCCCATTTTAATCTGGAGTGGAAAATATTGATGCTGTTTAAAACTTTCCTCCACAGATGTTATTTAAGAAAAGGCAGATATACAATGACTGGTTTCCATTTCCTGAAATTAATGAAACTTACTCTATGCAATAGATCATTAGGAGAGAAAACACATTATTCTATGAGAGATATTTTTTAAATGTTGTGTGGGCTTCTTTTGCTCTGCAGTATATCCACTCCAGCTAAAAAGATTCAATTGTCTGACTTACATTTTTACGTGCTGGATTAGTCTTTATATTTGTTTTGATAGAAAAGCAGGCAACAGCCTATTTCATGGACAATAAATTCAAGATAGTAATGATGAGCTAGCATTGCCTCAGCTAAGTGCACCCAGATTGGAGGGTCACATATTTGACCTCGATCTAGTATGGTCTTTAATGAATCTACATAGTTGATTAGACTTACTGTCTTTTTACGGCTCAAAATAGCTTTGCATGGAAAACTAGCTCATTTTAAGTGGAGTTAGTAGAATCATTTTGTTTTCAACATATCCCTAAAACTTTTCCAAGGATTTTTAAGTGCTTGCTTTAAAATTTTAACCTTTCTGAAAGCTGAATTTCTCTTGCCAGTTTTGTTTTTGTTTTACAATCTTCATTACATAGGCAAGAATTACTTCTTTGTCACCTTTTAATTGATATGAAAAACTCTGATTTTTTAAAAACAATCAGCAGGATTTATGAGATGTCCTATTAAAACCCTGGTCTTGCAGTTATTTCAGAAAGCTTCTGTCTGTCCCATTTCATAGAACAGAATGGAAGGACTGATGTTAGCTTATCATACTGAGAGAGTTGTATAAACAGCAATTAAAAGTCACTAGTGAAGATTAGAACACAGAGCCATTGTAGATGTCTTTTGTCCCCTTTTTTACTTTGGTTCTTTTCTTTTCTTTAAAAGATTGGTGTTTTAGGATGTAGTCACAGATGTCACCATGAATGTTCTGTTTTACATGCAGTGTGCCTTTTTTATTATACCATGGCCTTTTACAGTCTCCCTGCTTCTGTGGTGTAGCTCTCTCCTTATCTGTGCAGAAAACTCCATCTATCTGTCTCTCTGCTTCTCCAGCTGCATCGCTCACTCTTAATTCAAGGAAGTGATTTCTTACTTCTTGTCACTCTCTTTCTTTCTACCACTCACTCTCAATCTATCAGGACTCATTTCCTGATCCTGTGATTACTCTAGCCTCGTGGATCTTCTCACTCCATTCCTCTTTGAGAAATAAGACCCAGACTCTTTCTTCCCTCTTTTTCTTTTTTTTTTTTCAGATGTGGCTTTGGGGAATTGTTATTTTCCTTCTTTATCTTTACTATGCCATTTGTAAAACAGACAAAATTAAGCAGTAAAAATACAAATTCCACATCTCTATGTATATTCCTAAAGAAATAAAGTGTTTCTTAAGTTTCCAAAAGTATGATATAGTAAGCTTCCAATCCTATTACTTGTTAATAAACACAGAGAAATTTTAAGATCAGGGATATTTACAAGATGACATAGTTAGCTCTCAGGTGTGAGTTATTGTTTCTAAGGTTCAGCAAAAATTAAAATATAAGCAGGCTGTTTGCTTATATTTCCAGTTGTGTTTGTTTCTTATTCAGTCTTAAGTTTGACTCTATAAAGAGATACAGTATTGAGATTGTAAGTTTCTTAGTATACCTCTTCATACACTTAGAAGGCTTTCATATTGTTAATACTCCACATTTTGAAATGTGTTGGTCATATTTTAAATACATTATTCTCAGTAGATATATTCATTTAAAATAGTAGTGGCAGGATAGTTATAGTTATTCTAATAAGAGCAGGAATTTCATATGTGAAATTTAGTAGTTAAAGAAGAATACTTTCATTGCATTAATGTTTTCTGAATTCCTCCGCAATCAATATAATGTAGGGGCATTCATGTATCCCAAGTTTTAAAAGTAAAACAAAATGCAACTTAAAAAGGGATTGCTGCATCTATGCTAGGATTTCTTTCTTACTGGCATTAAAAACAGAGTAAATTTTCAATTGCACACCACCAAAAGTTAGCACTTCAAAAATGATAGTTTTAATAGATGTTTTAGTTCCATACAATTCCAAGTTTGAATGGGAATTCTTTAGTAACTGTAAAGAATTGTCTCAAAAAAACAAAACAAAACAAAACAAAAACTCTGGCATTGAGATCTCCAGATAATCCTAAAAATAAAAAATGTTAGGAAACAAACAAAGTTTTAAAAAATTCAGGGTTTAAATGAACTGAAAACACTATTGTAAGATTACTATGCAATCTCTGTAATGTAATTTATAGTAATAGTTTTCCTTGGTGAAGTAATGACATATGTATCCCTCTAATAAATACTGAAAGGGGAGAACCTGAATAATATAAATGTACTAAAATAGGAGATAAATTCATTTTCCTTTGCTCCTCTTAATTGTCACATAAGTAAACCATAAGCTGTGATGTAGGCAATACCCACTGCTTATTGTAAGTGAGCTCACATTTCCATAGTCCATTTTCACATATCCTGATAAAGAGAATAAAATATTTAACATGGTGGTAAAGCTCAGTTTTCTTCCACCTCTTCTTGACAATAATTCCATAGCTCAATATCCTATATGATTTTACTTGAAGAGGATGACTTATTATACTTTTTGAGTGATATTAATCTATTTGGCTATCTTAGCAGGGATGCATTAACCAGACTGAAATGTGAACACATTTTTTTTCTAACCATAGAAAAGATAGCTAGATAGCTCATTAAAATATATCAATGAATAATAACTTCTTTTTTAATATTAACTAATATCTAAGTTTAATGAAGCTCAGTTTATAGTGATTTTCTGGCTGAAGTGCTCTTCTTTCTGCCTAATTATGTGCACAGCTTTCAGACAACAAGGACTGTCTTTAACATTAGATAAGAACCTGGGCTTTTATCTCAATCAATAGTCTTTAGCCTTTGAACTCGTGTCAGTGGAAGACCAGTCCATCACGTTCAGTTCTACCTGACCTCTTTTTCTTCTTGATGCATGCTGCCATTTACAAAAGAAACACACGCACACGCACACACACACAGAGAGACACATATGTGCACACTCACACATTCTCATACATACCCATGCACACAACTAAGATAAGCAGGTGAAGTGTTTAGATTGTGTGTCTTGTGTGTGCAGGTGCACACGCACGAGCATGTGGACAGGATCCTTTATAGCTGTAAAGATGTGTGACTGTAATGATGATGTTAAAATTTTCTTGTTTCCTTTCACTGGGCTTTGTGTATCTCAAAGGAGCCCCATATGGTGCTCTTTGTCCGTGTCATTACCTCGTTACAGCCACTGTCTGCCAGCCAAAGGTAGACCGAGCGCTGCAGCTGTAGACAGCGATACAACTGGAATTGTCTAAGGTCAACAGTGCCGTAATTACTTTAAAATGTCAGCGTACAATAAAATACAACAGTTCATCTGGCAGAAAGCAAATTAGCTTTGACCATAGCGTAATTACCCTTTTCTCAGCACCATTAGAAGAGATCAAATCTCCACATTCACTGTTTGAGGAAAGGCCATCAGAGTACACTCTACCTGACAAGGATGCACATTTGCCATTTTGAGATGTAATTAATTGTCCCTATAATAGAAATTTTTATATTTGACTCTGGAATTGAAATGTGTAATAACCTGGCTTCTTCATTTTAACCATTTTGATGCTGGGAAAAATGCTATGTTTTTGCCAAATACAAATAAGTATTATCAGTATCACTCAGAAAATATTTTTTTATTTTAACAATTAGTTCTATTGCAAGAGTAATTGTTTTAAAATGACCTTCATTTGCATTAAGAATGATACTAATGTCTAGATCCTAAGTCCAAGGACATAGATTAAGAAATTATTGTTATACCCTCTCTGTCATAACTTCTTTTTCCTCTTTGCATGTTTATTTCCTATCTAGCTGGGATAATGTGACCTGAAGTGGCTTTTAGACATATTAAAGGTTGATTTCCACCACTGATCTTCATCTACACCTCTATTTCACATGAGGGCAATCTAGACAAGAGTTCCCCTCCCCCATTTTCTAAGGGGTTAATGTACCATTATACTAAGAGCATACTGTTTTTTTCAAAAACACTCATCATTAATGGTAGAGTGTACAAATGCAACAATGATATAGTAATTTGATTAACTCAGAAACAAACAGTAAAGAGCTGACCAGTGACAGTCCCTGAAGGGCAATGCTGCTTGTTGACTTTCATTAATATTTAAGGGTGCCAAAGATGCTTTAAACTGATTTGAAATGACTTAGGTGTCTGAGTAGCACTTTTCCTTGTGTCTGACTATAGATACACAGGAAGCAGCTGTTTTGTATCAGAAGTGTCTTGCATTGTATTTAGGGAATTCCACCACCATAAAGATGTTTACATTTTTTTGATGTTTCATTCACTGTGTTGTGGTTCTTCATAGTATTTCAAATGAAAAAGTATTCTTTTGGGTTAAGAAATCTCCGTTTTTTATATAGATTTCCTGGATTAGGGTGGGAGTGGCTAGGCAACCAATAAGAAATTTCATAGCTGGCAAGAAAATTCTTAACATGACCTCTTCTAATTGAACCATTGCTCCTTTTAATATGCTAAAGTCAAAACAATAAACGAGGCTTTTGATAAAATCATTGTAGCATATCATTGATCAGTTTATCTTTTCAGAGCAGAAAATTATGGAACATACCGGGCTTCCTCCCTAGCTGCTTGTTGCTTTGTTCTTCTTTGATGTCATTTACAACTCTTCCACCATTTTCACAATATGAGAAATAATGCAGACATGGGAACATTTTAAAAATAAGCTGAATGGTCAGATGAAGTTTTAAAATAGATGTGAACACTTAGAATGAAAGGAAAATTCTTTCTTTGAGGTCCACTGTCGTAGCTTAACTTAAGATGCTTGTAAATATATTTAATGGACAAGCTAATAGAATTCAGGGAAATAAATATCACATGGTGATCTTGAGAGCTGTAGTTAGGCTGACATGTTTCAACTGGGGAAACTGGCCAGAGTATAACTTTCAGTGGCCCATGACTGACATACATTAAGGCTTTGCTTTTTCTTTGAAAGAAAATAATACTTTTTTAAATGATTTTTTATTGTTGTTCTAGATGGAGTGACATTTGTGGGATTTAAATGTCCTTATAATATATCAACTATATCATACCAGTAATACACGGAAGAGCCTTTGGTAGGCTAATCATGCCACCTCTGAAACAGAGTGAGGTTTGCATTTGTCCAGAATTTAAGGCTTTCCATAATCTTGCCCAAATTCACCATTGCTTGCAATGTGTCCGTATAAAAACTACCTATTTCAGGTGAACAATCTTCTCAGCCACTGCATGGCCCTCCACATAACAATGTGTCTTCTATCTGTTTGCCCAGGACATTCTGCCTGGATTGCCTTTCTACTCCTTATCACCTCCCCATAATATGGTTTAGATTCCACTGTCTCTCTTAGAAGTTCTCATCCATTCCACAATTGTGTCTTTCCAAATATCTACAAATTGTGAGAACTGTTGAAATAATCTAGCAAGTAGATAATTTTTGCACTTTTTGTATTCTTTCTCATTTCATTCTTATAAATCTTATTTTAGTAATAAACTTGAATTATTAATGATGGCAGGAATCATATATTACTTGCCATTGCTTCTACAACTGGGCTACTATAATGCTATGCCCAAAAGGAAATTTTGGAAATGTCATTGACTTGTGAAAACTGAAATGGTTGAATTTACGGGAGTAGAGAGTAGAATGATGGCTACCAGAGGGGTGTTGGGAGGTGGGATTAGGAGATGTTGGTCAAAGGATATGAAGACACAAAAAAAAAGGAGAAAAAAATTTTTGAATCTATTGCACAGCATGATGACAATATTATAGCTATAGTAATGGAAAATATTATATTAAATTTTTAAAAATTGCTCACAGAATAACTGTCAACTGTTTTTGTTATAAAAAAGTACATGAACTGATATATGCTAATTAACTTGCTTTAACCATTCTTATTGAATACATACATTATAGCATCTAATTTTATATTGTATGTGTATAATTAATCAAACCAAAAATTTTAAAAATAAAGAAAAATAACTTGGGAAAATATAATTGCACATTGCCAGTATAAGATTATTAAATATGTATTACATATATTGAAGATAATTAAGAAGAAATACAAGATGCAAGATTGCTAAATCCAAACAAACACTTCTTCAGGTTCACTTGTTTTCATTCAATTCAGCCATATAAAATAAATAACTCAAAGCAAAAACATCATCTACAAGCACTACAAATGACAGTAAAGACCCAGAGATATAAATTAAAACCTAATATAAGTTGTTTAGATAACATAGTTGGTATCTGGGAAAAAATAAAAACAAGGGTTGGGAAAACTATGCAATAGATCTACCAAAAAAGAAACTATAAACAGAGATATAGATCTTGAAGAAAAGCTTAAAATTAACATTATAAACAGTAGTTAGAGCTAAGCTTTTTCTTATGGAATTGTGCCTTCATTACAGGAATGAAAATAACTTGTATAGGAAGCAATGCATATCAGTTTTCTCCATCAACTTATCAAGCAATTATTTTCAAGGTATCCAATTACTCATTTAACATTTCCTTTAACATCTTAACCCAAATTGTTAAAACTATATTTTTTATAGTGAAATACTTATTTTCCTTTAAATATTGACATCAGAAGCATTTATTATTCAAGTAATTAAAGTCATGAAATCTCTCTTCACTTAAACTGTAAATAGATTTGGACCTGCCAGGCCAGATACTGGACTTTGGACCACAAAATAAAGGCAGGCTCATTATGAAGAATTCAAGGTGTTTTAATTTATCTTTCTGTAAGTCTTTTATTTAGTTTAATAAAGCTATGTAACTTTATATAGAATGTCTAGCAGTTATAATACAGTTTTAGAAATAAATTTTCTTCACTATTCTTTGACAGAACCATTTCATGCCTTTACTTCTTTTGTTAAACCCCAAATTGTCAATCCTTTGTCATTCTCAGCTGTTGATCTTGTTGTTTTTCAATCAACAAAAACAAAATGAAAGAAGACTCTACCTCTCGCCCAGATGAAATACAAAGGAGGAAGTATACTCTCTGTTGCAATTTGAATGTATCTCCAAAAATGCATGTGTTGGAAACTTAATACACAACTCCAACAGGGCTGGGAGTGTTGACTAATAGGAGGCTTTCCAATCATGAGCACTTTACCCTCATGAATGGATTAGTATGAGAGGGTGAATTATGAAAGAAAATTTGACCACCTCCTGCCCTGTCTCTCATGATCTCTCACCATGTGATGCCTTCAACCATATTATAACACAGAAAGAAGGTGCTCACCAGATGTGGCCCCGTGATCTTAGATTTTTCTAACCTCCAGAACCCTGAGTTCAGTGAACTGCTATTGTTTATAAATTATCTAGTCTATGGTACCATGTTACAGAAGTACAAAGTGGACTAAGTTACCATCTGGACCCAAGTAAAGGAAATACAAAAATAGATTCTAATTTTTAAAATAATTTTATTTTTTATTATTGTTGTACTGGGGGACATTGTGACATTTACAAAAGTTCTTACAGTATATAATTGTTGAATTTACCCCCTCCATCATTCTCCTTTATCTCCCTTATCCCCATTCCTAGAATAGCTTCAACAGGTCTCATTTTTCCATTTTCATACATGAATACATAATATTTCTACTATATTCACCTTTCTACACCCTTTCCTTATACCCTCCCCCCTTCCACTGGTGTCAACTCCCAAATAGGACTTACTTTACCTTTCTGTTCTCTGCATAGATAGCTATACAAGGAGTTTCATTGTGACGTTTCCATCCAAGTATGTGTTACAACATGAATTGGCTCATCCCCTCTATTTTTCTCCTTTCTAGGTAGTTCCCTTCATCTGGTAATTTCAACAGGTTTAAAAACTATATATTCATTCTTATATAGGAAGTACAGCAACAATATTTACCTTCTTATCTTCCTGCTTTTACCCAGAGTGAAAGAATAGAAATTAAACAAGTTATTGCCTTGAGAGAGTTCTCAGATTCTGCTATAATAGAGAGAAAACATAAAGAAACCTACGTAGAGCCCAGTGTACATCTGCATTGAGGAGACAGAATAGACAAGCTGAAGAGATAAGGGTCAGTAGATTTCTCAGGGCAGAGTTCCATAGAAGAGGAATTTTTATGAAAAGAGAATCCCAGAGAGCTGCAGAAAATACTCAATTTTGAGGAAACCACTCAAGGTCAAAAAAAGAATCATGCAGAAGGATTAAAGAGAACAGAACCAAGGATCACAGAGTGTTGGGGAAAAGACATCTGTTTTTATCAGCTGGACTGAAAGAGTTCATAATTCATGGGGCACTTGACAGAGACCTAAGGAAGGCCTTGATCAGTTATGGAGAATAATAAACCCCAGACTGATCAATGTTCCATGTCTGCTAAGAAACATAATAAATGACCTAAAATGTATCTAATTGTTTCTAAGTAAGTTAAAATTATTTCAAAGCAAAACTAAAGAATATTTTCATAAATATGAAAGGAGGGAATATGAAATACCCTGTATGAAACTAGGTAGAAGTAACCACATCTATCATCAAAAAATATTTCCAAGAATGCAAAGAAGGAAAGCACATATATAATTAACAATCAGTTAATGAAAACTTATCCAGGAATGATGAGCATATTTTTAAAAAAGTCAATTGGAGATGTGAGCTATGTAGAATAACCAGTAACTAAATAGAACAACCAAATCAAACTTCCAGGAATTAAAGTTAAAATATTTGATATAAAAATACGTATTGAATGCAATCAGGGATAAATTAAACTTTGTAAAAGAAATAGCTAGTGAAATTTTAAAAATGGCGATAGAAGTGATCCCAAATTAAACAGTCAGGGGAAAAAAATTTTTTTAAACTAAACTAACTGCAAGGAGTTGTGAAACAACTTCAAGTGAGAAAAATTCCCATGCAATTGGAGACCCTAATGATGGGCTGATGGTGGATATCAGAAGATAGAATGTCTGAAAATTTTCCAATTTTATGAAAATTGTAAACATATAGACCTAAAACAGTCAATAAACCTCAAGCACAAGAAAAGAAATGTGAATAAAATCACCGAAAGTGATATCATAATTAAATTTCTAAGACTCTGTGAGAAAGGGAAAAGAACAAAATGGAGTCAGAGAAAGACATTTTCAACAGGGGACAAAGAAAAGAATGATGACAGATTTATTGGTAAAAATAATGCAAGAAGGAAGCCCCCCCAAAAATCATTATTTTTTAATTACTGGAAAAATTACTCCTGACAACCATAAACTCTAGACACAGTGAAAATATACTTTAAAGAAAAAAGAAAAAGAAAGACTTTTCAGACGTGCAAAAGTTATGAAAAAAATCTCAACAACACATGGACATCTAAGTAAGGAAATCATCTAGACAGTAAAAGGATAATGCTAGGTCAAAATAAGAAAGAACACAAAGAAACATAGAGTATGTGAAATTTTAACTATACATGCAAATGTACAAGATTTGTTTTCTTAAAATATTTTTCTCATTAGAGATTTTCCTTAAAGGTCTCTTAAAAAGATAATTGACTGCTTAAGACAAAATAACAATGTATTGTAGGGCATATTGCATATAAAATAAAATTTATGACAACAAAATTATAAAGGTCCATGGGGGAAAATAGACATAAACTGTTTTAAGTTTCTTGCATATACATGAAATTACATATCGCTTACTATAATAAATTAAGAATGTATGCTATAAAACCTAGAGCAACTACTAAAGTAATCAAAGAATGAATCATAGAAAGAAACAAAATGGAGAAAAAATAGTCATAAAAATATTTCGTTTTTAGTAAGAGAGAAAACTCAGAAGAAAAGCATAGCTGGAATAAATAGAACCTATTAACAAATGATGGAATTCAACCCAATGGTATCAATAACTAAAAAATGAAAATACATATGCTATATTAATCCTAGTCAAAAGAAAGCTATAGTAACTATGTTAATATCTCAGTGTATTTCAGAAACAATACTATAAAGATAACAAGAATAGGTCTTTTCATAATGACAAATGACTCAATCAGGAAGGCTTGAGAATGCTACCATTTTATATCAGTTATAGTAGTGTTTCAGACATATGAAATAAATACTTGTAGAACTGTAAGGTGAAAATTTAAAGACACACAATTGTAGTCATATTGTTCTCCTGATAGTTGGTAGAATGTACAGATAAAAAGTAATGAGGTCATAATATCATTGAGCATCGCTATTAACTGACATTAATTAAGTAACATTTAGAATGTTTCATCTGAAGAAACAGAGTGCATTCATTTTTCAATTGCATGTAGCATATTTATTAACACTGACAATATCTGTTACAAAAGTTAAGTGTTAATAAATTCCAAAGGATTCAAGTTATACAAGGAACGTTCAGGCTAAAAAGTATGTTTTCAGATCAGATACAATTTAAATTTGAAATTAAATACAAAGATCAAAGAAGAAATCAAAATGGAAATTAAATGTATTTTAACTGAATAAAATGAAAGCACAACAAATATGAATATGTAGGGAACAACTAAGGCAGTACATAAGGGTTGATGTATAACACTAAAGTTCTTATATTAGGAAGAAAAGAAAGTCTTAAGTTAGTGACAGAAGCACTTAACTTGGGAAATTAGGGGGGAGGAAGGAAAAAAAATAAATGCAAATGAGCAGGAAAAGAGAGATAACAAAAATTACAGAAAAAACTTGGAAACTAAATTAAAAAGACAAAAAAAATCTGGTTCTTTGAGAAAAACCAAGAAAATGGTAAACCTTTAGTCAGGTTATTCAGGAAAAGGTAAATGAGAAAAGAAACAAACTACCATATTCAGTCAGGAATGAGAAAGGAGATATTTCTATAGATTTTAAAGGTATTAAAAGGAAAATGAAATAATATGGTAAGCAAATTTATTCCTATAAACTTGAAAACTTAGGTGAACTAGACAAACTATTTGAAAGAAATATTAACAAATCTCATCTATTAAATTAGTGTACTCAACACTTCAAAATTTTTATAAAATGAGACTTGAGGCCACAAGGTTTAAGGAAGAAAAATGATGAATTTTTTGCTTCTAGGAACTTCAAAAATTGGAAATATTTCCCAAGATTATTCAGAGATATTGGAAGAAAGGAGATCTAGAGGCTAACATTTCTCATCAATATAGATGAATATTTCTTAAAATAATTTCAACACAGATCAAAAATATATAAAAACAATAATACATTATGATCAACTGAGGTTAACTCCAGCCATATAAAGTTGATTTATCATTAAAAATTAAAAAGTTACAATAAATAAGTGAATTTGATATTGTTGAAGAATACAGGATAAGTATATAAAATCAATTGCAGTTCTGTATACTAGCAATGGAAAATAAAATAATAAAACCCCAAATCAATTAAGATAGTAAAAAATATGCATATGTGAGGATAAACCTTAAAAAAAAATGTTACCTGTATCCTAAGAAATACAAAATACTTTGCTGAGAGATTATAAAATTCCTTCATAAATGGAAAAGAAAACTTGTTTATAGATTGGTAGATTCAATACTATTAATACATAAATTCTTTCCAAATTGTCTATAGATTCAATAAAACGCCAATAAAAATTTGGCAGGTCTTTTTGTATAAATAAAAAGCTTATTTTAAAATTAGAAAGAAATTAAAAGAGTTTAGAATTGCCAAATTTACTTTGAAGTATATAATAAAAAATTCCATGGCTAATATTACATGATTTCAAGAGAATCTTTATTTTGTTATGCAAAGATTTTTTGAGATATGGCAGCAAAAATACAATCTGTAAAAACAAAGTTTATAAATTAAACTTTGTCAAAATTAAAAAACTCTGCTTAAAAATCTTTGCTAAAAGAATGAAAAAACAGTCTACAGAGTAGGAGAACACAATTGCAAGGTGTATACCTAATAAGAGACTTGCAATCAGAATATAAAAATAGCCTTAAAAGTTCAAAAACTGAAAATGTAGTTACCCAATTTGGATGTGGGCAAAATACTTGAACAGATGCATCACCAAATAAAGACACAAAAAGATGTTCAAAATTATTAGTCATTGGGGAAATGCATATCAATACATCCAATACTTATTAAAATAGCTAAAATTAACGAACAAAGCATACCAAGTGTAGATTAGAATGCTGAAAAACTGAAACGTTTATGTACTGTTGATGGAAATGTAAGATAGTACAAACATTTTGGAAAACTGTTTTTGTGTTTTTTTAAATGTTAAAACATACACTTACCATATGATCTATACGTTTCACTAATACATATATTTTCCCAGGAGACAGAAAAAGTATAAATCTATACAAATATTTGTATAGAAAAATCATATTTGCTTTATTTTAATCATCAAAATCTGGAAACAATCCTAATACTCTTCAATAAGTGAACAGGTAAAGAAATTATGGCATACCCATAAAACAAAATACTACTCAGCAATGTAGATGGATGAAGTATAGATTATATACAACAGAGCTGACTCTCAAAAGAATTATGCTGAGTGAAAGAAGCCAAACAAAATTGTATATGCACAGCATGAATTATATTTGTTCAAAACTCTAGAGAATGAACAAAAAGCTACAGTGATGCAAATTTGGAGGTTGGCTCCCTAGGGAGGGTGGTGGCAGACATAGCTACTACAGAAAGAAATTACTCAGGGTCACACGGAAGCTTGTGAGTATGCTGGATATGTTCACAGTCTTGATTGTAGTGATGGTTTAACTGAGGAATGCATCTGTCAAAACTTCAGACTTTAAATACAGATACTTTATTGTATGCTAATTAAAATGTAGTAAAGCTGTGGAAAAAATGGAGGCAATTATATGAGAAATAAACCACTTTTCACCATGAACTGAGCTGCACCACATGAACCTTCACTGGTACTGTGTCTACAGTCTTTTACTGTGTGGATCAACTGCTCTGCTACGAAGGTCAGTGTCCTCATTGGTTCACTTCTGCCTTTATATCTAGCTCCTGTAGTTTCTGATACAATTCCTACATTATTAATTTCCTTCTACATTGAATTACTCTGACTACAAGCATTCTATGGTAACTCCCATTTTATAAAAGAAATCTCCCTCAATCCCATATTCATCCCTTCTGTTTATCTTTCTTACAAGAAAGCAACTTGAAGGAGTTCACATTTCCTCAATTTTCTCACTTACTTTAATCCATGCCTGTCAGACTTAAACTCCTAATACTCCATGGAAATAGTTATTATTAATGGCATCATTATCCATCTTGACAAGTCTATGGTTCAGTTCTGTGTTTTTACGGTAATTAATATTAATTTGTATTTAATATAATGAATACCTTTTCCTTCTTGAAATATTTGGTTGACTTGGTTTCCCCTACTCTCCTTGTAATCCTCCAGTGTTACTGAAACTTGTCACTCTATTTTGCTGACTCTGTTTCTTCTTCTAACCTCTAAATGTTGAAATTTCTTTATTTTTGGACTTTAACTCTCTTCTGTAATTTTACTTTCTCTGGGTTTTTTCATCCAGTCCTATTACTTTACATATCACTTATTTGCCAATGACTTCTAAATGTGCACTTGGAGCTCTCACCTCCTTAGTGAGCCTTAGACTCATGTGTTGAACATGGATTTTATTTTTTGGCAGTACTGGAATATGAACTCAAAGCTTCATGCTTGATAGACAAAGGCTCTACCACTTGAGCCATGCCTACATTCATGAACTTGGAGAGTTCATTCAATCTAACATACATATTCAAATCCATCTTCATAGCCTTTGTTTGTTTGTTTGTTTTTGGTTCCTGGGTTTGAACTCTGAGCCTCACACTTGCTAGGAAAGCACTCTACAACTTGAGCCAATCTGCAAGCCCTAATGCACTTTTTTTGTTTTGTTTTTGTTTTGTGATACTGGGGTTTGAACTCAGGGCCTACACTTTCAGCTACTCCACCAACCTATTTTTGTAAAGAGATTTTTCAAGGTAGGGTCTCACAAACTATTTGCCTGGGCAGGCTTTGAACTGCAATCCTCCTGATCTTTGACTCCTGAGTAGTTAGGATTACAGGCGTGAACCACTGTCACCCTGAAATCCATCTTTGCATTAAAACTTCCCAAGTCAATCTTTTAGTTTCAGTCATGGAACCGCCTGTCACCCAGTTATTCAGGCCAAACTTCAGAAGGCATCATTAATGTCTCTGTTTTGCAAATGCAATCCATCTTTAAATCATTTCAACAATATCTTCCAAATATATCTGAGAGTTGTGTAGTGTTTTCAGCACTAGCATAGGAGTCTCGATCTCTGTTATCTCACACTTGAATATGATGGTCTAACTATTCTCCTTCTTTCCTATCCCAAAGTTACCTATTAGATTGATCATTAAACAAAAAAGCAAATCATATCATATTTTTCCCAGCTTAGAGCATCTCACTCACTTTCCTGTAATTGTAAAATAAAATTCAGACTCCTTACCATAAATTTCCATGTCCTAGATAAGATGGACCCACGTCTACTTTCTTGTCTTAATTCCTCTCCATGCTGGATCTCATTCACTGTGCCTCAGCTATACTGGGTTATTCGCTATTACTCAAAACACTGTTTATTATGGCCTGAAAGCTTTTATACTTGCTTTTCTCTGCTGTATCTGCTCGGGCCTAATTACTGCACTATCTAGATCTAAGCAAAATGTTGCTTCCCCTGACAAGCTATCCCTGCCCTAAAATAGCCACCACCACAATCCCCAGTCACTTTCTACTATCTCATTACAATTAATTTTTTTCAAAGCTCCATCACTGTGTACTTATTTATTTATCTTTGTTTCTTCCACAGATGACAAGCTTCTTGTGGAGACATTACCTAGTTTGTTCATTGCTGGTGTCTTATCATCTGAAGTAGTATTTCAGGGACAGTAAGCACTCAACAAATAACAAACACACATTATTGGTAATGGGTGAATGTCCATTGCATATTATGTGCACAGCATACTTAATGGTGAGTTGTTCCATTTTAAGGTTTAGTACTTTTATTTTCTGGTGGGACTAGGGGTTTGAACTTAGGGCTTCACTCTTGTAAAGCAGCCATTCCTACCACTTGAGCCATACCTCCAGTCCATTTTACTCTGGTTAATTTGGAGATGGAGCCTCACTAATGCCCTGGCTGGCCCTGAGCATGAGCCTCCTGATCTCAGCCTCTCAAATAGGACTATAGGCATGAGCCACCGGTGCTCAGCTGTATTAGTGTGTTTTTAAAGAGTTTTACTTCATTTCTTGAGATTTGGTTGAAAGTAATTTATCCTTCAGAGTAGAAGCAAACAAAGAAGTTCTTACTTATCTCTATGGAATCAGATAATGTGATAGCATTCTAATATTTCCTGTTTTTGACCAGTGGTATTAGCAGGATAGGAATAGTGGGTTCCAAAAGATAGGTTTGCATTCAGAGCAAGGAACTATCCTGGAGGTAACTACATACATAAGCTCTTTCATTTACTTAAAAATTATAGCTGTAAGTATTACTTAAATATTCTATTTCAGTTTTACGTATGGAAAAGCTGTTTTAGTAAAGATAATTAACCATTATATCAGAGAAAGTGTGTAACATACTTGGGCTAAACTATTGAGGTCAAAAAGACTTGAGATTCACCTGGTGTGTTTACACTATATCTCAGATTTCTGAGAGACAGATTAATAAATATATGAATTGAATACAGATTCCTATATTTTAACCATGTCTTCTGTTCTTACATGTTTGTCATTTTTCTCTCTCCTTTTATTTCACTCAGTTACTCCAAAAATAAAAGAATGCAAGTATAACAAAGAAAGGTCAGTAAATAAATTTTATTGAGTGACCTTAACAGATTATTCACTGATTATCTTTTTTATTTTTGACCTAAGTACAATCAGTGCAGTACCATAAAAACCAGGGCATTTATTTGTTCTGGTTGGTATACCCCAACAGTAAGGATGTGAAGCTTCTGATTTATTATTGATATACACAAAATGTTCCTGAAAATGTTCCACAAAATGTTTGTGTGAATTCATGTATGATATATTTGATAATTGTAAGAACCTTTGTGAATGCTACAAAGTACCCCCACTCAGCCCAACAATAAAAATAATAAATAAATAAATAAAAATAAGTTAAAAAAATCTGGATTCTGCATATGAAAAAATATTTCAGTTATGGTTTGCTGTCATCATTCAACCATGTTACCCATATGACTGATTACTCAAAAAATCATGTTGAGTAAGAGATGGTAAATGGCTCAGAGCTACATATCTCAAAGAGGATTTTAGCCTCACCTTCTGCTGCAAATAAATTTTAATAAATAAATACATAAATAACAGCTATATTCTGACTAGGTCCTTTTTAGCACATATAAATACCATATGTACCATATATATTTTTAATTAGAAAAAAGAGAAATCTTCCCATCCCACTGTTCCAAAAAGTATAGTATTCATTATAATATGTAAGCTTAAAGTACATATTTTTCCTAAATGACATTATCTTCTGGCTTTACAAACTGATTCTTGTCTAAACCCCTAAGTGGAGGCATGTGTTAACAAAGACCAATGAGAAGGATCAGGTGCATATGCTTAAGTGAAAAAACGACGTCAAAATGTATTTTATACTGATATGGGGTAATAGAGATGGGCAAGCTAAAGCCAAACGGCACATGGAGGCCATTTGCTCCTTCAAAGCATGAAGCACTTTCAACCCTTCAGATAAAAATGTACAAGCTGCCAACTTCAAAGGAGACGAATCAAAAAATAAAAAACGACAATTGAGAAATGTAGATTGCATACATAAACACTTAGTGTGCACATGTGTGCTGATACCTCACATTCGTCGAGCATATCTGATGTCAAAGCATATTATCTTAATAGCTGAATTAGAAGATAACTGCTAAAAACTCTGAATTTGTAATGCTTTGTGTACACAGAAAAACCCATAAGGTTCTAAAGAAATCCAGGCATATACAGCATTTGACATTATTTACATTTAATTAGGCAAAATCAAATCCTACAAAGTTGGTTTGTTAGATTTCTCCAAGGCCAGTTGTTTATGCAAGTACTGAATCATTAATATGCAGCTTCTTCTATAATTATAAGGCTGTCAGATTAAAAACCTGCTGCTTAGGATAGATAAAGAAACTTAGAGATAGTCATAGATATATAAACCCCAATTCATACTGCTAGAACATTTGGAAAAGTCTTGCATAAAAATGTGACTCACTTTACAGGAGCAAACTACAGGACTGAAAGGGAGCAATGAAAACCAAGTTAATGTCTGTTTGTCTGCTTTTCCATTTTAAAATGGGGAATTGGAACAAGAATCAAATAGTGAATTAATTTATTTGACTTAGCATTTTATTTCTTTAAAGAATTATTACAAAGTTAAAAAACATTTTTCTTAATGTAGATATTCAGATGCAGATGAAGCTACATTCTATTTCCACCAATGAAATGATGACTTGAAAGATTGCCACCCAGTTTTTCTAAGCACTATTCTAAACAGCAAGCGTTGGAATGATTACGGATAGGCGTATCTTAGATTAATTTATTTCTTAGATTAAATTATTAATGAGAAGTTAGCTATGGTGACACTTTTGCTACAACCTCTCACTTAAAACAAATTGTTCGTACTTTTAATGACATCATTTTTAGATGTGTGTATTAATACTCATCTAAGTTTCACCCAGTCACCTTCCTTTATTGCTTATTTGTTGCTTTGCCTTTTCTTATGTATCTTCCCTAGATACAGTGTCAAACTTCCTTGGATCTAAGTTTCAGGAGACTTAACTCTATCTATTCTTATAAAGAATGTAAACATTGTCCTCTTTAGGGGAACTAAAACATTTTACCTGTCAAAGGTTCAAAAAGGGAAGAAAAGATTATTTTTGTTAAAGAAATTCATAGTATACTTTCTCATTTCATAATATTAATTAAAAGTGTTGAAAGTGAAGCAGAAAAACAAATCCAGCTTTTTTGTTAGCCCAGTGTTTTCTAATCCCTTTGAAAATATACTCTTTTATTTTTATACAATTTTTGAGAAAATTTGGGACAATCAATTTAAAGTTACTACTATATTGTCTTTTATCCTAAATATTCTCCACATCAAATAACATTAAGAAATGAATCCTGTTTTATTTTTACTCTATGTAGACTCATCACTCAATTTGGCTGATTAACAACCTAGTCCCACATCTCATTTTCCTTAATTTAACTTTTACTTTCATTGTTCATCAACTTCCTCAGCAGCATGACCACACTCTTTACTGTTTCATCTCAAGTGGTTCTTTCAATTCCAAACTGCATTTTCTACTCCCTTCTTTATGCCTCACGTGCCTCCTTTAAGAACACTAGCCTTCTGGTTGTCAGTCCTTTGTCTGATTTATAACTAGCAAAGATTTTCTCCCACTCTGTGGGTGGTCTCTTCAATTTCTTTTGTGGAGCAGAAGTTTTTTAATTTCATGTAGTCCAATTTGTCCATCCTTTCTTTTAGTTACTGGACTGATGGAGTTCTACTGAGGAAGTCCTTGCCTATTCCTATTGTTTCCAGGGTATTCACTGCTATTTCGTGTATTTATTGCAAAGTTTTGGGTCTGATATTAAGGTCCTTAATCATCTTTGAGTTGATAGTAGTACAGGGTGACAGGCATGGTTCTAGTTTCAGTTGTCTGCAGGCAGATAGCCACTTTTCCCAGTAACATTTGTTGAAGAGGCTGTCTTTTCTCCATTGTATGTTTTTGGCACCTTTGTCAAAAATAAGGTGGGCATAGTTGTGTGGGTTCATATCCAGGTCCTCTATTCTGTTCCACTGGTCTTCATAACTGTTTTTGTGCCAGTTCCATGCTGTTTTTATTGCTATGGCTCTGTATTATTGTTTGAAGCCAGGTATTGTGATAATGCCAGCGTTGTTCTTTTTGCTCAGTGTTGTCTTGGCTATTCATGGTCTTTTGTGTTTCCAAATGAACTTTAGGGTAGATTTTTCAGTCTTTGTGATGAATGTCACTGGAATTTTGATGGGTATTGTGTTGAACCAGAATATGCAGAGAGCTCAAAAAACTAAACTTCCCAAAAATCAATGAACCAATAAAGAAGTGGGCAACTGAACTAAACAGAACTTTTTCTAAGGAAGAAATCTAAAGGCCAAAAAACATGAAAAAATGCTCACCATCCCTGGCCATAAAGGAAATGCAAATCAAAACCAACTAAGATTCCACTTCACTTCATTGTTAGTATGGCTATTGTCAACAACACCAACAACAAATGCTGGTGAGGATGCAGGGAAAAAGTACCCTTATACACTGCTGGTAGGAATGTAAGCTAGTACAACCACTTTGGAAAACAATATGGAGGCTCCTTAAAAAACTAAACATAGATCTGCCATATGGTGTAGTAGCAATGCCACTCTTAGGAATATACCCAAATGAATGTGACTTTGATTATTACAAAGGCACCTGTACACTCATGTTTATCGCAGCACTATTCACAATAGCCAAGTTATGGAAACAGCCAAGATGCCCCACTACTGACAAATGAATCACAAAAATGTGGTATTTATACAAAATTGAATTTTACTCAGCCACAAAGAGGAATGAAATGTTTTCATTTGCATGTAAATGGATAGAACTAGAGAACATCATCTTAATCAAAGTTAGCCAAGCTCAGAAGGCCAAAAATAGCATGTTCTCCCTCACCTGCAGATTGTAGACCTAAACAAATATAGTAACATTATTGGACATGGGTCACATGCTAAGGGGAGAATGTGCATGGGAGAAATAGGGAAAGGAAAGGAAAACTAAATCTTGAATGTGGTTATTGTGCTCTCTGTTAAGGAGCAAATAAAATAGTCTTAAATTGGCAGAGGTCACTATGGGAAGATGACTAGGAACTAGTGAAGAGTTTTAATAGAGATGAACCAATTCAAGTTGTAATCCACTTGTGCATGGAAGTAACACTAGGAATCTCTCTGTGTAGCTATTTTTATCCCAAACTGGCAAAAAATGCTGTTTTTCTTATTATCTCTTATGTTTTCTCTTGAACAAAATTGAGAAGAGGGCGGAACAGGTCCTGCCTAGAAGTGGGGGGTTGAGGGGGGGAGAAGGTGAGGGGAATGTGCACAATGTATACACATATAAGTAAATGTAAAAATGGTAAAATAAAAGGAGAAAGAAAAAAGAGCACTAGCCTTGCAATCCTTTCAGTTAACAGGGTACATTCAGATCCTTCTTACTTCCCTGCCTAACACGAGCTTCATGATCTGTAATTTCAGGGCTGGCCATCCTCTCACTTATGGTGCTATTACTTTCTTAATCCTTCATGGCTAAATTCTCCTTTTCCCTAATCTACTTTTTATTTTTTATTGCTCCTATCCCCAAACTAGTTTTAGAGTAATTCAAACATCATCCTAGGTAAGTTTCACTTTAACATGACTTAATCAAAGATTATAGAAGTAAGCAGAATAGTAGATACTATTCCAGTGGTGCCATAGTTTACCATCATAAGGGTTTTGGAGGAAAGATTTCCAAGCCAAGGATAAATGCACCAATGTTCATGAGTTAGAGATCCTTCTACTTTGCTGATAGTTATTTTAAAAACATTTTATTTATATATGAGAGTTATACAGGGGGTGTCATGACACATATATACATATATTGTGCTCTGGGTTGGTTCATTCCATTTATTATTCTCTCTCTTCTGACTTTTGTCAGATTTCAATGTTCCATATTCATACATGTATAGAAAGTACATCTGCTTTATTCTCCTTTACCCTCTTCATTTATATTGTCCATCCTGGTATTTCTTTTCTCTTAATATTTTCTGTTTTACATTCCTATCCTTCATTGTTTTAGTGTCTGTTCATTGTTTAGTGGGATTTGGCCTTGGTATTTTACCTGTAAATTACATTGTATATAACTCTACCTTCTGAAGATCATTTAAATTACCAATATGTCTCTCCTTTTTGAAGTTTAATTTGATAATCAAATTATTTCCCTCATAATTCTTCAGTTAGAATGAGAAATCAGAAAAAAAAGAGTAAATCAGTAGTAGAATTTGAAGATTGAGAGAAACTCAAGAGTTAGTGAGCTTTCTGCAAAAGTGGGCTGGGTGGTCAGAGATAACCTAGACCCCTGCAATCTGTCTCAGAAATGAAAGCAATCGAAGATACCTTCAGCAAACATACAGTTCTGGCAGAATTATATTTGCTATCAGTGTCCTATTTACATGTTACAGAAAAGTCCTTTCCTGGATGCCTTTGAACTTACAATTACCAAAGTTTGCCCACACTGTAGTTCTCTCCAACCTCTCTTATTTCTTTCTTCTTACTTATTACCCATAGCATTCCCCAAAGATTTATGTCTAGTCATTAAGCATTTTTACTTATTTCTTTTGCCGGTTTTATTTAGTTTCCTGTCTCCAGGTGGTACTTCAAGAGAGATTACTCTCAATGAATTATACAGATGCCTCCTTTCAGTTCTCAGCATTGGTATCCAGCCCCAGCTTCAGCCTCACATTCTCATCCCAACCTAAACAGTAAAAAGCAAGTCCACCGTCTCACATTTGTGCCTTTCTCATTTGTGCTTAGGTTATCTTCACTTTCATAGTTGCTCAGGTTAATCATGTTTGTATCCGCTTTTACTTTTTTACCTTCTTTTAGTTTCTTATCCAGTTTGTCACCAAATTTGTCTTTCTTTTATCCATATTTGTCTGCTCATTGTCAATGATAATCTTACTTTTGATTACTTCATAACTGTATTAACAACAGCCTGAATAATTCCTCTACTTTTATCTTTTTCCTTATCACTACCTGTCCTGTATTTTATCATCAGATTCATTCATTTGAAATGTTACAAATCACTCCTCTGCTTGGAAATCTTCAAAGACATGGACCATGAAACTAAAGACTTTATCCCTGTACTTGGGCCCTTTATAATTTTTAAATGCATCCTTCATTTTTCTTTATTCATATCATAGCTTTCTTTCAGCAAATTCTACATACTCACTATCCTTCAAGTGTGCCTCGCTCATTTCTACCTTGCTGTCTTTCCTCTCCACTGATCCCACTCAATAGCCTAATCCTATCTTTTCTTAAATGTGCAGCCAAAGCATCAACCCCTTCATGGGCCTCCCATGATCCATACCACAGTGGACTCTTAAGTCCTCTTAATGCCCAAAAGCTATGCCTTAAATCACTGGTGTGGCACTAAATACATATGACTTTGCATAATTATTTTCATTGTTCTGTGTGTCTATGGTACATTACAAAATTATTTGTATTACCCAAAACCTATTGCACATGTTAGATACAAAATAAATGTCAGTTAAAATGAATGAATAATATTAAGTGTCTACAGATATTTAAATCAGGTCACAAAGGGACTTGGGAAACTTTTAAAACCAATAACATTCTGTACTGTTTTGGTATTGGTGATATTTTAATAAATTATAAACATTTAAAAATGGTATTCCAAAGTATTACCTATAGCAATTTATTGGGGTCCCTATTTGAGACCCCAGGTGATAAGGGCTCATCTTTCTATCTACCATTTGAAGTCTGTACACTCCAGTGTGTACATGAAGCAAGAGTACTCTCAAGTTCTCTACATGTTTCTGAGACTGAACAAAATGACTTTCAGTTTCATAGCCCAAAATGCCCCTACCATTTTGAATAAGAAAAACAAACCAGAGGGAAAAAGTTAAGAAAACCCAAAAACATTAGCAAAAAGGTAAAATAAAAAAACACAGATTTCATAATGAATAGAGAAATCTCATTTAAAACATTGCCTAGGAAGATGAAAATTGATTCTGTTTACAACGAAACAGAAGAGTTTAAAATGAAAGTATTTTTAAATGCAGTGTTTATTTGTCTTACTAGAAAGAAGGAAAAAAAATCAGGTGATTTTGCCTGTTGTCTGAATATGACTATTATAGCACTGCTTTTGATAGTCAAAACCAAGAAACATCATAATATCGGATAACAAAAACACATTCTATGCATTAGGGTACATTTTTATATTAATGGAAAGGTGGTCACAGTACGTATCAAATTTGAAAGTTATTCTACTGTAATCATTCATTACTTTATAAGTTTTAAAAATAAGTCTATCTGTCATTGAGACAAGGAAAATAATTTGCATCATGTCATACTTTGGAGGTTGGTAAGGTTTTAAGGACAAGAAGCTGAGTGCCAGTGGCTCACACCTGTTACCCTAGCTACTTGACAGGCTGAGATCAGAGGATCCTGGTTCAAGGCAGTCAAGGGCAAATAGTTTGTCACACTTCCTATCTCCAAAATAACCAGAGCAAAATGGACTGTAGGTATGACTTGAATTGTAGAGCACCTGCTTTGCAAATGTGAAGTCCTGAGTTCAAACCACATTCCCGCCAAAAAAAAAAGTAGTAATTTTTTTCTTATTGTGATTTTAGTATTGATCTAATAGAAGGATTCAATTTATACCATATAGCTCTAAATTATTAAGTAACCTTATGAATGTATACCTAGTTTGCCTAATATCCATGAAGTTATAAAGTAAGTTTAATAAGTAAAATATAATAATCAAATAGATTTGATTTCTTCTTATAGAACATAATGCAGATACGCTAAATTAACTCCTACTCAGGAATCAGGAAAGTAAAGGTTTATAATTTCATTTTTTTCCTTTTCTAAGTTCTGCGTATGAGCAAAACATGATATTTTTCTTTTGTTCTTTTGAGTCTGGCTTATTTTGCTTAACATAATGATCTCAGTTCCATCCTTTGTCCTTCAAGCAACATGATTTCATTTTTTATGACTAAATAATGCTCTATTGTGTATACATAGTACATTTTGTTTATCCATTCATCATCAATGGGGATCTAGGCTGATTACTTCACCTGGCTATTGTGAATAGTGCTGCTATAAACATGGGTGTGCAAGTATCTTCATTGTATTTTAAAAGGCACAATATTACTATGGCTTTATTTAGGTTATTAATTGACATCAAATGAAAATATGTGCTAAGGCCTAACATTCCTTTGTAACCAAACAATGAAGTTCATTTTTTTTTCTGCAGTCAAAATCTTAAGTATAGCTAGTGGTGATCGGTGTGAGTTAATGATAAAAGTGTTCTCAATTGTTCACCATATCATGTTAGATTTTCTACTTTTTAAAAATCTGGTAGCAAAAGCAAAGTAAAACATTTCATAGAACAACTTGTTGTAAAGCTTGTTCCTGAACTGACTGCATCAGAGTCTCTTGGGTGCTTGCTCTTGATTCTTGGGACACTTTCAAAGTATCAAAAGTTAATGTAGGTTATAATACATCATAATATCCACATATGTGGGTTATAATGTGGGTAATAATACATATACATGTAAATTTCACAATGATACTCCCTGTATCTTAAGCAAATAAAAATGCCTTTTTTTTTTTAATGCCTGGCCTGAGATAACTTTTCACCTGTGGAATAATGCCTTTTTTCAAAAATGGACAACAGGAAGATAAAATAGGTCCTGTCTGGGGCATGGTACCAGTAGGAGTGGGGAGGATATAAGGAAAGGCTGTAGGAGGGTGAATATGCTGGAAATATTATGTACTCATATATGAAAATGGAGAAATGAGAACTATTGAAACTATTCCAAAGATGGGGGGAGGTGGAATAAAGGAGAAGGATGGGGTGAATTTAACTATGATATATTATAAGAATTTTTGCAAATATCACACTGTACCACCAGTACAACAATAATATATATTATGTATTATACATATATATATTCATAATAATACACATTCATAAATATAAATATATATACTGAAGGACCCAGATATCTGCATTTTTAATAGCCTCCCCAGGGGTCTATGGCCTACAATCAAGTCTGAGAACTAGTGCTTTAAGAAGCAATTCTTTCAGGATACCTAGTTAGGATTTTAGAGGCTAGTGTATAAATAATTAGCAGCTTAAAAATCTAGGAGAACCTAAGAAAGTGTCTGGCTACAACTTAAAGAACTCATCAGAAGCAGAGTTCCAAGGTGAAGTAAGCCCCAGTTACTGTTTACTTTTCTTTTTGTACCAGGGAAAGTAAAAGCTGAAAAAAGTATAAACTCTCACACTCATGCATTTACAAAGTCAACCCAGTGCAGTGTAACTGAGAAGCTTCCTTACCTCTTGCAGTAAATTTAAACTCTGTCCTAAAGATATAACAGAATATTATTAATTTATATCTACAGGGATGCCAGGATCCCTAACCACTTCCTTCTTAAGAATGGGATGAGCCAGCAGATAACTTTAGATTACATTCAAAGCCAATTAGCCTATTGTTTTAACCTAAGAATTCTAGTTCAATATTTACTTATCCTCAAAGTATAAAACAGACTATTGTAAACCAAAGTAATAGAAATTACTTTTATTATTAAGAAATTACCTTTTAAGTTAATTTCTTTTATAAAGTTACTTCATTAATACTTATGATATAGTTGGAAGCAGAGATATTTTGCTTGCAGGAAAAAATCCAAAGCAGAAAAAAGAAAGGAGTGGAGGTTGGAGTTAGAATAAGGAAAGAGGTACAGGCCCATGATTAAGCAGAAACCCAAGCCAAGCACTCTCTCCAGCTTGTATTTATGTTACTCTATGACCACTTTTCCTGAAGACTACAGTTTTTGTTGTTATTGTTTGTTTATTTTGTTCTCCTTGTCTTATTTTATATAATGGAAAATATAGTCACTAACAGCTTCTGAAAGAAACCGATTGCTTCTTTCTCTGTACATCCTACCTTTCCTTCAAAAGTACAGCCCTACACATGGGTTAATAAACTTTGTTTTGTGGTGGGTATTTGGAAGAGGGATGTGGATTTTTCACTGTTGAATCCAGTGCTCACTTAGACTTTTGGTTGGGTACTATGGGCAGGGGGTTGAGTGAAGGGGAATGGGGATGACACACTATAAATATGATTGCAGGACATCATGGAATTTAGAAAGGAGCTGCAGGGCCAAAGAAAAGGAATCATTGTAGGCTCCTGTCACAGAGGAGCTGCTATAGGGAAGCCTAGTTACCTGAAAGTGTGCAAGAATCTGAAGTAATTTGGGTTGTACTGCGTGAGCAAGGGCGTTAAACCCAAGAAATGTCTAAATTGTAGAAACAGATCCTTTTGTGATAACACACCATAACAATACACATAGGAATACTTTTATAGTTAGCTATAAACCAGCTACTTTATATACACCATTTTATTTTTTCCTCTGAAATGTAGTTACTAACCCATTGCATAGATAAGGAAATTTACATTTAAGTACAACATAATAGTAAATGGGGAAGCCAGTCATCTAATCCAGATCTGTCATAATTCAAGCCAAGAAAACATTACTTCTTTAATAATTAAAACCATTAGTCACTCTCATAAAAAAAGCATTTTTTTGATTTGGCAATAGGATAAAAAATATAATGGAATCATTGTTGCCTTCACAAAGGAATCCTTTCAATGTTTTCTGGGAAAATTTCTGAAACTAAGGCCTATAAAACAATGTACATTTTTACTCATTTTCTTTTGTGGAAGAGATAAGAGAAAATATCCTCAAATTTCTTTAAGGGATAAAGCTGGGTTTTGAGAAGTAGACATAATGTGAAGGCAGCTTTGCAGGGTTGGGTGGCCTCAAAGAAGGAAGTATACTGAATTACTTTCTCAACTTGAATAACTAAGGTACAGTACTAGGAAAATGTGTCTTCACTTGTATCCTTACTCTCTGAGAGTGGGATGTGTTGGGTACAAAATTTCCAGACTGCTATTTTCGGAACATATGGGCAAAGCTGAAATATATGAACATATGTATGTATGTTTGTGTACGTATATGAGCATGTATATTTGTATAAGCAACCACATTTTTATTTTCCCCCTCACCCTCCCACCTTCTTCTACATTTGGAAGATATTTGAAATATGGAACATGTGTTTGGTGGGCAGACAGTAAGTATTATTTTATAATAATCAACAATCATGTGTGTGTGTGCATTCTCTCAACAAATCTACAAGCAATTAATCTATTCTGTAGCTAAAAATTATTCCATATGAATTATTCCCATCTTCTTTGTGTGCATATGTTATATATTTTTTCAAGAAGAGAGAAAAAATATGTTAGAAACTTGTTAAGAAAATTTGAGTTTAAGTTATGCTGTATATATTAGGCAAATAAGCATTTGTCAAAAGTTGAAAATACACACAAATAGTTAAGGTAACTGATAGTATTATTTTAGGACAGTCAGTGTAAAAGTACAGACTGTTAAAAATAGGTTTTTGTGCATGTGTGAATAAGTGTGTGCCCATGAGGAATGGTTTCAGAGAATATGCATGGAGCATCTGTGATGTGAGTTCTTACACATGCAAACTTTTTTATTTGACAAACTTTGGTAGAACTATTGATTTTTTAACTTTTTAAACACTGAACTATGTTGAAATTATGTTATATTTAAAACTGTGCCTAATTATTAATAGATATAAAATTGCCTAGTAATATGCACTTTCTTCAAAAATATCCATAGCACTCTTTTCTCTGTTCTTTGCATTTAAGATAAAAAAATGACTTAAATGTGGTTGATTTTTATAACTTCAAGATGTCATAGTCCACTGAATATTTACATTATTCAAAACAAAATGGCTCAGTATTACCACCAGTCATTCAGAAAATGGAAAGGTAGAAAGTAAGCTATATTATAAACATCAAAATTTTACTACATCATGTTGATTAGAAGCTCTTGATATTATTTGTTTTGTTTAAAAACATTTTACAGTATTCTAGGTATCTTATATTATGTAGAGATTTACTCTTTGAACTAGAGATTTTAATATTTGAACATATAAAGGGATTTTGGAAGGAAAAAATCTCTGATTTCATGGCCACAGTAACTCAATTTTCATTCAGATTATGCAATTTTCTAAATATCAACTGTGTCATACAATGCAATAAGTATAATCTATATGTATACTTCACAGAATAACAGCCATGTTTTTCTCATGAATCTTGGAAAACCAAAGTGAAAAAGAATTGATAGAAAACATGCAATGTAGTTCTTCACTCAGTACATCTCCCTGCATGCTTAAAGTGTTCAGGTAAAGTCATTTTAGTGAAAGATCCTTTTCTCTTCCCATATCTTCTTGATAAGGATTTACTTAACCTCACTTATTATTCCTTTACTTTACAATCATCACCCTCCATCTTTTAAAAACAGCAATCAAAACAAGATTAGAATGTTTTTAACACAGAAATAGTATACATGTCAGCCTGTTACCCAATTTTCGAGCTTCCTATTATTGTTCTCTCATTACAAACTCACAAGCACTGTTTTCCTAAAAGCACCTTTCAAGTACCCTGCCTTTCACTGAAATGTGCCTGCTACTGTGTAGTTATTTTAAAAATGGCTTGACAGAATTGCTAATGTTCTCATTCCTTCAGGATATTTCCTAATACTTGTAGCCTTTTCATGTTTCTAATTAGGCCAGTAATGGTCCCTGAAGTTAAACCAATTAAAATTATTTACTGTGACACACAGTGTGGAGATAATTATCTGATATCTGAATCCAACTTCTGCTTACTTCGCAACATTACTTAATAGAAAACAGAGAAACTGATGCCTGTGCTTTCATTTTACTTGTCTACCAAATGTGTTTGCCCTATAGCAAACTGTTTAAATAAAGCATTAAAATCTTTGTGGTGCTAATCAAAATGTTTAAAATCCACTCACACTCCCTTTATAGTTCTGAAAAGCTTATAAAACTCTTACGCATTACCTTTTACATTATAGCTGCTGACCAATGTAGTATTACAACCACATTGGATACAGATAATGCAGCTTCTGCAGTTTCTAGTGCCCTCACTTTTCTCTTTACCCCCACTTGTTTTCTCTATTTATTTTTCCTTTTAAACAATTCTCTTCTTTCCTTTTTCTCTTCTTGCCATGCTTTGTTTTAATATTGCATGTTGTCATAAGGGACATGAAACTATAAGATTCATACAAACAGAAGGTAATTCAGTATAGCCTAAACAATTATTATTATAACATCAAACAAAAGAAATTATATTTATTATCATTTTATCTTTTGCATATAGTTGGGAGTATTGGAAGATTAGAGGTTTACAAAAAGGATTTTAATTGACAGCAGAAGTCTTAGCAAAAGTTCAGTTGATATTTAATGTAAAGTACAATCCCTCTAGGAAAAAATGCCCACAGCAAGTAAATCATGTCAGGAAGCGATGCTTTTCATTAAAAGTTGGCTACCATCATGTAGAGAATTTGGATAAACGTAAAGACAGAGCCTGTAAGTTAGGCTTGCATATGCTGCAGTTAAATGCCAAAGTGCAGTCTCATAAAGAATTATAGCTTAGACACTTTGAGAACATTTAGCCCATAATCCCAATGCAAATTATTCTAAGAGAAAATTGAGTTTCATGCCAAAATGCCACCTTGAGACTGGCAATGTACAGTTGGTCATTTAGCCTGATCTTAGGATGGATCCCTTTACTGTTTCCTGCTTTTTGTTCAAATATTCATGAAAAACAGCACAGATACAGTACAAACATACATTTTCCAAGTCACCATGTGCTTAACTGGAGGCCCCTGGCAGTTTGTAATAACTTTAATTTTCAGAAACAAATTGCAACAGGGAGAAGTTAGGCATGCCAATCAATTCAGAAGCATGCTTGGTTTCTGGGAATTTCCAGTCAGGCCCTGGTTTGGGAATGGTAATGGATCAGATGTGGGAATTCTTCCTTAAGAAGGATGAACTGAGACGCCCAGATATTTTCCCCTAAAGGGAGTTGAGAATGCTTGTCTCTGTAAGCCATATGCTTGTGAAGGCTTTGAGTCAGAAGAGTGCCAGAAAGAGTACTAGACACTATTTAAAAAGACCTTCCTTGAGACCAAACAAGTGTGGGCTATAATACTCTGCACAATCTTGCCTTCCTGTAGCACTGGGTTTAATCTTAGCAGAGCTAACACGTGTTTAGGACTGAAGAACTCTGTGCTCCTTCTTTTATATCATGTATTTTGCATATGCTTTCATTAGCATAATAAGCATTGTATTTTAATTACTTGTATATGTTTGTAACTCAATACTGGATTTATCTATAGTCAAATATATTTCTTCAGGTTAGTAACTTCAAAGTCTTCTTTCTTTTAGAATATACCTTTTAGTAAAGGTATAGATTATAAATTTTTAAAAAATCTTAAAAGATCAGCAAAGTATAGACTTTCCAACTATTTTTACTTGACTGAACTTTTCGGACTATATTTTACAATTTTATTCATGCATATACTGGGCATAGTGGTATATGCCTGAAATTCCAGCATTTGGGAAGCAGAGGCAGGAGAATCACAAGTTTGAGGGTAACCTGGGCTATGTAATAAGATCAAGTCTCATAGTTTTTAATGTACAATGTTTTTCAATAATTTGTAATGTTAAGTATTTCGCCTACTTTAGGATAGTGGCCCTTGTATCCATGGCTTGTAAACCATTATAATCCCCAAAGAATTTATATTTACCTATGAATTTGGCATGCAATTCAAGAGCTTTGGATTTTATGATATGAATACAGGAAGTACTCAGAAATAAATAACATGGGATGCAGTATAAGCCTTTCAATGCTGCATAAAATGATGGAAATTATGAGCTAAAGTTGCCAATGATTAAAAACAAGAGGGCTAAAATTAGTGAGTTATTAAGGCAAGAGCAACCACGTCTCTGTATCAATAGTTGTATTAGTTTGTAATGATGGCTTCAAAATATCTTTTTCAGATTTGGAAGCCAAGAGATCTGAAATCAAGTTGTTATCAAGGTTGGTGCTGTTATAGACTGTAAGTTTGTGTTCTCCAATAGGCATATGTTGAAACCTTGACCCTACAGTAATAAGGTGGGGTCTTTGGGAAGTAGTAGAGTTTGGATGAGATCATAAGGGCAGAGAATTTGTGATGAATTGATGTCCTTTTTTGTTCCTTCCTATTGCTAAGAGATTTCTCCTGAAATGGGAAGATTTTTAAGTTATTTATTCTGTTATCAATCAATTTTTCTAGTTCTCTTTGGAGTCAGATTTAGTAATGTTTTATCTTCTAAGAATGTGTGTGTGTTAACTGATTTTCAAATTTAATGACATGAATATATTAATGGTATACTTCTAATCTCTACTGCAGTTTCCCTTTTTCATTCTAAATATTTATGTCTTCATTTCTACTTTTGGTTGCAGAACTTTTTGTATTTAATTTCTCTTTCAAAATTAGTTGTTTTGACTTTGTTCTTTTTCTCCTCCTCCTTCTTCTTCTTTTCTTCTTTGGACTGTGGGCTGAACTCAGGGTCTGATGCAGGTGTTCTCCCACTTGAGCCAGCCTTTTTATCTTTGGTTGTTTTTGTGATAGGATTACTCTTCATGCCCATACTGACCTGGACCACCGTCCTCCTATTTATGCTTCCCCCCGTAACTGGGGATGACAGGCAATAGACAATAGGTAGGGTCTGGTAAACTCTTTTCTCTGGACTCAAAATGCGATCTTCCCAATTTCTGCCTTCTTAGTAGCTAGGATTGCATGCTTGAGCCATAGCTCCTGGACATTCACTATCTTCATTTAATACTGTATTTCTATTTCATTAATACCTTTTCTTTATTATTCCATTTTTAAATTTATGTGTATACATTTTATTTAGGGATTGTGCTCATTACATTTGAGCAACCAATAGAAATGCCAAACACATTTTCAGCAATGTTTATTTTAAATGATAAATATAGAAATTACACAGCAAGCAAAAATGTAATGAAACAAATCACATCATGAAATTATATACTACTGAACTGGTTTACAACCTGCTGAATTTGCTTGGTAGCTATTACAGATGTTTGGTTCTCTGTGCTCCTTGCTAACGCCAAATTATAGCAGCCAACAGTCACAGAAAATCAATGCATATTCTTCTTTTCATCTCTTAGGTACTGTTGAATTGTGATGAACACAACTCTCCATCTCAGAGAACTGGGGTTTCAGAGATTTCAATCTATAACACTTGGCTCTGCTGCATCTGTAAACATGGTGGAGCAGATCATCGTTTTGGCAAGAAGTGGGTGGCATGGGCTTCTGACCTCACAGCAGAAAGTTTGTCACCTCCATATGTACTCTTCTTTTACGTCTTTACCGTTAGTGTCCTTGCATTTATTTTTAAAGTTCTTAATTTATCTTCACATTTATTTATTTTATTATAAATATTTAAGATAATAGCTTTCCCTTTCTCTACTGCTAATTTTCCTGCCTCCAGCAAGTATTATATATTATTTTCATATTTTTCATTATTTTCTAAGTTTCATTTTAATTTCTTTTCTGATGCATAAGTTGTATTTAAAATTTAATTTCTAATATATTTTAATATTTCCCTTGTCATTGATCTCCTTTGCTTCCTTTTTTCCTTCCATTTCTAGTTTATTTATTTATTTGGCTAGGCTGAACTCAAACCCAATTTTACCCTTCTGAGTAGATGGATTACAGAGATGCACCACCATGCCAGCTTCATTGTCATTGATTTCTAATCTAAGTTTTTAGTGCTCTGAGAATGTAGTCCACATGACAGAAATTGTTTTAAATTTCCTTAGAGTTGCTATTTCCTCACATATGATCAATTCTTGTGAATCTTCCCCATATTTTGGGAGGGATGGCTTATTCTTCAGTAACTGCTGTTGCAAGAAATATTATATTTAGCTTTATTAATCTGATTGTTATTGTTCCTAACTGTTAGATAAATCTATTTTTTTGCCTATTTTAGCTATCTATTAATGAGAGTTGTTAATATTTCCCTCTGTCATGATGAACTTTTGCCATTGATTTTAATTTTTTCTGTATGCATTTTGAATTTGTATGTTAGTATTGCACTAATTTTATAAGTATTGTGATTTCCTGGTTGATTAAAATTTTATTTAATTATTTTCATAATTAGTCTTCATTAGTAATAATGCTTTTTTTTAGTCTATTTAGGTCTGAGAGTGATATTGTTATATTAGTTTTCTTTAAGTTAGTATTTTCTTGGTATATCTTTTCCCATCCATTTTGCTTCCTGTCTTCTATAGCCTTATGTTCTAGATTTGTCTTTTTCAATCAACATATTTATTTTACCCATTTTGGCAAACTTTATTTTTTATGAGTTCCCTCTGATAGTAAAATATTTAAATCAGAATACAGTTATGCCAAGAAGACAGAGCGGTTCCCAGTCTTGCAACATTTGGCTGTGGACCAGTTGAATATATTAACACACCTACAATGCACCCCACTCTTTTCTTTGCTCTTTTCTTTTGCACCCAAATCTTCATACTTACTATTCACTCTTGCCAGAACTGCTTTTTCCTGTATTTTGCATGATTTTTGCTTTCTTTTCCCTCAGATATGGGCTCAAATGTCACTTCATAGAGAAATCTTTCTTGACTGCCTCATAGAAAATACATTTCCCACCTGTGCTGTCTGTTTCTGCAACTTGTTTTTCTTTTACTGTATAATTACTTTCTCTATTATTTTACTGATTCATGTATGCATTCAGGGTTTATAGCTAACATACTCTAAGTTCATGACAGCAAATATTTTTGTTTTTTATTAACTCCTTGTACTCACAGTACCTAATGGATACCCTGGCACAATAGGCACTCAATAAACATTGGCTGAAGATATAATATAAGCCATGTTTAAGAAATGATGTCAGTTTTAAGGAGGAGTCAGTCTTTGGTAAAGTATTGAAAATGAGAAACATGAACAGAGATCAGCAAGTCTCCCTTGCCCATCTGGCCCAGAAATTTTTCAGAAAACTTGCTCTTAATGAAGAGATATTGAGAACTCAGGCCCCTGTTGTAAATTCATTGTCCCACTGTCACTTCCTTACTTTTTTATGTACATTAAATGTACTAATTTATATCAAGTACAGTGATTGCCACATAGGAAGTGTTCTATAAGTGTTAGGTACTAATTTTATTAAAATCATTTCTATCAAAGATGGGTACATTATCATACTATCTTAGCATGATGATGTCAAAAAATTTATCAATCTGATTCCCCCTTGCTGTGATTTGTATTCACAATGGAATTTTCTCAGTGACTGTCTTGTCTCACTTTAATCTACATAAAGGAAAAGAATTGTCTGGGCCTCTGTTTGAAACTTATGACTGCTATTTTCATTTTAGAATAATAAACATTCTTTTACTGAATTGAGTCATTCATCTGTCCATAAGGGGAAATTGTCTGAGCTAGCTAGCTAAACACAGACTATTCTGGTTTCCTATGTCAGTTATTTTTTGCTAATTAATTAACATGGACTTTTATTCAAAGCCTTGTGAACGTGATTAATATCCTACAATATTAATCTGCTTTGGAGGTGTTAAGAAAAGCAGATTGGACAGCAGATTGTTGACTTTCAGGACTATGAAAGTCACTGTCTTAGGAGAGAGCAGCAACCCTATCCCAGACAGACAGCATGTGATCTCCTTACATCTCCATATGCAGAGCTTTCTGCTCATTTGTATTTTCAGAATTACACTACTACCTTCAAGTTACAGATGTTGGTCAGAGAAGTACTTGTCCAAAGTCTGAGCAAACGCTTCTCTCACTATAAATGTATATATATGTACACACTTGGTTCCTTAACCAAGTAAATAGAAGACTGATTAAAAAATTCTCCCTTTGAGGATTTGTCATTTCAAATATTCGTTTAACACTGAGAACTTCAGAAAAAAGGACATTGCAAAATCAAAAGACCAATAAATTAATCATGCAATTATATTTATAACTACTCTTTGTCTCACTCTCATACATCTGAACATTCATTCCTTATACAGATTTGCTAGTATATTGTAGCTCTTTATAATGTTATGTTAAACTCAACAAACTGTGAGCTAATGGGTTTAATTGTTTGAAAGAAGAACATAATTGGTGAAAATTTTACAAAAAAAATTTCAGAAAATTGTCATTTATTTAATGTTATGTGTAGGTTATAGCTTAATTAATGGAGTCATTTGGTCATTCCATTTTTTTTCTATCACAACTACATCTGAGAAGTTTGGCTATTACCAGTAGATTGACTATAAGCAATATACATAAAATATATAAGAAATGTAATTTGTAAAGTCTTTGACAAAACTGGAAGCTGAAGTAATAAAACCAAGTTGCTTTAAGTATGGTGCTTAGCTCTTTTTCTTTAAATACCTCAGTTTTAAGTGTTTCCTGAAGAACACTTCACCCATGTCCTAGGAAGTCTTTTCATCTTTAACTGCCACCTACACTGCTGTGCTGTGTGGATCTGGTCTCATGCTTGGTTTCGATTCTGAAGTACAGTTGTATTTTTTTTATTTCCTTCATTCATATGTGCATACAATGATTGGGTCATTACTCCCTCCTTCCCCCCACCCCCTCCCTTTTCCCCCAGCCCCTCCCTCTCATCCCCACCCCCTCACTTCCCAGCAGATAATGTTTTGCCCTTATCTCTACTTTTGTTGAAGAGAGAGTATAAACATCAATAAGGAGGACCAGGGGTTTTTACTAGTCGAGGTAAGGATAGCTATATAGGGAGATTCCTAGTTTTGCTTCCATGTACATATGTGTTACATTCTAAATTGATTCTTCTTGAACTAACCTTTTCTTTAGTTTCTAGTCCCCTTCCCTATTAGCCTCTGTTGCTTTAAAGTTTCTGCATTAGTTCCTTTGCGTTGAAGACATCAAATGCTGTCTTTTTTTTGGGGAGGGGGTTACCTATTTATCCTCATACCTCCCTTGTGTGCACTTGTCTTATCATGTAATCAAAGTCCTATCCCCTTGCTGTGTTTGCCCTTGATCTAACTTCCGCATATGAGGGAGAACATATGATTTTTGGTCTTCTCGGCCTGGTTAACCTCACTCAGGATAATGTTCTCCAGTTCCATCCATTTGCTTGTGAATAATAAGATTTCATTCTTCTTCATGGCTGTGTAAAATTCCATTGTGTATAAATACCACATTTTCTTAAGCCATTTGTCAGTAGTGGGGCATCTTGGCTATTTCCATAACTTGACTATTGTGAATAGTGCTGTAATAAACATGGGTGTACAAGTACCTTTGGAGTAATTTGTGTCCCATTCCTTTGGGTATATCCCCAAGAGTGGTATTGCTGGATCAAATGGCAGGTCTATGTTTAGATTTTTAAGAAGCCTCTAAATTTTTTTCCAGAGTGGTTGTACTAGTTTACATTCCCACCAGCAGTGTATAAGGGTTCCTTTTTCTCCACATCCTAGCCAACACCTATTGGTGGTGGTATTGCCAATGATGGCTATTCTAACAGGGGTGAGGTGGAATCTTAGTGTAGTTTTGATTTGCATTTCCTTTATGGCTAGAGATGGTGAGCATTTTTTCATGTGTTTTTTGGCCATTTGAATTTCTTCTTTTGAGAAGAAATTTCACTTGCCAATTTCTTTATTGGTTCGTTAATTTCAGGAGAGTTTAGTTTTTTAAGTTCCCTGTATATTCTGGTTATCAGTCCTTTGTGTGATGTGTAACTGGCAAATATTTTCTCCCACTCACTGGGTGGTCTCTTCAGTTAAGAGACCATTTCTTTTATTGAGCAGAAGCTTTTTAGTTTTATAAGTTCCCATTTCTCTATGCTTTCTCTTAGTTGCTGAGCTGCTGGGGTTCCACTGAGGAAGTCCTTGCCTATGCCCATTATTTCCAAGGTATTTCCTACTCTTTCCTATATCAACTTTAGAGTTTGGGGTCTGATAATAAGGTCCTTGATCCATTTTGATGAAGTACATTTGTTAATGCTATAAGAATCTGAGTATTAGCCAATCTATCAAATGTTATGGAAGTTCAAGAAAAAACAGAAAAGACAGAATTATACAGCAAAGAATAATGCACATAATTGTATGCAAGAGAAAAGAACCTTGAATAGACCCACTTAACAGACTATAGGGGAGTCTGGAAAACTAAAATTATAATTTCAAATAAGGCTTATGGACAGTGATATATAGTCATGTGAGTGTGATTTGGAAAGAAAGAAAATGCAACATTATTAAAGGACGCTTTTATAAAAAGACTAACATCACATTAAAACTAAATTTAAGGAAGTTTTAATAGCATTCCTAAGAACTCTTTCCTTTTTATTCCATTACAGTTTTCCTGCTTCAGATTTCCTATCACAATCTCATTTCTGGTTTCCCTCTTTCAGTTCCAGTCCTGGGTCTATCTGCAGATTCTAAACTGGCAGTCAGCACAATGTCCTACAAACATCCCTTTCACTGGATGGCCCTTCCTTCATTTCTCACTCACTGTCTGTGACCTTAGATTTCACTATGCACCTTCTCAGTATTTCTAAAAATTTTCCACCCGGGTTTATTTTCCCTTTAGTTCTACACTGCAATTTTGTGGACATGACTTATTTTTTTCTGGTTTGTTAATGTTTTTTTTTTCTTTTGTAGTTTAATATTAGATAGATAAGTCAATAGCATTTTCCACAATAGACTACTGCATTCCATGTAGAGTTTTCAGTTTGTATAAAGTTTGATTCTTATACTGAATATGGTTAAAGAAATACAGTTATACACAATGTTAGTTGAAAAGAACAACATCCTATGTGTTACTAAGTAATCATGAAGGAAGGTAAGGTAAATAAACATTATAGCAATCGAACATTTTTACATACAGACCACCACTTAGTTCTAAGACTTTGAGCATTCTGTTCCTGAGTAGAAAATGGAAAAATTAGTGCTGAATTCATACATATGGCCGCCTATACATACGGGCATTTTTGCTTTGCAAACAAACTCTTTGATTTGAGCAAACATTTCTAACTATATACGACTTACTCAATTTCCATTGTCTTATTCCAACTGTAACTGTTTTCCATAAAGAATTCTTCTCTTTTATGAAGTTTTTTAGTGAATATTCTTTTAAGAGTGTTTGACTCTACTGAGAAGCAATAGGAAAATGTGAAATTTAGATGGAACAGATTTAGAAGGAGCAATAAATGCAGTCTCTAAAATACAGCTTAAGAAACAAAAAGCTCTATTTTCTACCATTATCCCTATTAAATGACAAAGACAATCACTGAAATATAGTCAAGTAATTTTAGATCTTATTTCAAAAGTTGTATACATTATATTAAGCCTATTCATAGCCTGTAAAAGTTGAAAAATATGCATTCCATAATACTCCTAAATGGAATGCATTGCTCCGATAAAAGTTAGAAATTTCTTTAGCTCGTCTGTCAATATAAGCAAATGACAAGTGATTCCAGTCTTCATATCAGCGTGCTAATCACCACAGCTAATCAGACTCTGTGTTCTCATGGTTCAGTGGCCAGCAATGGAGAAAATGACCAGTCCTTGGCATTAAGGAGTTAAATACTCAGTCCACACTTTGAAAAAGTTTTGCTCCATGCCCTTTTAGACAATGACTAGCTGTTAAGCTCAAAACTAATTAACATTTCAAAAACTAGTGTTAATCAGTATTAGGAAAACTCAGGGGAGACACTTCCCTGCAGAGACCCTTTCCTTCCTTTGCTTTAAAGCAATAACTTCTAAATTATTACTTTAATTTTAAGTTGTGTTTGGCACATACTAAACAAACCTGAAAATCAGTAAGCTAAAAGAAACGAAATAACTGGTGCCTTATTTCTTACTTTTCTAATCGAGGCAAATCTGCCTGATTTCGCTTGCTTCTAGAAACCATCTCTAATATGTGTAATAATCTTCTTCTTTAATATAGGCCCATAAACTCTTACTCATAGAATGTCTGAGTGGGTTCAACTCGATACCCTACAGCATTACTCTATTACTTCTGCTAACTGAAGATTTAGGAGTAGTCATGTTCTATGAGATTAAAGTAATCTAATTTTAAATTTTATATTTAGGTACAAGAAGGGTCTTTGCAAACCGAATTTCTGTGTCCTGCCTTATTTTATACATGTGGATCCTGAGGCCCAAGATCAGAGAAATAGCTATGAGTGTACTTGAGTTTAGAATATCCGCTTAGTACTATCCTCAATGGTGATTATTTGATCAAATGATAGTAATGATTAAAATTTCCACTTTTTTTACTTCATTGGGGAATATAAATAGCAATAAACCACTACTGTCTCAAAACCTTTTTGTTACCTTTGTTTAGAAGGTACTAAACAACCTTATTAGATACAGATTTGTTTAACACTTTTAGTAGATACCTGATGATATATGGGATTACAAATGGACTTCCTGAGGGTTATGTCCTTGTCCCTCCACTTGGTAACTGTGTCCTTGGAGCTAAGGCCATCCTGCTGTTTTTGTTTTCTCATCTGTAAAAAGGAAAATACTAATAATATGTACTTTATGCTCATTGTGAACTGAAAAGAAGATAGTGTACACAGTTTTCTCTGGCATGGAGTTTAATAAAACACTAAGATAAAGTGGTATTTAGATGGCAAAGTAAGGATCAAGTGGAAAAATCAGCTCATATCTTACAACATTGAAGTATTACAAGAAACCTCTGAAACCATGGATACATTTGTAGGGTACTTTTTCTTTTTGTGATAGTTTTATCAAAGAAGCTGTATGTGACAATATAGGTATGAATTGGTGTGCTTCTTGTTGCCTTGCCTTTAGAAAATGAAATAAGTGGTTCCAGAGAGTTCACGAGAAAAAATATCTGAGAAAGGACCTCCTACCTATGAAGATTTCAGATAGTCACAGTGAGAGCTATGGAAGTCATCACTGACACTTTTTTTTAGCCTTTCGGTCTGCATCTTGCAGGCTGAGTAACAAATATAATCTTGAAGCCTATGATGATTTGAGGTTATGGGGAAAACAATACTGAAGACCTCTACTTTGGTCAGTGCAATGTGCTCATCTTAAAGCCCTCTGTAAATTGTCTCTCTTCTTGGCAACCCAGGGCTCTGCATTGCCTTAATGCAATAAGAACTTTGCAATAGATTTTAAACTTAATGATATCCAGTTCATCTAACTTCCAAGAACATTTTGACCACCCAAGCAGAAACACTGGCTACCCTAAATCGAACTCATTACTACATGCAAAGTGTTCTTTGGATTTAAGTGTAGCTAAGAAAAACTTAGAATTTCCTCAGTCATTGCTTGAAGATATTTTGTACCTAATCATGAAAAAGAAACAAGGATGAAAGAATAGATAGTAGTGATAATGAACTTCTTTTCTCTTTTCCTTAATTCTTAATTATAAGAGCACCCCCTCAAAAAGAAAAGGCAAGATGAAGACTCATATGTCTTCATATGAGTTCTTCACCTCACTTTCTTTACTGTTGAGTCTCCAAGGTCCAGTGTACTGTTATTCAGTGCCACGGAGTAGAACTCTGCAAATATTTACAGTTTCTGTTTACTTTCTTCATTCAGGCTATCTGAGAACTTAAGAAGTAGATCTGCTCCCCATGGGTATAATAACTGGAAAGCCAGAAAAGACTGAGAATAAAAGAGGGTAGTAATCTTTCTACTCCATTTAATTCCCAAGTGCTGCTGCTGTTAGGCAAACTTGCCTCTTAATGCTTGGGTACTAGGCAAAAGTTGACCAAACAAAGATCACTTAGGAGGTAGAATGTATTGTAGAGTGATTGCAAGACTATAAGAAGTATATAAACCCATTGTAAAGAAAGGATAGTCTGTCAATAATTTTGTGCACATTTAGAAAAATACATTTAAGTTGAATATAGTTTATTTATTTTTTTGAGACATGCTCTTACTATGTAACTCAGACATAAACTATCTCAGACTCAAAGTAATAGGATAACAGGTGTGTACCACAATGCCCAGCTAAAATTTACTGTCTAAATATAAAAAGTAATGATGTATGTCAAGTACATCCTTTGGGAAAAGACAAACTACAGGTATGGCTTATGAATTATGTGGTATGTATAATGTGGTCATTGCATGGTTGTGTATGTATAGGAAAGATAATGGATAACCTACATGCTTACAATTGCATCTCAATGGAAAGGGATGAAGCTAAGAGAGGCACATTTCTCTGTTTCTCTATGATGCATGCCTATAATGTTTGAAATTTAGCAACAAGCATGGTTTACTCTTCTTCTAATGAGAGAGTAGTGACTTGCACAAACTCTGTATTCAGATTTTTTGGAAATCAAACATCTCTTCTGATTATTAGGCAATATTTAATTTCTTCACACTTTTTGTAGTTTATTCAGCAGAAAATTATGATAATGATTCTAACCTTATGGAATTTTGCAGGTTACATGGAATAAAATGACATAAAATTCATTCAGTGGTGACTGGGACATAGTAACTGTTAATAAATCCTAGTTACTAGAACTAGTATTGCTGGTAATAATCAGAAAGAGCAATAAGTATTTTGAAAGACTAAGATTAAACTTAAAAAAGATCTGAATGAGTACATGTTAAAAGTTTTACTTGGCCTGCTATGCTCTTTTGCATAGCTGCCCACCATTCTATCCCTTTTCAATGGCACCCTAATAAATATGTTTTCTCCTAACATATAAGTTACTTTAACTTTGTGCAACATCTATTTTGCGGAGGCCTACATGATGTCTGCTAATAAGAGCATCCCTGATTATTTATTCCAAAATTATTCCCTTTTTTATCATTAACAACCACTATGTCATTTTCTTTTGAATGTATCTCATTTTTCATTAACTATTCATTTGCTTATTTGTTTGCTTATCTTCTATCTCCCTTGAGAATGACATCTTCTTGAGGGCAAGGTCAACACTGCCCAGTCCTGTAACATTGCTGTATTCTGCATCCTGAGCTGTGTTCATTCATAGTACATAGACAATATTTGAGTCCATTCTCTTTGGTTTCACATAACATGAATCAAATCATCACAAAGGAAGGATCTATTGACCTGAAAAACCAATCACGCAGAACTGTAGGTATTAGCCCTCTCTATGACCCAGATTTGGGTACTTCCTAGTGTCCATACACTGCCTCTTTTTCTACATCTTCTCACCTTTTGAATACTTGTTGTATTGCAGAGACTATGGCTGCTAACAATCCTCAGATCATATCCTCAAAGCATGTCTTTCAAAGGGAAGCAGAGAACTTGATATTGGCCATGCCTTGGCTATATACACAATCCTTTGTGAAACTGGTATCTGCTGAACCCAGAGAAGCTGTCCTGTTATGAGATGGGAAAATGAATGTTGCAGTGAAATGAAAATATGTATCTTTCAATAAAGTCAATCATATAGAATTAATAGTACTGTTACTTTCAGACACACTGTTTTCATTTTCTCTCTTTGCTTTGGTTTTTTGAGGCTACAGGGTTTTACCCTGTAGCTCAAGCTGGCCTCACATTTATAATCTTGCCTCAGTCTTCTGAGTGCTAGGATTACAGGAGTGCCCATATTTCAAACTTTTTTCTTTTTTTTCCACTTGCAAGATACTTTCATTGAGATCACACCAGCTGCTCAATGTGCTTCCTGGTATTAAGTGACCTCTTCCTTGGCATTCCAGTTTTCTTAGTGGTCTCATGAATGCTTTCTTCCCCACCATAATCTTGAAGCAACCATGGACTACCTTAGATGTGGCATCAATGAATTTAAGGTCAATCTTCTCCAGAGCTTGATCTGTACTTGCAAAGACTTGTAGAGTTAAGCACCTACTTCTTGGTTCTTACCACACACAGCATTTCAGCATGACAAAGCCATTGGTCACTTCACCATAAGGGACAAAGCTACCCAGTGGGTTTATGCTCTTGTCAGATAAGTCATAACAATGGAGATTTATTTATTGATCAGTTTGTCATCTTTCATGATCCTGGCCAATCTTTTGGATCTCTGTTGATCTCAGCGCAGTAACAACAGCTCTTTGCCCAACTTGTGCCACAGAGACCACACACATGATGTCATGCTCAAATATAAGCAATCTTTGCAATCCTTCTTGGGCCTTACAGAGCAGCTTCTTGGTGTACCAGTAAGTGGTGACTTCTTTGTGGCCTTTGCCCTTGGTTATCCAAATCATATCAATCATATTGTCTTCCTTGAACACCTGGTTCACAGGTACCTGCATCTCCAGTCTTTCTGCAACTCAGTTTAATTTCTCAGCCACAGTGCTTCATTCACCTAGATCTCCGTCAGGTGAGCCTTCATCTGATAGAGTGGAGGTATGACATCCGGGTGTGGGTGATAATGCTGATGACCTGGCAGTACTTCTTCATGCTGCTGAAGTCCTACTCCAGCTCTTTCATACCCATGTCATCCTGGATTTCTTGCAGTATTTGGTAAATAACTTCTTAGATTTGTGTCTGTTGTTAAAGAAGTCCCTTTTGCACTCATTGATAATATGTTCAGCAAAGATGGTCTTCAATGTCTAGTGGTCTTGAGGGGCTTCCACATGGCCCATAATGTAGACAACCACTATGAATGGTTCTAGCCTCCATAAGTTTTCTTCTTCTTCACCTTGGGTACTGACCTATCTACTTCCTGTACAATGTGAGTCATGCCAGCCTTGTAGTCTAGAAAGGCCGTGAGGTGGACAAGTTTTTCAGCTTCCCCCAGATACCTACACCTGTACTTCTTAGGCAAGAAGTAAAAAAATCCATGCCTGGGAGCAGAGAACTTCCTGTAAGACATCACATTGTTCAGTCCTGCCAGTAATGCCAAACTTGTTTTTCTTAAAGAATAAGTATAAATTTCAGGCCACTTTTGCATAATGAAAACAAAGATTTAGTCAATGAGCCATGGCATACTTTAATGCTGTCACATATTTGGGTAACAGAGAATGAATTTAAACCATTGATATTGCCAGTCTATTCTTCCATTGTAACAGCAGAGTTGAGTAGAGAAATAGAGAAGTAATTAGGGGGCAACTGGAAATGCTTCCAATGACCTGCTGAAAATATTCTATAAATGTGTTTTCGGGATCTATGCTGTGGAAGCAAGGAAGAAAAAAAATATAAAAATGGATTATTTCATAGCAATTTCCACATGAAAACAGGCCCCAAATCCATGTATCCTGTCAAAAAACCCAGCTGGGTAGGACGATACATACCTATAATCCTGACACTTGAGAAGCTGAGACAGGTCAATCAGTTGATGTGAGTTCTACACCACATAGGATACACAGTGAGTGTGAAACCAACCTGTGATATATAGGAAGATCCTGTTTCAAAACACACACAAGAAAATAAATAAGCTGGGCTGCAGTGGCTCATGCCTGTAATCTTAGCTACTTGGGAGGCTGAGATTGGGAGGGTTACGGTTCAAGGCCAACCTGGCAAATAGTTTGTGAGACTCTATCTTCAAAATAACCAGAGTAAAATAGACTTGGAGGAATGGCACAAGCAAGGGAGTGCCTACTTTGCAAGCATGAAGCCCTGAGTTCAAAGCCCTAATCCCATCAAAAATAAAAATAAAATAATAAAACTCTCAAAACAGGAAATTTAGTATTTATATTAGACTGTGTATATATTGAGAAAAGAAAATAATATGAATTTTTTTAATGTGGTGCAACATGAAGTCCCTCTTTGTTATTGTTTTTCTTAAATTTTTTTTATCCATTTACTGCTTTACCTTCTATAGTCATGAAATTAATCATGATAGAGCTAAAGAATTAGCAAGATTTGGCTTCTGACATTTTTTTTTTAAATGTCTTTTAAAACTTTCCAAACTTATTAGTGATCTTTGCACATTTATATTGAAAACATTTTGGTCTTTGATTATACAATGTTATGCATAATTTGTGTATCATTTGTATTTGATAACACAAATGTTATCTCCTCCAAAAGTTCTGAAAGGTAGATTTAGTGTTTACCTGTGACCCATGAACAGACATGTGCAGCGTTGTTAGCTGATGGAGGAGGTTTGCCAAGGAAAGTCCTTGACTGTTTTGATAAATGCAGATGATGATTAAGTATGTGACATTCTTCCCATTTATTCAGTGCTGAATCACTCAGTGCCCCAAGTCAGCCTGATGCAATGGGGTACTCTAGCTGTGCTCTTCTGAATAAGACAGAGTGCTAAAATGAGGTCATGACCACTTTTCACGGTACTCTTTTGCTTGGCTACCTTCCAGTTTCTCTAATTAAAGTCTGTGTTTCTGAGACCCCTTTACAGTTTTAATTGGGTATGTTATTCGTTGTGAACTATTCAGAATTGTTATTCACTGTCATAAGCAGTGGCTGTATTTCAACATAGAGGTGGTTGCATTTCATCACAGGGATCAAAGGAAGAGAAACATGAATATAACTTTTTTAAGAGCACTTTGCAATGCTTTGAGCTCTTTGGAAGAAAGCTCTAAAAAGGAAAATAATAGTATTCTTAAAATGTAAAGTATTGCTATTATCATTTTTTGAAAGAAAAGCTGGAGATTGAGAATGTGTTTTCTGGTGAAGTGCAGGAAAAAATTATTTTACTGTTTCAGCAAAAGGGCATAAGTATGACTATTATTTGCAGATTAAATGAAAAAAATTGCTGTTGTCTCTGAGAAGTCTCTCTGTTATCTGTATTTAGGGAAAATTGTTGGAACTTCTAAGGCACTCTGAGAAGACATTTTGCAGAATATACTTGTTTCTTGCTGCTGAGAAAACTACTGAAACTGTTTCACAGTTTATGTATTAGCTAAGGTTTCATTTACAGCTAATTTTCTCTTCCTCCTATACAGATTGACAGGCAATATTGAACAACTACACTCCTAGACAAATGATACATTTTCACATCACACTGAGCCTTTGTTTAGCCTATTTTTAGTTTCCTTAATTGATTGGTTGAGTCACACCTCTTGGGGGGTGCACCCGCACACATCCACATGAACACACACAAAATAAGTCTCTGTAGCACAATAGTTACATAGAGATAGGGGAAAATAGCTTTTTACTATAGATATAATAATTAGTGAAGTTATCAGTCATTTTATAGGTATTTAAGTTTTTGGAATCAAGAAATTAGTTTGATTTAATGGAATCTGTAAAATAAAGCACATTAAAAATGAGATAAAAAGAAATATGACTAGATATATGAGAAGGAAATCTGATTGCTCCAAAATTAATTGAATGGTACATTACATATCTATTTGAAATGTGTACCCAAGTTAGCCCTGTGCATTTTAACAATACCAACAAAACAAACAAAGAGAAACTTAGCTGCATCATTCTCTGTAAGATAAAATACAAATTACTCAGGAATATACAACTATTTATGTTCCTGGAATTATTTGGGATTATTTTTCTCCTCAGCATTCCCACAAAGAAAGTGGTACACAATTTAACAGCAGCCTCAAAAACGTCTGTATAGGAGATGCATTTTTCACAGTGTTGTTCATTTCAAAGACCTTAAAAATAAATATACAGTGTTGTACAAAAGCACAATGAAGAAGAAAACTTTTGGTCATGGCCACACAGCCAGCACATACTATAATTCACCTTAATCCAAATTTGTTTGGCTGTTAAATTCCTAATTTTCACTTTATATGATGCACTGTCAGATATAGCAACATGAAAACCAGGACAATATTGGATATTCAATAACACAAGAATAATGACATAGGACAGGGCCCTCTCACTATGTAAGTTGCATATGAATTTATGAATACCATATGTTGTCAGCAACTCATATTTATTTTCCAGTTTTTAGATATAATCATATAAATATTTTTAAAAAGTAGTTTTGAAAATCAGAGACATTAATGTTTAAAAGCAATCATTGAAATATGTTTTAAAATAAAAATGTAAAGAGCTACACAATAATTTTGAAAAGTAAGCTTCAGAAGATTGCAATGAAGTGATAATGTGTAAAAATGCCAATATGATTAAAGTTTAATGGATACATTTCCCTAGTTAAATATCAAATACAGTATTACTGCTTCATTGTTCATGTTTTTACTTATCTTTAGGTATGGAATAAATATTTAAAAATCTATAGTTCATGAGATAGTGTCCTATTCTACCACTGACCTATGTATGGATGGATCAAAATATACATTTTTGGGGGCCAGAAATAGTATTAAAATAAACACATTTATGAAGCTATAAAATAAAGCACAAAGTCAAAGAAGAAAGATGATCATATTATGAAATCAAACATACAGATTGGAAATATAGTCACTTTTTTACTTTCCTTGAAAATTAAGTAAAGTCTGCAAAGCAAGCTTCATATGCCTGGGAAGAAGAGTTTCATCATATCCTCTCATCATACCTTTCTATCACTGCAGATTCCTAGGGACACATTCTACAATGAAATGCCTGTTTGCTATAAATTGATGGGGTTTTAGAATCCTGAGGTGAAACCAGAGGAGGCTGCAATACTCACTTCATTACCCTGTTGCCATCTTTGATTTTACATGCTGTTTTATATATTGATTTGATACATTTTTGCTCTATTGATATAGGCTCTTATACAAAATGCCTCTCCTCATTCTGCTTAGCTATTCTCTTAGGTATTTTTAACTAGATGTAAAGGTAGAGCATAGCAATCCATTGTCTAGTTATGAGTATAATTTATTTTATGACTGACATCCTTCACTTAGAGTGTAAACACAGGCCCACCATTAATGACTGTTAAATCATCTCTACACCAAAGAGGAAATGGTGTATGCATGTATAATGGTTCAAACACAAAAGTGTAGTCTTGTGCATTTGAAACCATATTGGCATGTTCACGCTATTTTATTATACACTTGGCTGTCTATCTTCTTCTTGTTCACTGTGGTGATCAGCTTGTTCCATGGTGCCTACCCCCCTCCTGTCTGGCCCGGTATCTGAGCCAAGTACCATGGGCACCCATGGGGTGAACTTGGCAGCTGTGAGACCCAGATGCTGAGCTCCAGTATGTAATTTTCCAGCAACAGCATCTGGGTGTTTGGTTGGCCTTTTATCTGGCTTATGTTGTCTGTCATGGTGGCTGTAGAGAGTCTGTGAACCTGGCACATAATTTATCTCTTCATCCGAGGGCCTATCATGTCCATGAAAACGTCACTTCCTATTTATTCTCATTTTGTGTTGAACAGTTATCCTCCACAATACATCTGGATAAGAAATCTTAGTGAAATTCCCTGGAAGTTACCTTACACATTTAACCTTTTCACATCTTCCCTTTCTAACTTCTCTGCCCAATCAAATGCTATATATTTCTACTTCTATTCTGTGGTTGTGTGTTCACTCTTGCCCCCATTTCCACTATGAATTAGAAAGTGTAATAAAATGATTCAGTGGCTGGCACATGAGTGCAGGAGCCATTTCCCTATGATTGGACCCCTAGGGCTCGATGGCTTCTTTTGGTTTCAGGTTCTAATTTTAGATCCTGACTATAAAAATACAATTCATATCACATGCCATAGTCACTGCTTGAATCAAAGAACAAGATTATTAAAGTTAAAAAGGGTTGATCTTTTAATCAAAATATAAACACAACATTCATATCAGTCTTAATAAACTACGTCAGCAAACATAGAATACATTTTTAATTTAATTACTTGTCAAAACAAAATTGTATAATTTGAAAAAAACTGTATGTTTTATTTTTCTATACCTTTCTTTGATTGGATTTTCAACTAAGGACCTACAAAATTATTGTTCATTGAAAACACAATTTTTTCCTATATGCAAGACTCACACAGTTTTCTTTGTATTTTTAAACTGATAAAATGAATAGTGAACTCAAAATACTAACTGTCAAGGAAACATGGCAAATTTATCAAAACTGTATATTAAAACAACCATTATTGGACTGTGAAAACTGGATTTTATTTATTTTTCTCTAATGTAACAGGAAAGATAAAAAATAATGTAGATACACAATTGTCCTTCGTGTGAAAACAACTCCCTATACAGCAAAAGATGTAACATCTTTTCTACTGACAAGTGCTTACAGTCCTGTTCATTAATTTTATCACTAACATAAACTTTTAATATGCATATGATCAGAATATAGGACTTCCAGGGCAGCTTAAAGTGACTGTAACCTGTAATTACTGTTCCTGTCCTTGATTATAATAATCTGATTGCAATTATTCAGTGATTTTAATACATGCCTCAAGCTACATAACAATAATTCAAGAAAGTGATTGGGAACATGTTTCTGTTTGGTTGTGGAATGATATTTTAATCCATAGTGATTCAAAAATCTGATGAAAGTTCTGTCCAAGTAATTAAAGCACATTGATATAATCAGGTAAAATAACCTTATTTTGAAATAAGTAAATTAATATAAAATTATATATCCTTCAAAATAGATCATTGCATGCATTCTTTAAGCAAAAATAATCAAACTAGTTTAGAAAACTGACTTTTATGACCGTTTATCTCAAAATTGCAAATGGACTTGAAGGAGGAGAAAAAATGGAGAAAGACAAAGTAAATAGCTGTTACACTGCATTAATGAAACCCTAAATATTTCTAGCAGATTATAGCACTTAAAAGACTTAAAGCCAAATGAAAAATAAATAATTTATTCTGTAGAAGTATTCCTAGAACCAAAACTCAAGGAAACTATTTGGTGAGAGAATAATTTCACATCATGAGAGGCAAGGACAGAAACACACCTTTGTCAAGTATTTTCAAGGAAGCTTCTTTAGAAAAGAACAAACCTTTCAAGAGGAAAAAAAAACACATTGCCTATGAAATCTGTGACATTATGCTGTTTTTGGTTTTTGTGTTTGTTTCCTTTTCTCTTCTTTTTGAAATTAAAATTAACAAGCATTAAGACTTGACCCCAATCCAGAAAATGTAGAGCACTGAATAATTATAAATATCCCAGATATTTGATCTAAGGTAAAATGGTCTTACAAAATGAGAGCTAGACAGAACAATTAGAGAGAGGGAATAGTTGTTAAGTACTGTCTTGAACTACAATATCAGAATTACTGGACTGCCTAAAGGGGTAGAAGAGGGAGACCCAATAGACTTCTGTGAAAAATGGATCCCTAAGGCTCTTCAAGTAAATCTAACAAGTGACCCAATTTCCTTCTAGAGGTGTTTAAGAATTCCAGGAAACAAAGAAGTAAGGAGACAAAGTATGATCCTGATTTTTAAAGAATCAAGTTGAAGGAATGAATCTTTACATGTGACAATGAGGTACACATCACAAAATATATGAAGTACTTTTCCCTCTGATATGAGACACACATTCAGCAGAAGGACCAGGCCAGGACAGTCTCTTTCACGCTGGCTATTAAAATGCTGTGCTATAGCCAGGTAAATTAAGGTACTTCTTTAGTAACTATATCATGGGAAGCATAAGATCAGGGCAGAAGAGCAAGCAATCTGTAACAAAGTGAGTTTCCAAGAACAACTCAGGAATTCAGGAAACATTTCCAAACTATCCATGATCAATCGCAAGTGATTTTTCACAGTACAGAGGAATTTAGCATATGATCACCATATGCAGTTGGCAATGTTTTGAACCACATTCCCAAGTAAATTTGCTTCCTTTCCTTTCTCAGTGTTTCTTTGAAGAATATACTTTAGTTTCAGTGTCAAATAATCTCTATCTTTATGCTAAAACAAGAAGAGACTTAACAATTGAGCTTTTACCAGTTAATTCTTCTTAGAATTTTACCTGATTTTGAACAGGAAAGAGGAGGTCAGAGAAAAATAGAGATTTCATTTTGTAAACTATTGTCTTTTACTACAGATAGAAAAAACTGTTAGGGACGTGAAAAGCACTACTGTTTTCTAAAAGCTCTTAAAATTATGGCATAGACATGATTTTAAGTAGAAATCTCTCTAACCATATTGATTCATTAATATCTCTGATTTCAAAGAATGGTCTCTCTCCCTAATTAGAAGGCCCTTGAGGAAGACAACCTTGATCTAATAAAGTTTACCTAGAGATGAGTGTCTCAAACTTGTACTCATTGCTGAGCCATGAGGATTCCATTCCTGGGCTCCAAGGTTGCTAGAAATACAAATATTTCTTCAATTTGTGCCTTTAATTTTTAATTTCAAAATATGACTGTGAACTACCTTCTAATTTACTAAATAAATCACTACAAAATTATAATAATTTGATACTTATAAATTAAAACAATCTTATTATAGATTTTCCTTCTGTTCATCCTGAATTCTACTACATGAGGCTGCCCACCACTCATGGCATGATAATGTTCCTGTGATGACTTTGCATAGACAGAGGTAGGATTCCTGTAATTCTCTGGAAAGATGCTTTATTCTCAGTGAACCACCAACATTTTCAAGTTAGATGAGAATTCTAATCAATAGGGTGTTGTTTTTTTTTCTGTATGCCCTTTTTTTTTTTTTTTTGGTAGCACTAGAGTTTGAACTCAGGGCCTCACGCTTGCTAGGAAGGTACTCTTAACATTTGAGCCACACTGCCAAATTTGTATGCCCTTTTTATTTAGCTAAATCATTATTACTTAAATTGCTCTAAGTAGTTTGGTTTACAGACAACTTCTTTTGTTGGTTGGTTTTGAGATAATGTTTAGCTGTGAGCCCAGTCTGGCCTTAAACTCAAATCCTGAGGAGGATATTCCAAGATGGTAGCTAGAGGGAGGAAGCAGAAAGCATGCCTCCTATAGTAAAATTTTGGAGAGACGCTAGAGACACACCTTGCAGGCAAAACCACTGAGAGGAGGCAAAACTTTGACCCCTACACACCTCCACCTGGCACAGAGAATCTCCACTTCACGTTAAACGGAGAAATCAGGAGGGCCCCTGGGCCACCAGTTGCCTGTGCCCAGACGACTTGGAAAGATGTGGACAATGTGAGCTTAGTGGTACCGTGGTACTCCCAGAGACAACCCTGGGCCAGAGCAGCATAGTCCTCTGGACAGACTGACCTCCACCAGGGGAAAAAAGAGAAACTGAGTAATGAGTAATAAGAACAATAAAGACACATGGGAAAGAGGGTGGGGCGCAGTGAGCACCAAAGATTGGGGGAAGGGAATCCTTCCCAGGACTGTAAATAAACAAGCCGGGCAGGCCAGAGAGGCTCTGGCGGGAGCGGGGGCGCACGCCCAGCACCAGGTAGTAGGAAAGTTTGTGAGAGTGCTGGAGGGAGGAAAACTCCACAGGAGAGGAGGGAAGACCACTTCCCACGTGAGCTGTAAACAAACATGGTGGCTGGCAGGAGCAGCAGCACCACCCAGTAATCACAAGTGAGAAAGCTTGTAAAAGTAGCAGTGGGAGGAAAACTCCACAGGAGAGGGGGGAAGACCCACTTCCCATGTGAACTGTAAACAAACACGCAGGCCCGAGAAAGTGGGTGCAGTGTCACCTCCCCCAGTGTGCTTGGAAAGGGGAAAGCTTGTAGCAGAGGCTCTCACACAGGAGCCTTCAGGGCCAGGTGAGTGCTATGCTCACCCCTGAGATCTGCATAAATAACGCCTCCAGCAACAGCACACTGACAGCAGTGGGCAGGCAAGCCACAGCTGCAGATACCATTCACAGAACTGTCTCCAGACTTTTTTTTTTTCTCTCTCCTTACCTTTGTTGAGAAAACAACAACTACACCTGCATGCTGGAAAAACTTACTGAAACTGTATTGCATTTGAACTTGGGACACATTGTAGGTTTTTTTTGTTTTTTATATTTTTTTGTGTGTGCAATTTTGTTCTACTTTATGCATCCCCTTTGATGAGACAACTACAGAACAACATCTGAGGCACCATCTCCAGAACTGGAGACTGAGACGGACACCAAAATTATTAAGACTGAAACTTCATTGCATTTGAACTTGGAGGATTTTTTAATTTTTTAAATTTTTATTTTCTATTTTTCATTTTGTTTTATTTTATTTATATATATATATTACTTTCATTTGCATATTTTTTATTCTTATTCTTATTTTTATTCTTTTTATTTTTTATTTTCAATCCTCTCTCTGTCTCTCTAAGGCCTGTTCAGCTTACTGTCGATTAGTACACTAATGCTCCCTGTTTATACCTTTGAAACTCTCTTGTTTGATTCCTTGTTTTGTTTTTTCCTACCTCTGTTTGTTTTTCCCTTTTCTTTAAAATCTTGCTTTCCATCTCCTCTCACCTATCCATTCTAAATATTACCATTGTTATTATTACAAGCTAGAAAATACTTAATTGCACACAGTACAGGAACAGTAACAACACCAAGGACAATGATGGGAAGACAGAAAAAAAAGGGAAACCAGTTTCCTGACAGCAAAAAATTAGTACAGGAACTGGAGAGGAATGAAGAAAACAGATCCAGACTCCAACAAAATGAAGATAAACTATACTGAAGAACCCAATGAAGCCCTCAAGAATAATTTAAAAGAAGACATACTAGGGGTACTCAATGAGAATTTTATAGAGATGATACTGGATATGGTCAACCAAAATGAACAGGAGACACTCAAGAAATTCCAAGATAACAAAAATAGAGAATTTGAAGAAGCAAAAGAAGAAATAAAGGAAACCATAGAAGCACTGTATAAACACCAAAGTGAAACAGAGAACACAATTAATAAACAGATAAATGAACTCAGGACAAAAATAGACAACATTAAAGAGGAAACCAGCCAGGATATGGAAAACCTCAGGAAAAAAAAAAAAAAAAAACGAAACAGAACTGCAAAACAAAATGGAGGGCCAATCCAGCAGAATAGAACAAACAGAAGACAGAATCTCAGAACTTGAAGATGAAATGGTAATTAAAGGAAAAACTGAAAAAGTATTAATTAAACAACTCAAGACCTGTGAAAAGAAAATGCAAGAACTCACCAACTCCATCAAAAGACCAAACTTGAGAATCATGGGCATCAAAGAAGGAGAAGAGGTGCAAGCGAAGGCAATGCGTAATATATTCAACAAAATAATAATGGAAAATTTCCCAAATCTAGAGAAAGATATTCCCATACAGATGCAAGAGACCTCCAGGACACCAAACAGACCAGATTAAAATAGAACTACCCCATGACATATCATCATTAAAACAACAAGTTCAGAAACTAGGGAAAGAATATTGAAGGCTGTAAGAGAGAAAAAACAAGTAACATACAAAGGTAAACCCATCAAAATCACAGCAGACTTCTCAACAGAAACATTAAAAGCAAGAAGAGCATGGGGTGAGAACTTCCGGGCACTGAATGAAAATAACTTCAACCCCAGGATACTCTACCCAGCAAAACTATCATTCAAAATAGATGGAGCAATAAAAGTCTTCCATGATAAGCAGAAACTAAAACAATATGTGACCACAAAGCCACCACTACAAAAGATTCTTCAAGGGATTCTGCACACAGAAAGTGAAATCCAATTTAACCATGAAAAGACAGGCAACACCAAACCACAGGAAAAGAAAAAGCAAGAGATTACAGAATAACCTCAACTTAGGTACACATAATTAAACCTTCAAACAACTAAGACAACTAAATGACAGGAATCACCACATACCTATCAGTACTAACACTTAATGTTAACGGACTTAATTCACCCATCAACAGGCACCATTTGACAAAATTGATTAAAAAGGAAGATCCAACAACTTGTTGCTTACAGGAGACCCATCTCATCAACAGAAATAAGCATAGGCTTAGGATGAAAGGTTGGAAGAAGATTTACCAAGCCAATGGCCCCCAAAAACAAGCAGGAGTAGCAATACTTATCTCTGACAAAGTAGACTTCAAACCTACATTGATCAAACTAGATAAAGAAGGACATTCCATACTAATAAAAGGGGAAATAGACCAAAAGGAAATAATAATCATCAATCTGTATGCACCCAATGTCAACACACCTAATTTTATCAAACATACCCTGAAAGACTTAAGAGCATATATTAACGCCAACACAATGGTTGTGGGAGACTTTAACACCCCGTTATCATCAATAGATAGGTCATCCAAACAAAAGAATCAATAAAGATATCCCAGATCTAAAATATACAATAGATCAAATGGACCTAGTTGATGTCTACAGAACATTTCATCTAACTTCTACATAATATACACTCTTCTCAGCAGCCCATGGAACTTTCTCCAAAATAGATCATATCCTAAGGCACAAAGCAAGCCTCAGCAAATATAAGAGAATAGAAACTATACCGTGCATACTATCTGATCACAATGCAGTAAAAGTAGAACTCAACAATAAAAGTAAAGACAAAAAACATGCAAACAGCTGGAAACTAAATAACTCACTACTTAATGAACAATGGATCATTGATGAAATAAAAGAGGAAATTAAAAAGTTCCTGGAAGTCAATGAAAATGAAAACGCAACCTACCAGAACCTATGGGACACAGCAAAGGCAGTCCTGAGAAGAAAGTTTATAGCTGTGAGTGCATATATTAAAAAGACTGAAAGATCCCAAATCAATGACCTAATGATACATCTCAAACTCCTAGAAAAACAAGAACAAGCAAATCCCAAAACAAATAGAAGGAGAGAAATAATAAAAATAAGAGCTGAAATCAATGAAATAGAAACCAAAAAAACCATACAAAGAATTAATGAAACAAAAAGTTGGTTCTTTGAAAAAATAAACAAGATTGATAGACCCCTGGCAAACCTGACTAAAATGAGGAGAGAAAAAACTCAAATTAGTAGAATCAGAAATGCAAAAGGAGAGATAACAACAAACACCATGGAAGTCCAGGAAATCATCAGAGACTACTTTGAGAACCTATATTCAAATAAATTTGAAAATTTTAAAGAAATGGACAGATTTCTAGATACATATGATCATCCAAAACTGAACCAAGAGGAAATTAATCACCTGAATAGATCTGTAACACAAAATGAAATTGAAGCAGCAATTAAGAGTCTCCCCAAAAAGAAAAGTCCAGGACCTGATGGATTCTCTGCTGAATTCTATCAGACCTTTAAAGAAGAACTGGTACCAACACTACTTAAACAGTTCCACAAAATAGAAAGGGAAGGAAAACTGCCAAATACCTTTTATGAAGCCAGTATTAAACTTATCCCAAAACCAGGCAAAGACACCTCCAAAAAGGAGAACTATAGGCCAATCTCCTTAATGAACATTGATGCAAAAATCCTCAACAAAATAATGGCAAACCGAATTCAACAACACATCAAAAAGATTATTCACCATGACCAAGTAGGCTTCATCCCAGGAATGCAGGGGTGGTTCAACATACGAAAATCAATAAATGTAATAAACCACATTAACAGAAGCAAAGACAAAAACCACTTGATCATCTCAATAGATGCAGAAAAAGCCATTGATAAGCTCCAACACCATTCCATGATAAAAGCTCTAAGAAAACTAGGAATAGAAGGAAAGTACCTCAACATTATAAAAGCTATATATGACAAACCTATAGCCAGCATTATTCTTAATGGAGAAACACTGAAATCATTCCCTCTAAAATCAGGAACCAGACAAGGATGCCCACTATCTCCACTCCTATTCAACATAGTCCTGGAATTCCTAGCCAGAGCAGTTAAGCAAGAAGAAGGAATAAAAGGAATACAAATAGGTAAAGAAACTCAAAATACCTCTATTTGCAGACGACATGATCCTATACCTTAAAGACCCAAAAAAACTCTACTCAGAAGCTTCTAGACATCATCAATAGCTATAGCAAGGTAGCAGGATATAAAATCAACATAGAAAAATCATTAGCATTTCTATACACTAACAATGAGCACACTGAAAATGAATGTATGAAAACAATTCCATTTACAATAGCCTCAAAAAAAAATCAAATACCTAGGTATAAACCTAACAAAAGATGTGAATGACCTCTACAAGGAAAACTATACACTTCTGAAGAAAGAGATTGAGGAAGACTATAGAAAGTGGAGAGATCTCCCATGCTCATGGATTGGTAGAATCAACATAGTAAAAATGTCTATACTCCCAAAAGTAATCTACGTTTAATGTAATTCCCATCAAATTCCAATGACATTCATTAAAGAGATTGAATAATCTACCATTAGATTTATATGGAAACACAGGAAGCCACGAATAGCCAAGGCAATACTCAGTCAAAAGAACAATGCTCGAGGTATCACGATACCCAACATCAAACTATATTACAAAGCAATAACAATAAAAACAGCCTGGTACTGGCAGAAACACAGACATGAAGACCAGTGGAACAGAATAGAGGATCCAAACACGAAGCCACACGGCTATAAACAACTTGTCTTTGATAAAGGTGCTAAAAATATACGATGGAGAAAAGACAGCCTCCTCAACAAAAACTGCTGGGAAAACTGGTTAGCAGTCTGCAAAAAACTGAAACTAGATCCATGTATATCACCCTATACCAAGATTAACTCCAAATGGATCAAGGATCTTAATATCAGACCACAAACTCTAAAGTTGATACAGGAAAGAGTAGGAACTACTCTGGAGTTAGTAGGTTTTCTCAGCAAAACCCCAGCAGCACAGCAATTAAGAGATAGCATAGACAAATGGGACCTCATAAAACTAAAAAGCTTCTGCACAACAAAAGACATGGTCTCTAAACTGAAGAGAACACCCACAGAGTGGGAGAAAATATTTGCCAGCTACACATCAGACAAAGGACTGATAACCAGAATATATAGGGAACTTAAAAAACTAAATTCTCCCAAAACTAATGAACCAATAAAGAAATGGGCAAGTGAACTAAACAGAACTTTCTCAAAAGAAGAAATTCAAGTGGGCAAAAAACACATGAAAGAATGCTCACCATCTCTAAGATTCCACCTCACCCCTGTGAAAATAGCCATCATTAGCAATACCACCAGCAACAGGTGTTGGTGAGGATGCGGGGAAAAGGGAACCCTCTTACACTGTAGGTGGGAATGTAAACTAGTACAACTACTCTGGAAAAAAATTTGGAGGCTACTTAAAAAGCTAAACATTGATCTACCATTTGATCCAGCAATACCACTCTTGGGGATATACCCAAAAGTGTGTGACACAGGTTACTCCAGGGGCACCTGCACACTCTTGTTTATTGCAGCACTATTCACAATAGCCAAGTTATGGAAACAGCCAAGATGCCCACCACTGACGAATGGATTAAGAAAATGTGGTATCTATACACAATGGAATTCTATGCACCCGTGAAGAAGAATGAAATGTTATCATTCGCTGGTAAATGGATGAATTGGAGAACATCATTCTGAGTGAGGTTAGCCTGGCCCAAAAGACCAAAAATTGTATGTTCTCCCTCATATGCGGACATTAGATCAAGGGCAAACACAGCAAGGGTATTGGACTTTGAGCACATGATAAAAGTGAGAGCACACAAGGTAGGGGTGAGGATAGGTAAGACACCTAAAAAATTAGCTAGCATTTGTTGCCCTTAATGCAGAGAAACTTAAGCAGATACCTTAAAAGCAACTGAGGCCAATAGGAAGAGGGGACCAGGAACTAGAGAAAAGATTAGATCAAAAAGAATTAACCTAGAAAGTAACACACATGCACAGGAAATTAATGTGAGTCAACTCCCTGTTTGGCTATCCTTATCTCAACCAGCAAAAACTCTTGTTCCTTCCTATTATTGCATATACTCTCTCTTCAACAAAATTAGAGATAAGGGCAAAATAGTTCCTGACAGGTATTGAGGGGGTCGGGGGGAGAGGGAGGGGGCGGAGTGGGTGGTAAGGGAGGAGGTGGAAGCAGGGGGGAGAAATGACCCAAGCATTGTATGCACATATGAATAATAAAACAATAAAAAAAGACAAAAAAACCCCAAAAACTCAAATCCTCCTGTCGCAGCCTCCTAAATGGTATCATCACAGATTTGTGCCATCATGCCTGGTGGTTGACTAAAAAGTTTATAGTGATGTATTCACATTTACTAAATTTTTCATTTAAAGTTTCCTAAATGCTCTATTTTGAGTCTTATGTATGTTATATGATGCATGTCCTTATATATATAAGTATTTATACTTACGCATGTTATGATATAAATGCATGTCCTTAACCTTGTAATTTTTCTTATTTCATTTGTGAGAATCATTTGTGAGATTTTGCTTATAAATCTTTATTTTAAATTTTTAGTTCATTTTTATTTTCTAACACCAACTTATATATAGAAAACTAGCTTCCCAAAGACGATGACCTAAAAAACATACTTATGAAAATGACATTGAAAGAGGAATAAATGTGTCCTGAGCAGATTATGTACTTAGTAAACTTATATAAAAATCTAGTTTGTTTGTACTTACGAAGTAATTAAAATTTAAAATTATTTAAGAATGAAAAAGTGTCACACACATAGAGTTAGTACTTTCAGAGTGAAGAGTCTGAAAGAATCTAAAAATGTTAAGCTCACATATGATTGAATAATTACACAGGAAGAAGACCTGTAAAACACTAAATAATGTCTCAGCCACTGCCACTGAAGCCAAACACTCAAAAGCTTTTACATATATTGCAATATTTTGTATTATATGAGTGTGTCACTGAACAAACCCAGTATCAGAGTACATCCAAATGTGCACAAAATGCTAGACATGAGGGGGAAAATACCTGTTAAGTAGCCTTGAAAAACAATTCGACTGTAAAAGAAAAATGTTCCGCATGTCCCTGCAAATATTGGACCACACTGTTATGGGGTTACAAACTGAGATTAACTAGAGAAGAAAGCAGGCAGAGCTTAGCTGGTATCAGACCAGGAGATGAACAAGCCTGCGACAAGGGCCCTTGAGAGTAGCTGAGTGCCAGTGTGGCTGCTTCTCCAGTTTGCTCAGTGGGACTAGGTCCTGAGGGCTTGCCCATTTGAGCTGCCAGCGTTTCCCAAACGATATTGTCTTTCTTTGTGAGGCCTGGTTGACAAGCTACCAGGGACTATTTTGTTATTTCCTTTATCTCTGTCAATTCTTATGATAAATCTGGACCATCTGCAGTAATGTGAGCAAGGCAGAGTGCAGGAATCATGGACAGTCCTATCAATAAGAAGGAAAAGGATAGGTATGAGGAAGAGGGGAAGACCTGATTAACCTTTTCAGAGACTACAGAGTGTGAGGAGAAATCAGGATACAGAGTAGCCCAATATTTCTTTGTTAGTCTTGCTGAAGCCATCCCCCATACCTTCAAATCTTCAGTAATATTCTGCTACATACATTAGCCTTGTGCTCACGATTACCGTACAAAATAAGAGAAAAGTCAGGAGGACTCACATTAGAGTCAGTACAATACAGAAAGGAAACAAGTTACATGAGCAGAAATATGGGATTGAAGCCATTTTCCCTGTACCTGGTAAAGAGATCCCTAATATTTATATAGTAAAAGACATCTCAAAGCTGGATAGAATGTATCAGGAATGTAATCAGCCTACCTTTGAGTTATATTTGAAACCTAAAAATCAAAGAAACAAACCGTGTTTTCTAATTATTAATTTAGAGATTATATGAATAAAATTAACAAGAAAATATGAAATCTATGTTTTGTGACATGTAACTTTTAAGAAATCATATCTTAGAAATTTTTCATCATTGGTTATACTCAGAAGTCACTCCTTTCAGAGTATTACTGGAGGCCCTGGACATAATCCCTAACACTGCAAATAAGTAAATAAACCAGTAGAAAATGATTTTGTTTCTCGTTTGTTAGAAGATAAAAGTAATGTTATACTTCATTAACAGTTGTAATTATACAGTTTTTGTTCAAGATTCTAAGTTGATTAGCCCTAGGACTAAGGCCACCCATTAGATATTGAAGGATCCCGAGGAAAGATTGAAAGATCATGAATTTCTACATGTTGCATGATAAATTTAGAATTATAGGAGTCAAAATATTACCAATGATGGCATCCATTATCCTAATGGCTTTATGTACCTGGTGCTGTGCCTCTACACACATTGAAGTATATATTAGTGTATAGTCCCTTCTGTATTATCAGTTCTTTTTTTTTCCTTTATTGTTGTGATGGGGGGTACAAAGTAGCATTTCCACAGATTCTTACAATGTATCAAAAATATCATCCATGAATTCAGCTCCTCAACCATTCTCCTTCATCCCTCCCTCCCCCAATTCCTGGAGTAGTTTTAACAGGTATCCTTTTTGCATTTACTTACATGTGTCCACATTTTATCATTCTAAATTTTCCTGAAATTGGCCAATTCATAATGTAAAGTTAACTTTTGGGAGTTGGTGGCAAAATTACACTCTATTTTGGAAAATGAACTGTTCACTCTATGATGTTTACAACTGGCCACTAATAAGCTATTTAGAAAATGCTACATGTTTAATTTTAGCTCATAAAGAATTAACTCACTTACAGAATAATATCACACTTAATCATATGATTTTGTCACAAAATGAAATTTAGGTATAAAATGATAAAATACTCATTTAAATTTGAAGTGCTTTGGTAATAAAATTGGAGTGATTTTCAAGGTCACATTTTTCAGTCAATGGAAAAACCAGGCAAACCAGGGTTCAAGTTTAAGAAATTTTCCATTGCTTCTTGCTGCCATATTTCAGAACTAAATAAATTATAAAATAGCACATAATTTATCTTGCATTCAAATAAAAAGTTGTAATAGAAACAAATTGATCTAATGAAAAGTGAATTTTTCTAAAAACACATATGTAAAACAATAATTTAAAATATACATATGATTTATTTCTCTATTTTTTATTATAATTTTAACTTTATCACACAGTACAGTTAAGAGAAATCGAGAAATTTATCTTTATTCTTCTTTGAAAATTATCACAGAGCCTAAAGTCCCTACAATTATAATGACCCTAGTATGTGTGAATCAAAATATACTAGTGAGAATCCATCATATAATTTTAGTTAGTCTCATGAAATGCAACATTTGTAACCTAAAAAATAAAATAAAGATGCTAAAACTAATCTACTGCTGATCTATTTTAATCTACTTACCAGCTGTGAATATTTTAAACATGAACCTTACCTAAGCCTTTTCCCCATCATGCTTTAATAGACTGGTGTTATTCATCTGAGGTGGTTTTAATTTCCAATAGTGCATCAAAGTCAATAAAAGAAACGGATATACTGTACCCACTTTTAAGTCTCTAGAGATTTTTTTTCTCAAACCATTAACCAAGGTGAGCATCTTACCGCTACTTCCACAATTGCTTTTGCCTAATGACATTTGGTTAACATCCAGCGAAAGGATGCTTCTATCATAACAATAAACTATTGGTCTCAATTGGAAACCACATTTTCATTGACCACAGCCACCACAAATTTCGTACTTTGACTTCACTTATTTTTCTGTAAGAGCAGTAGATTTGTTTCACATTAGCATCTTTAGTGATCTTTAGTGATCTTTAGGCTTGAGTACAGAGAAAATACTATTTGAAGAGGACCAACATGTCTATTTTCTCCTTTAAAGAAAGAAAGTTCTAAGCCATCTCTATTTTAACCCACATTTTTGGAAAATTTTTAATCAAGGTGGCACACCTTTTTGGTTTTGTGTGTGTTTTGAGAAACTGGAGTGATTTGTTTTCAGTGGCAGCATACTTTCATGAAAAAGAGGATGGAAGAAAGTCAGAATATCCAATTTAGAGTCCTGCATTGTTGTCTATTTACTTTGGTAAATGAATAGCACAGACAAGGAGTTTATAAAAAATAAAGTTTTATTTAGCTCATGGTTCTGGAGGCAGGGAGACATCATAGCATCGTGCAAGGCAGCACAGTGCAACATTGAGCAAGTGTGCTAGCTCAGGTTTCTCTTCTATTAGGTCACTAATGCTATTTTGGGGACCCTACCCTCATGTCCTCATCTAATTCTAATGACCTTCTGAAGGGCCTACCTTCAAGACACCACTAACATACAAATTTGTTAATTCTTCATGACTTTTGGGAGACACACTCAAACCCTAGCAGTCTCTGATTAGTTAAGAAATTGTTCAGTATAGCAAGCTGTGTTTTTTTCTTTACCATTTCCTGAAATGAATTCAAATGTGTCTCAAAGGGTTTAACTGGTTATAAAAAAGTATAACCATATTATGAATACTTAAATTTCATAGAAGGTAACATATTTACTGTGGATTAAATATGAGTTTTTAAAAAGCTAAAGAGTCATTTAATGAAGAAATTTCATTATCAAAGGTTACATTTCAGATTACTCTGAACAATGCTGTCTTTTCAGGCTTGAGTACAGAGAAAATACTATTTGAAGAGGACCAACATGTCTATTTTCTCCTTTAAAGTGGTTATCACTAGCTTGCATACCATATAGTATAGCACATCCAATAGTGGTTTCTAAAGTGTGTGCCCCTAACCAGTAGCATCAGGATCACCTGGAAACTTAAAAAATAACACTTTTTTTTTCCATTTTGTTCTCATTGGTAGAATGTTGTTTATTTTGGTTTTTTGTTGTTTATTCAGCAACAATATTTTTAGAATTACAAAAGCTGTGCTTGCTATTTTTTGCATATAGAAATGTATCCCATATGTATGCAGTAAGAATTGTATCCATCCCATGCTTACCATCCATGACATCCTTCCTTCCTCCAGCAATAGCTCGCAAACACCTCCCAATGGATTGCATTCTTAAATGCCCATTACAGTACTGCTTTCCTGGAAAAGAGAAGCTAACTAAGGTTTCAGAGGGCGGCCCTGCTTCCTTTGGGGGCTTTAGTTCCCCCACCCCTTCATGGAGACATTGGTTGGTAGAGGGCCCACCATACCTTCGTTAATTGTAGTGTAAGGAAATACAACTTTTAGAATCTAGCCCCAAACCTACTGACTCAGAAACTATCTCATCAAGACTCATTATACTAAGCCCACAACTCAATCTGATGCTCACATTTGAGAAGTTTAGTTTGAAACAAATCTGTTGCAAACTTCTTTGTAAAGGGACAGAAAGTAAGCATTGTATGCTTAGTGAGAAATATGGTCTTTGAAGTAGTCACAGACAATATGTAAATGAAAGTATATGGTCATACTTCCATAAAAAAAGTTTTACTTGCACATCAGATGGTAGATTAAATTTGGCTTCACGCCACAGTTTGCCAACTCCTGGTTTAGAGATACTATTTTGTGTGGGTGTGAATAGTTTGCTTCCATCTACGAGTAAGTCTTTATCAAAACACTAAAGTACCTATAAAACCACCCATGATGCATCTACTAATCTACGGCAAATGAGAGAAAGAATGGACATAGTCCATACAGAAGACAGACCTCAGGAGCACATCACATGAGATGGACATTTGAGTGTGTAGGAAGAACAAGAGCGAACATAAAAATGTTGGTTTGGACTAAGAGCAGCCTTGCATTGACACAAAGGAAATGATGACATTTGTGCAGTGTGAGTCTGTGATGTCTAGATTATCCGAGGTAAGACAGTTCATTGAAGCATAACAATGTGTTTCACACTGAAAGAAGAATGTTTGCTTGCTAGGCAAGCTCTCCACCACTGAAGCCATTCTCTATTCCTTTTACTTTGCATTTGTTTTTATATAGAGCTTCATACTTTTCTGCATCAGTCTTGAACCATGATCTTTCTACCTCTACCTACGGAACAGCTGAGATTACAGGTATTCTTCACTGCACCTGGCTTCACTGATATTTTCTTCTTAGAGGTTTTCTTTGAATCATTCTTTAAATTTAAACACAAATGTTGATTTGAGTAAATTTACAAAAGCAATGTGGATATCCATTAACTTGGAATTACTTTTGGGTCAGTTAAATTCACATTACTTGTCCAGTAATATATGATGGATCTTTCTTCTTACCACCTGCATAGACAAAATAACCAAGACCCACTAATATCACAGAGGTAAAGTCATGACAGAAGCCAAAGGAGAACTGGTCTGGAGATTTCCTACTTCTGCTCAATTTTATGCATTTTGTGATGACTTTTCTATGGATACTACTTATACCTTTTGAAAAAGGCTTTTAATGCATAGGAAAGGAAATGGTCAAATATTTTTTAAAAAGTTAAACTAATAAACTAAACAAAATAGAATCAAAATATTTTTTCTTTGTTTTTGTTTTTCTCCTATACTTGGAGGTAGAGTGGAGGTAGAGTGAAGGTAGAAGGTTTACCAGAAATGGAGTGAAATCTAAACATTTTAAGTTGAAACACTAATGAATCCCAATTTAACATCACAAGGAAAGACACATTTAGACTTGTAAAAGTAATCAGAGCAGCAGTTTATATTTGTTGTCATGTAAATTTTTTCATTATAAAAGAACTATAAAATAAACCATTTTATTCAAATGCAGGGATATATTTTGTTACAAAAGAATTTATAATGAGAAATATGAGACAGAAAAATTGCCTTGCTTAATTTTCTCAATATCATTAAGTAGGTTTAACTCTCCTATAAAGTAATTATAATATCGTTAAAATTGTCTTAGAGTCATTATTTAAAATTTTTGATGTAAACAATGGGGGCGTGGAGAAATGACCCAAACAATGTATGCACATGTGAATAAATGAATAATAAAAAAAACCCAACTTGATGTGAGATTGATACTTTGAGGTAAAAACCAGATAAGATTACAAAATAAAAACTACATACTGAGTTAAGAAGTATCCTAACAATGTTAAATGAGTGGTTACCCCATTGAACCATCTGACTGAAGAATACCTTTGAGGATCTTTCAAATTTCCAATCTGCTATTGTATCACTTGTATCTGATGAAATATGCAAATCTGCATTCACTTATTTAAAACAGTACATATGAAAATTCTTGGGAGAAATTTTCAACCCCTAATAGAATTTATGTAATACAAAATGGAACTCAAACTTATATGGATAATAATATGAACTTAGTTTACATAGGTATAACTCAATTTTGTATTGCAATATTGGATTGATCATCTATAATTAGAAAAACAAATCATCAATATTAGGTAAAAATATTTGACAGCAACATCAAACAGTATGCCAATAATAAAGAACAGTATAACTAGAATAAAGGGGTGTTCCTTGTGACAGATAGAACAGTGTTTACAGCAGAATTAAACTTGAACTTCTACACTCAGAGCCTTGCAACCAGGAAGCAGAGCTAGTCAGCCATCACCACTGTGCAAAGCCTCTGGCCTTGTTTGATAAGAAACAATTTTGAGTCTTGTTTTACTGTGAAGAACATGACAAGGTCACAAACAAAATTCTGGGATTTATCCAAGCTTAGAGTTCCAACTTCCAGCATTTATTAATCTCCAGGATTTAGAAATATGAAATGGAAAATTTTAAGAATTCTTGAGATTATTGAACTCATGAATTATTCATTGATTTTCATATAATATAACATTATTTATATATTTTAAAGTAGTAATAGTTGAACAAAATAATAACAGTGAAGCATTTGCATGTTCTGGAGTTAAACTAGCATATAAGTTTTTAACATAAAAATGAATAATAAATCCACATTTTATTATTTTGTACCAATGTGCTATAAAAAATTAGAAATTTTAATGTCAAAATTATAACTAGCTGATATAGATATTGATAACAGGTAACAATAAATAAATTCACTTATGTTAATGCCTAATAATTATTCTTAATGAAAAATTAATGGCAAATAAAAATTGTTTTGAATATTTTATATCATTCAAATAATATTTCCAAATTATAACTATTAAAAATAACCTAAACCATACAAAACACTTATTCCCCTATCTAAAAGTCATGATATTTGTTTTAATATTAATTTTCTTGGTGTCAAAATATTTTATATTTTGTTATAATATTGGTTAAATTGCTCCAAGTGCTACAACCAGCACTTGGGCATTAGGATAGACATTAATTCATATGAGCTGTTTCCTTTGAGTTTATTTTAACTGATACATAAAAACAAAAACTATAGATGTTCATGAGGAGACTAGTAATGTTTTGAAATAAATATGCATTGTATAATGTTTAAATCAGGTTAAATTTTTTCTTCTCAAATGTTTAATGTATATTTATGGCCAAAACTTTCAAAATCCTTATGGTAGCTTTTCAAATATACAGAACATGATTGCACAGTAGTTCCCCTACTGTGCAGAGGCACAGCAGAACTTCTTACTTCTATCTAACTGTAACTGAGGACCCTCAGATCAGCCTCTGCCCATTCCTTCTCCTCCTACTGTCCCCACTTTTATTTTATTTTATTTTTTTTTAGATTCCACACATGAGTGAGATCACGCAGTACTGTGTTTCTGTGGCTGGCTTATTTCACTCAATATAGCAAATTCCACTTTTTCTTTGGCAGTACTAGGCTTTGAACTCAGGACCTTATGCTTGCTATGCAGATACTCTACCATTTTAACCAGTCTGCTAGTTGCTTTTTGTGTTGGGTGTTTTCAAAATAGAGTTTTGAGAACTATTGGCCCAGGCTGGCTTCAAACTGTGATCCACATGATTGCTGCCTCCTGAGTAGCTAGGAGTATCATAGGGGTGATCTTCCTTTTTACCCATGTTGTTGAAAATGGCAGAATTTCATTCTTTTTTGTAACTGAATAATATTCCATCATTCATATATACCACACTTTCTTTATCCATTTGCAAGTTGATGTTTCTCTTTCTTGGTATTGTGAATAGTGTTACAAACAACAAGTGTGCAGATGTCTCTTTGACATAGTGATTTTACTTCCTTTAGTTATATATCTAGCAGTTGGATTGTAGGATGAAATAGTAGATATATTTTTGGTGTTCTGAAGAAGCTCCATAATATTTTCCACAATCGCTATGCTAATTTACATTCCCACTAACACTATGTGAAAATTCCCTTCTCCCCACCTGCACAGCACTTGTTATCTACAGTCTTTTTGATGATAGTCATTCTTACTGGGGTGAGGCAATATCTCACTGGGGTTTTGACTTGCATTTCTCTGACGATTGGTGATATCAAGCAGTTTTTCAGTATCTTTTAGCCATTTCAGTATCCATTAGCCATTTGTGTGTCTTCTTTTGAGAAATGTCAACTTAGATCTAGTGTCAGTTTTTTAATTAGCTTATTTGGCTTTTTGCTTTTGAGGTTTTTTTGAGTTCCTTACATATTCTGAATGTAATCCAATTGTCAATTATATAGTTTTCAAATATTGTCTCCCATTTGTTAGGCAATTTCTTCACTCACAATCACTACATTCACTTCTCAGAAGCATTTTATAGTTTGGTATAATTCATTTGTCTGTTTTAACATTTTTTTCCTGTGCTTTTAGGGCCTTATTCCTGCCCCAAATCCTTGCTTGTTCTAATGACTTGAAGTATTTTCTCTATATTTTCTTCCAGTATATTTATGTCTTACACTTAAGTATTTGACACATTTGAGTTGCTCTTTGCAACGTTTGAGTGCTAGGGTGTCTAGCCCCAGTTTTATGCAGGTGAATATCTGATTTTCCCACCACCATGTATTGAAAAGACTATACTTCTACCAAGGACAAGTCTTAGCAATCTGTGCCTAAAATTAGTGCCACTGGATGCAAAGACTGACTTCCAGGCTCTCTATTCTGTTCCATGGTCTGTGTGTGTGTGTATTTATGCCAATACCACGCTGTTTTGATTACTACATCTTTGTAGTATGTTTTGAAGTAAAAGGGTATTATATGTCCTGCTCTACTCTTTCTGCCCAAGACGGCTTATGTCTGTTCAGGCATTTTTGAGGTTCTTTATAAATATTAATTTTTTTCTAATACTTAAAGAATGTCATCATTCATATTTTAGTAGGAATTACATTGAATTTGTATATTACTGTTGGAAGATGTGAGCCCTTTTTTGTGCGCTTTTGTGTGTGTGTGCACACGCACGTGTGTGTGTGTGTGTGTGTGACTGGGGTTTGAACTCGGCTTCGTGCTTGCAAAACAGGTGCTCTACCAATGAGCCCCATCTCCAGTACATTTTTCTCTGGTTATTTTGGACATGGAGTCTCACAGCTATTGGCACAGGCTAGCCTTTAACCGTGATCCTCCCAAATTTAGCCTCCCAAGTAGTTTAAGATCACAGGCATGAGCCATCAGAGTCCAACTATTTTTCTTTTGTTTTTAAATGATGAAAACATTTGTTTTGCTTTGTGTTGAAATATATATTGCTGCTACTAATTCAGATTTTAGAGCTAGTTTGGATTTCACATTAAGGACTCTATAATATTCATATCTTTTCTTCATATTTCTTCTGTTAAAACATTCCAAAGAAACATTACCTATAGCAAACACTGATCATATCACAACTTTTTTGTACTTCTTATTAAGGTTAACAGCAACAGAGATGCTGATTACAACTTAATAACCTATTTTACTTCCAAATATTTCTTTTTCTTAGAACACTATTTATGTAAGGTATACTGCATCTATCAACTTGTAATGTGTAAGTTAGCAACAAGCTCAAGCAAGGCTGGATGGATTGTGACCTGCTCTGCCTATGTGCTCTGGTCCTTGTTACAGGAAATGTTGACTTTAACCTTTGATTCTGTCAGTGTCTTACTTTTGCTTTTAGCTTGATGTCAGTGACTTTCTTTAAGGAAATACCATCTCTGTGTTGATTTTTCAGTTCTAACAGAAAGATTATAATACGTTTTCCATGTACACATTTCTTATTTAAGAGTTATCAAATTTCAAGATCTGGAAAAATGTATGAATTTCCCAATAAAGCCTTGGAAGAAGCTCCCATAGCAATATAGTATCTAGGCTGTTTGACTCAAAAGGAATAATCATGGTAGTTCCAGTCTCTCTATTTACATGAAGAGTGTACACGACTTCATGTTTCCAAACTTAGGTCTCATGGAGCAAGGAAAAATAGCACTGATAGGAGTCTTGTATTGTTGATACAATATAAGGCACTGATCACCACCAGTTAGTTATCCCTAGATATTGGCCTGAAAAATAATATATGTTCACCAGGCACCAATGTCTCACACTTGTAATCCTAGCTACTCAGAAGGTAGAGATCAGAAGGATCATGGTTCAAAGCCACTCAGGGCAAATAGTTCATGAGACCCTATCTCAAAATTACACAACAAAAAAAAGGGCTGGCAGAGTGGCTCAAGGTGTATGCCCTGAGTTCAAGCCCCAGTACTGCAAAAATTAAAAAATAATATATGTTCAATCACCAAATATATGTCCAGAGGCATATAATTTAGGGATAGAGTAAATTGCTTATGAAAGGGTTAGAAAAGAGATGAGGAGGAAATTGGGGTAAGAATGACAGGCTTTATAAACAAAATAAACATCCCACAGGTGAGTGAGATATTTGACTAGTTTACAATAAAAAAAATATGATTTCCTATAATTTCAACCTAACTTACTTAACCAGTTGTCAAAGTAGAAAAATAATATAATATGTTCTGTGAGTGGTAAAATTAGCCACAAGAAACATCCTTTGGGTGCAGGGATGGATGTGATTGAAGTACTTCATACACATGTATGAAAATGGAATAATGAAGCTTATTAAAATGATTTAAAAGGAGGATTTGGGGGATAAGAAAGATTAATGGAGTAAATTTTATCAAAGACTTTATATGCATGCATGGAAATACTACAATCAAACCCATTTGTAAACTGCAAATAAAAAGAGGAGGAAATCTGTTTATTTTTATCATAACTCCTTATAGGTGTGTGTGCGTGCACACATGCATACACACAGTATGTGGGTACACATATATGCTTAGAGTTAGTAAGTTGGGACATGGCCTTTTAAACCAGTTGATGATAAAATTTTATTATTACATAATTTACTTGTCCTTGTATTTATTTAGAGCCACTGTCATTAAATTCTTTTCCTATTGTAGCTAAACATTTGCCTACGGTTAAATAAATGATACTTAGTGCTGTTATTAAAGTGCCCAACACCAAGAAAACAAACAAAACAAAAAATCTTAAAAGATGGATTATGAAAATGAGAGTTGAAAGTAAATACATGTTCTAGATAATGATTTAAATTTTATTTATTCTTTATCTTAGATAGGACAGTGAAAACATTCCATTCAAATTTCATTTAACATCAATAATAATAATAATGCAGAAACTTTCTGCTGGGGGAAATAAAAGGTTCTGTTTTGATAAAATCTATCCACTGAAGTCTTTGATCCATATGACACCAGGAATTCAAGAGGTGACTCAAAGATTAATAACAGTGTCATTGGGCATAGTCTTCTCAAAGAAATCAAGTTTTTAGTGAAGGCAAATTTAGGTACCACTTCCTTAACATATGTTCTTTTGAAGAGAAGCTGTTCTTCAGCTTTTTGAATAAATAACCACAAGACAAATGTTGTCTAAAGCAAACACAGGGGTGGTCAAACAGACAGTTGTATGTTTGTTACCACAGCTTGGGCCACCTTCCAGTCTACCGACTCCACAGCGCCCATTTCCAAAGCAACCTTCAGTAAGAAATATGGCTTACTTCTCAGCCATGGTTTTTAGCTTAAACTGTAAATATGGAGGAAGAATCATGAAGTCAAAGCTGAATTTAAAATGAAAATTTTGTATTTGAGAAAACAAGGAGATTTATTATTTAATACAACAAGACCTACATTAAATGCGTCAAGATTTGGGTTCAGCAATTCTAAGCTCCTAAAAATGCTAATTTTGTTAAATAAGCAGCTGAGGTGTCTTGAAAACAACTAGCATTTTCTCTTTGTATGCATTCCACACTGAACTTTGTTAGTAATAAAACATTTAGACAGAAGTATTATTTATCAAAATCTAAGTAAGGTCAAAATTAAGTTGTAATTTCTCCTTATAAGTATCTTTACAACCTGAAGAACTACTACTTTAAGTAAACTAATCACTGTAATTTTTCTGAAGGTTAGTAGAAAAAACATTTCAGCTTTGAAATTTAAAGTACTGAAAAATAGCAAATTTTAAATGATCGAATTAAAGATATTATTTTATTGCTCTTACTTTCAAGTATAAAGCTGCTTGCCAGCTTTACTAGCTGGTACTGCTCTGATATCATCAATGTATTACTTTGTGGTGGCAAACCACTAGTATTTCTGTATTATAGGGACAGGCATTTGCACATGAGACAATTTTACAACATTTTCAGACTGATTGAAAAATTGACTCCAATTAATATTTCCTCTAAGGCAAGAAAGATATTCCACTGAGACATGTACCTTCTTTCATTCAAAGGTAATTATCAAGCTCCAGGAATGATTGGTTTCAGAAAATTTCTCATGATCATAGGCTATGTATACATAATATAAATCCAAAGACTGAGAAGACCTATAAAATATTAGTAATACCTAAATACTTGTCATGAAGTATAGCCATTCTTACCTTCACATTTATCTACAACAAATGCCTCAGGTAAGAATTTTACAAATGCATTTACCTATTGATTTTCTTCTTTGTACCCATACACTTTTTTGGAATATAATATGTATAGGCATAAACACAAATTTTTAATCAATATGGCACATGTTGTTGATATGCAATGATGATAGAGTGATATATTTATAATTGTGTTTATATACAAATATAACATATTTTTAATTTGTCTTCATTGGAGCGTTCATCCATATAATTTGATTTCTAAAATTCTTATCTATTTATAATCATGAGAAGAGTCTTTAACCTACTGGGAAAGATACTAAAATAGATTTCTATAAGGACAGTAAATAGAGGGAGTACTTACTATTCACACTAATCCTGAAAATGTTCCAGGTCACTGACCCACACTGATAGGGTGTACATTAAACTGTACCCATCGTTTCATGACACATTTAATTTCTGGATACTAAACCTTAAATGCTCCAGTTGTAACCTAAGATGTTGATTTTCCATCTTTCAAGGGGAAAGAAGATAAAGTGCAATTCAAGCTCTTTGCACACAAAAATTGAAATATTAGAGGATGTATATTGCTTAATATATTTGACAAATTATAAGTGCCTATTTGAAATTAAATATAATGTTAAATCTCGAGTGCTTACCTTTTTCTTAGAAGCAAGAAAAAACAATGCATTTTAATTTTATGGGCATGGTAAATAACTAGAAAAAATTTAGGTAATTGACAACATGAAAGTTGCTCTAACTTATTTTTAAGTTCATTTTTAAAAAATTCATTCTTTGTTCATTAGTCACTATTCTCTAGAAATTCTGTGGAAACATTTATGTGCAAGGCCGGTAATGAATATTTTATTGGAAAGAATTATGTGTTTTCATTTATTAACTTAGATATTGTGATGAGGGGGAGATGAGTATTTCACATCTTTTCAGGACATTAAGAAGTGCATTTAAAAAGATTAGTAACACCTCTTCAACTCACCCAAATTCTCAACCCTGCTTTAAGAGAATCACATGAGCACTTGACCTTAGTAAGATTTTAAGAAGAAAAACAAACTTCATAAAACTTAATCACATTAGTTGAAAGCTGGAAAGATGTTTTAATGCTTCTCCTAAGCCACCAAGTTCTATTACCTGAATCCCATCAACATAATCCTTTCTAAGAAAGGAAAGAATGAATCAAATGGAAAAGATTTGTAATTGAATTATCTTCAGTTTCAGGGCAAATTAGAAACCGTTTTTTTTTTTTTATTGACACAGCTAGATATAACCTTGACTTGTTCTAATTAGTCCATCAACTCAGATAATAAGAAATGTAGAAACAATTCCATAAAATTATAAATCAAAAAGAGTTCATATTGTTGATAGCTTGTGTACTACCCACATATGAATAGATGGGGAGAAAGGAAATAAGATCATTCATAATAGGATATGTGTTATAGTATAACATATTTCTGTTAGTGAGCAAAGAAGGTCATTCTTTTGCATATAAAGAACTATAATTCTGTTACTGTCTATGCTGTATCCATTTTTAGCTATTACCAGGCTTTAGCCAGTTGTACTGCTTGATGAAAAATGAATGTGGCATATAGTTTGTATTAAAGTAGACCTATCAGCACAATAAAGTTCTTTGGCATGATTTTCCATAAAACAGATAGATGATAGTAAGCTGGATATTGGGAGTGATGGAATATGTGCATTTCAAACTGATTCCTGAGTAGTTCAAACATCCTTAAATGTCAAAGTCCATTAGAGAAGTAGAATTGAATGCATGCTCATTTCTATATTCTGGTATTCTGTGCTAAGAAAGATAACATTCCTACTATTTCATTTATTAGAAGTTCTGATAAATGAACACTGAGTTCTCCTGTAAAGTGCTATTATAGAATTAGACAGAAAATGATACTTTGCTGCAGAGATTATTGTTGGAGTTTGGGTTATGTTTTTTATTTGGTATTCTTTACCAATTCTTTTCTGGATTTTCAGAAGTAGTGAATTGCTTCTCAAACAGCAGAACTCAAGACAGAAGAAGTTTTCCACGTGCAAATAAGAAAGGCATTAGTTTTCGTAATAATATATTAAGTCCTTTTAAAATAGTTATTAGTAAAAGAATTTCTTTTCAAAAATGTTAAAGTAAAGGTACTTAAGCCTTTTCTTTAACCAATCTGATTATTCAGTCAAGTTTTCCCCAGCCACAAAGTTCAATTCAATTACTTTTGTGCTTGCTTCTTCTAGGTATATAATTGTGAATAGCTTTGAAGCATCATATCTAATAAAGAAATTTTTATTCCATTCAATCAATAAACAGTTAATGAGTAGGTATTATGTTATAAATTAAATCTAGATAAAAATAGGTAAAGAAGACATGGTCACTGCAGTCAAGCCATTTTTGTTCTATATATGTTTACATAAATTACTTTGGCACAAGAACAGTATCTAGAACATTCATATGTTCTAGAGTGTCATACAAATATTTATAAATGAAAGAGTGAAGTCTGAAATAATACATGATTTTTTTCAATCTTTATGAATAAATTTTAGTCTCTTTAAAAAAATACAACTATATTTACCTGCTGCTTTTTGTTACTACACTCTTTGATTTACAAGTTTGCTGCTCATACATTTATAATAAAAAGAAATGTTTACCATGAACATGAAACATTTCTTTACCTAGCAAAATGTCCATTTGGCAATTTTGAGACACAGCAAAGGAATTTAAGAAAAAAAGGGGATTTTACATTTATCAAAATATGTGCTATATTTCCAATTTAATGGTGAAATTTAAAGAATCATTTAAAAGTATTTCTGCATAAATCTTTATTCTATGTAATTTTCAGGGCCATTAAAGAGTTAGGTATAGAGTTTAAGAAAAGTAGTTCTAGTGTGAATATACTGCCTGCAATTTTCAATTGTAATTTAGAAGACTCATTCTAGACATAAGAATTTAACCATTATCATTTTTGCTAGTTTACCTTTTTGTAAACTAAATGAATTTCACAGCTAGAATAATTAAAGAATCATCACCCCAAACAGTTCAGTTCCTATTCATAACAACACATATTTATAAGTTATTATTAATTATATTCATGGTTGTGAGGGCTACTATTTTTACTAGTTTTCTGTACAGATTGTGTAGCACTGTCTTAGCAACTTTGTATTATTTTTGCACATACTAACTAGCTAAGGGGTTGGAGGGTGATTGCAGGCTGTTCCCAGTTGCTTCTGTAAACTTGTGATAAGAGAGACTGCAATTCTATGCCTTGGATCTTTTGCTACCAGGAACCCACAATCATGTAAGAAAAAATGTATTCTTATTGGTCCACACTCTTTCTAGGGACATGTAAGTCACAGCCATCTTCTGATGTCATTCCTCTGTACATGATATCATATATGCCAACTTTAAAATATCACTTCATACTTCACCCCTGGAGAGAATAAAAAATTAAACAGATACATAAAACTGAAATGCTCCTTTCCAACCTATAACCCAAAGAATGATTCTTTGAGGAGAGAGAAAACAAAAATATCATGCAAATTTAAGTTGGGGTTTAATATGGTACTAAGTTTATGAATTCAAAAAAAGGAGGGCATTTTTACAATTATCTGAAGTGGCAACAAATGTAAACAAAATTGAAACAAAATCATTCTGTCCTATGTTTATTATAATTTTGTATGTTTATTTCTACTTGCATTATTATATTTATTTCAAAGTATTTATGAAACTAAAAGAAAAATATGTCAAAGATAACTAATAAAAATAATTTTGCTTGGATGTTAAGAATTAAACAGTGGTATCTTGGGATACTTTTGTTAGAAAGAAATAGCTGAAATAATTGTTGATTCCTTCTAAAACAAAAAATTTGTCATCTTTTTAAAAAATTTTTTTTATTCACATTGCTCTTTGCTGAACATTCTTAGTGTAAATGTTTAAAAGGTCATCTTCCTTTTGAACATCTGAACAGTAGCAGAAAACACATTTTAAGATATCCAAAAAGGGCAGCTATGACTGCCACTTTGAGAAGATTAATAATCATACGTTTACATTTGTTACTGATGTCTTAATGTCCTAAAGTTTATCTCTAAGTAGTTGCTAGAAAACAAGGGAAATCACTAGCTTGGAGAAATACATTTTCTAAGAGCAGAATATCAACATGCCACTTTTATTTTCTCTGCTGACAAACTGTAGTAAGGTAAAAATGCCTTACTGCAGGAAAATCTTAACTGGGGTTTAGATGCCATCTATTTGTACTGGACATGTTAAAAAACAACATAATTCTTACCAATGCCAAAACAAACAGACAAAAACACCCACAAGTCTATTGAGAATTCTCTTTTTATTCATACTGTTTTATGATTGATTGAAGTCTTATAATTTGTAATTCTTTTAGTTTTCCTACTTTTCCCATTGAATATGAATTTCCGCATTCCAGGGTTTAAAGCAAATGAAAGAGCGAGCATAAATATAGTGAAGGAGAGGACAGGCACCAGCAATGAATTCATATTTATATAGTTCTCTGCAATTTACAAAATATTTTTGAAACCACCAAAAAATGAAGTCCAGATTAGGATGCTAAATTGATTAATTCTTTATTACTATTACTAACACTGTTTTACAAACTCAGAAAATATACATTGTGCAGTGCAGAGATCTGGTATTTATTTTGATGGATGAAATGTAATAATTAAATACAGCATAAATAGTACAACCTATTTCATATTTCATGGAAAAGCTAGTTATTTTAGCTAGTAAATAAATCATGCAAATTTGGAAACAACTCTTGCAAATACGTAAATTTTTTACAATAAACTGTGTTCCTTGAAATACATAGTGTATTTGTTATTAAAAAAAACATACTGAGACTACTTTGCTTTATTTCATTGTACATTATACATTGCATACATTTAAAGTTTAGCTTACAATAAAGGTGATTGAAGATTTCTTTATTTTAACGGAGAGTGTGGTGGTCATTTTTTTATAACTTTCAGATGTCAGGGAATAATACTTGGGTTTTATACATGTTTTATTTCTTCAGAATGCAAGCCTTGATTTCAGATTTAGTCAGAAAAGAGATACACATAAATCTATATGACCAGAAGAGATAAGTAGATCATAAAAAGTCCACACACATCATAACCCTGTACATTTAACACAGAGATAAGGACAGTTACAGATTATTATGGCATGGATAGCTTGATAATCTATGGTGAATCTGATAAATTTCAAACTACAACAAATACAATGACTCATTTTTTTTTAAAGAAACAAACCACAAAGGCATAAATTTACCCTGAGATTTGTGTCACTAAAAAACTGAATAGTTCAAAGTCAAACATTATGTGACATGCATTAGATTGCTCTTATGAAAGGGACTATAGAAATGTCACCCTATTATAACTTACTGTATTTAAGAATTAACTGCAGCAGAACAGCCACAGGAGATGAATATACACTGATGTGATCAACCCCATCCATTACTCACTAGCTGTTAATACAAGGCAGGTTTTAGAAAGTCTATCAGACAAAGAAATAAACACATTGTTAAAAGGAATGCATTTAACATCAGAATTTCATTTTTTATCAATTCCAACAAGACCTTCATATATTGTATTTTCTCTGTAATAATAAGAGCCTTTCATTTAAATGATGCAATCAGTATGCCACAAGCGAGTTCTTTCTTTAATGGGAGGAGTTAGCAGCTCCAACATTCAATTGACCTGTTTCCAAATAATCTACAGGAAAAAATGAAGATTAAGTCCTCTAACAAGAGCAGTTTTCACAGCCTTGCGTACAAAGAGAAGGATTCCATAAAAAGATGAGAGGGCAAGCCGCATTGTGCTGGCCCACTTAAATCTTATTTCCAATTCACTAAATGTGTTATTTGACTTGGCAAGTGAGCTAGTATGTGTATTAGATCAGCAGGGAGCCTAATCAAGGAGATGCCAAGTTTACTGCAGCCCCTCTGAGCTGCATTAGCTTCAACTACTGACCTTAAGCAAAGTGGGTGGTTGAACCCAAAAGAGAATAGCATTAACTTTTGCTTGAAGTTCAGCCTGATTTGAAGTCTCCTTTTGTGCCTTATTCCAAAAAAGAAAAAAAAAATGCAAAAAGCATTTAACAGAATTGAATCTAACAGAATTGAATCTAGTCTGCTCAGCACCATCTTCACACGCAAGGCTTCATAGAAGCTTGCCTCCATTAATGCTGACACATGCAAAAGAAATGAAAAGCATTAACTCAGCTGACGCACTTCATTTTGCAGCTGCAGAACAATTCACTTTGTAACTCAGTAACTCAGATGGGGTTTTTCCACCCAGATAAACTGCTAATTTGCTAATTGATACAAAAAGTATTTTCAAATATTAAATAAACTGCAAATAAAGCAAAAAAGAGCACTAAATTACAAGGATGCATGAAAGCTATGTAGTTTAGTTGAACATTTCTAAGTAATAAAGGATTAATAGACACATTTTCTAAGACCTCTTCTACCTTGCACCTAATCCTGAATACCCATTGCTAGTTTCATATAATAGATTGCAGTTCTTAATGCACTCTTTAATTACATTTTGTACCAAGCAAAATGCAAAGCTTTTGTAGTTAAAACACAGTTGTTATATAATAATTTCAAGCAGTAGATTCATCTTTAAAAACATATTTATTCTTTTAGTTTTCCTATTTTAAACTTGATATGTTTATATACTCAATGACTTCTAATAATGCCAGTTTTTATACATTGTTTAAAAGCACTTTATAATCTGCCTTTAATTCCAAGATATTGGCATGAGAAATACTCACATAGCCAAAATTTGTTAAGATAAGGGTTTTGTACTGTTACCAAAGCTTAAATAAGAATATTTTATTGAAACTGTGCAAAACCTGATATTTTAAATTTTTTTCTCTTTCCTTGAGAAAAAGTAAAATGAAATTCTTTTATTTTCCCTATCCTTTAGTTTCTGTTTGTTCCTGTTTCCTCCACAAATCTGAAAGAAAGCCAAGCAAAGCATCAGCACCTCTGGAAAGTGTGGAAATCCAATCCAGATCAACAAAGAAAAGCACCTTTCCCTTAGATTCATTTCTTTGGCATTTAAGTAATGGGGTAAGTCTACAAAACTCTGATCCACCATTTAACAAGATGCTCCAGGTGGCAGAAATATTCTATTGAGGCAATTTTCAAAAGACCATAAAATTACCACATCATTTTATGATTCCAGGTAGTGGAATTGCCTTTGTACCATATATCTTTAGAAAAAGTACCTGAAAATAATCTGACTCGTTCTTTCAGAAATAAGATATTTAAATAATTGGCCCTGGCATTGCCTTTTTTAACTCTGGAATTTCAAAACATTTTCCAAACATTAATTGCAATGGGACCCCGGTGAGGCAGATATTATCATACCTATTTTCCAGGATGATAAGCAGGGAGCCCAGGGCCCATCACTTGCCTTGCCCTATGCCCTCCAGAGCTTGTTCAAGCTCAGAGCTCCCTTAAAAACCATTGGATCAGCTTCATGGGAGCACACAGGAAAATGAGAAATGGGCTCTTGGAGATTTAAGGGATTTTGTAAGATCGTGAGCAAGTGAGCTGCAGCTAAAAGTCAAAGCTGGAAATCTAAGATTACTTATTCAGTGGTTAGACATATTTCCTCATTAAGATAATTCGTGTAGGATATCAGATGTACAGGAAAATGTCATTAAGAAATGGAATCTGTTGCTGGACATTTTTGAATAACTTATTTCATAACAAAAATGTCTCCGTTTGATTTGAATAAAAATAAATGACTGGATTTTCACAGGCAGCATGTGTAGGAGACCAGCAAGGGCCAGCAGTGAATTTCCACATTGACTTTTAAAAATTGTGAAAGAGATGCTAACAGCCCAATTTGTAGTACAGACTAGATTCAGCTCCTGTATCAGGTGGTGTAATAAAGAAAAGCCATATACAAAAGGTGAAATGAGGGGTTAAAAGTCACACCAAACATGCTGCAAAGACCTGTGGGCATCCCAACCTTTTTTCTTTAATTGGGAGGAGAAGAGATTTTGCTAAAGAGTAAGTTCCACAATGTAGGCCGGTAGCCCAACTGGGAAATACCCTTGATTTGAACAGTTTGCAGCAGTTCTATTCTGAACTCTTTATATAGAACCTCTTTCAATACTGGGACACATATTTTAAGGTAAAAAGGGTATTTTACTAATTTTTTAATGAAGCTTTGACTGCAAGCAATACTTGGAGTTGGTAATCATTGGCTGGTTCCTTTCCCTTCTGCTCTGCAGGAATGAGGGCACTTTCACAGCTGGTTGTCAGCACAGCGCTTATTACTAACACCAATTATTGATTTTTAAAAGGCCTACACTATTAGTACCATGCTACATCTCTTCACATACAATATGTGTTTTAAAAATTCCTTTTTAAAAAATACAAAATCTGAGTCTAGTCTTTCAATCATCACTGTGCTTGTTCTGTACATTTTATCTTAAAACTTCACAGGAAGGCAAACCAGGTATCCTTTTTTTTTTTTTGTTAACTTCTGGGCTAATTTAGAAGCAGAGAGGCATTGCCCATATGATCTCTCTGGCAGGTATCATGTTAGGAAGAAGCAAATGGTGGGTAGTGATGGGAGAATAAAGGAACACAATTAAAAGGTTCTGGATTTTCTATTGCCTTTTTCCTGCCTTTATTTCATGCTATCCCAATCTATGCTAACTCCAATCATAAAAACCCACCTGTCCTCATTCCCACTAGGATGTCTGCTTTTGTATAAGCCTTCACCCCAAATTGGACTTTGCTCTTTGCAAGTTCCCAATGATGATTAATTCTAGGAAGTCTTTCAAAAGAAAGTATTTAAACTTATCTTTTTTATTTCTCAAATAATAAGTTAAGAGAATATTTTCTTTAAATAACAGCTTATTTTATGATATTTTATTTATTTATTTATTACAATAGTTTACTGACTGGGGGCTTAATTAAAATTTACTGTCTCACAGTTCTTGGAGGTTAGAAATCTAAGTCTCTGGTCAGAAGTTCTGGTTTATTTTTGAGAGACATGAGGGAGAATCTATTCAGTGCCTTTCTCCTAGCTTCTGGCAGTTTTCTAGCAATTTTTTCCATACCATAGCTTATAGATACATCTCCAGGTATCTGTCCTTGCACTCATGCAGCATTGTCCATGCGTGTTTGTGGTTAGTTTTTTCCTTTTAAAAAGAACACAGTCATATTGGATGAGGGTCCACACTAATGACTTTATCTTAACTAATCACCAATTTCCAAATAAGGTCGCAATGACAGGTCCTAGGGGTAAGGATTTCAATACAATTCAAACCATAGCAAGTTTTGTTAAATGTCTTTACACACATGTCATTACTAGCAACTCAATGCCCATAATTCAATAGAGAAAAGTTAACACTTTACCATCTACATAGTAGTTTTTAGGTATTCAAGTCAGGTATTGGTAAATTAAACAACACTTAAATTTCATGAGGTTGCAAGAAATTTGCAAGACATAAGATACGGTTTATTTAATCCACTTTAATGTGCTAAATAAACACCTAGAGTACTACCCACACTCTGCTAGATGTTTTTCAGTGACAGAATTCAGCATAAAGCAAAACAGATTCTTGAGGACCTACTAAATACTGGAGAGTAGAATTCCAAAAGAAAATAAACGGTGCTTTTTATCTTCAGCCTAGTCTGGGGAGTGAGGTACAAATAAATTGTTGAAATTTAGAGGGTACAATAAAGGAAGGGATCCACTTAGGCCACTAATCTCATAGCTGTGGGGGAGAATTTTGAATAGAAGGTATAGTGTGCCTTTATAAAAGGAAAGGTCTTCAGAGTCTCACCTAACAATAGGAAAAAGTACAAATGTAGACCACATTCCATATATTTAAAAGTTTAAAATTATAAATTAAAGTAAAATTATAAATGTATTCTAATGTCCTACCTTGGCAAATATAACTTCTAAGTAACAAAATACAAAAGTAAGTCCATGATTATTAATTGTTTTTTATGCCCAAAGTTAGAAAAATATGAAACACGATAGAATGTGATTATTGCCAGTGTTCAAATCTATGTTGATGGGCTGGCCATGCTGGATTAGACTAATACATAACTCATAAATATATAAGAATGGATTTCATTAAATATATTTTTCTCACTCCTATTTCAGTGAAATTCAGGAAATATACTAGTGTGCAGATTTGCACACAGATTATTAAAAAACAAAACACTGTTTACCTGAGAATTTTAACTTTTTAGTCCATCTCAGATCTTGTCTAAATTTGATCTACTGCTCAAAATAACATTTAATCCACATGTAAGGTCGAATTTGACAAATGACTTTTATTTTTCAAGAAATAAAAAAAGATGACTGAGCAGTAGACATTAAATGTTTACTATACATTTATTTGTTTTTAATTTTTATTAGCATATATTAACTGTATGAAGAGTTTCATTATGACATTTCTGTACATGCATACGAAGTACTTTGGTCATACTCACCCTTTTGTTACTCCACTTTTCCTTCTTATCCCTCTCTCACTTTTTCCTTTCCCCTTCCACATTCCCAGTAGTCCTTTTGCTTTTTTGTCCCGTTTCCCACTGTAGATTCCGCAGATGAGAGAAAACATACAGTGAGCTTTTGTGGAGTTGTCTTACTTCTCTTAACATGATGATCACCAGTTCCATCCATTTTCTTGCAAATGACATAGTATGATTTTTATTTATGACTGAGTAAAAACTGCATTGTGTACATATATACCACATTTTCCTTATGCATTCATTCGTTGCTGAGTGCGTAGGTGGAATGCTGCCCCTGTAAACCTAGGTACACAGGTGTTTCTATAGTATGCTGAGATTCTTTTGTGTGTGTGTGTATGGAAGTGGAATTTGAACTCACGGTTTTTGTGCTTGCTAAGCAGGCACTCTACTGCTTGAGGCACACCTCAGTCCATTCTGTTCTGGTTATTTTGGAGATGGGGATCTCATGAACTATTTGTTCGGACTGGTATCAAACCGCCATCCTCCCACTCTCAGGCTCTCAAGTAGCTAGGATTACAGAAGTGAGCCACTAGTGCCTGACTTGACATTGATTATTTAACATTGCAATCCTTTATCTTTCTGTGTCTTACCTGACTTCAAAATAGTGATTTCAATGAAATTTCTTGGAAGTTCAAAAAGACAGTAGAAACAAATCAACATGCACACACACACACTCCATTTTATTTCACTTATCGGCAGTCCTAGCAGCTATAAACCTTGCAACATCAACCCACTTAAAAATCTAGATACGGAGTATTGAAAAACACTTGAAGATTTGCTTTTTCTACTCCACCTTCATAATATCTTTTGGATTTTTGGCATTGCTGCAAACACAAATTACAAAGAGTTCATGAAGTTTCCCTGATTTACAATTTTCCCCCCAGTACTTTTTCAGGAAAATGCAGCCAAACTTGGTGGTCTGATCCTTTGAAATCTCTAAAGGGGATTAAATATTTATTAAATATAGGTAACATCAATGAGAAACCATAAGAACAAAACCGATTGCTATTGCCAACTGCAATGACTAATGTTAATGTCCGTCCACAAAGGCACTAAATTAAGACATTGGCCTGTGGATTTGCTACAAATGTGGCACTACTGTAGCTGTCACTAGGAAGTCAATCTTTGGCAGGAGAATTGGGTCATTATGTCATGATGTGCTAATAGAGTAGTGAAATGCAAACACATCTGGAAATACAGGATCTGAATCTTCCACTTTGGTACATAGCTCACTTGAACATATGAAATAAATGAGTTTTAATGATTTTATTATGCAATCAAAGTACGTTGTGTGATAATGGAACTTCTGAAATTTGTCTGCTGTTGAACCTACTGCTTCCGGAATCTAGCCAGTAAGCATTATAGACAATTGAGATCTGAATAGAGCATACTAGTGTCTAAGTTCTCAAAAGGAGTTATGTTCAAATGTTATCAAGATTATTACTAAAAGAGTTATTTGAATAGTGAGTATGTTAAATATTTAAATTGACAGTTCCTGTCACACTTTATCAAAGGCAAATTAGCATAGCTATGGTCACTAAAAGGAAACCACTAAAACAAATGTTATTATTTAGATACTTTTACTGGAATAGCACAATATATCATTTTTTGTGCTTGCTAATTAAGAATGATGTCTTCCTCCAGCTTTGATCTGTAGTGCAAGTTTTCCTTGTCCCATGTTTCTTGTCATTTACAAAATAAGATATAAAGCTGAACCACATTATCTTCAAAGCTAATCAACACTACTATGGAGTTCTAAGTGTAAAAATGTATCTGAAACTGAGAACTTTACTCTTTTCAAATATTCAAACTCACCTTCTCTATTACTTCTAAATTATGATTATATTTTATTACCTTACAAAGTTTCATAATCTATGTGTATCTGACTTCTAATATTCTAAATTTAGGATTTATCTTCTTACTGTGAGCTATCTATTAAAATATCTAAAGAAGTTATTACAAAAAATTTAAATGCCTATTCCTTATATAACTGTAAAGGGTATCGATATATAAAATAATGATGTAACATTTAATTTTTAATTTAATATTTTATTTAAACAGATGTGTATTTGCAAGCAGTTGAAAGAAATAGATGCTTGGCACCTTTTTACTTAATGACTTCACATGTGCGTGGTGCATGTGTGTACGTGGCATCTATGAATGTGTGTATATGTCTCTGCGTGGTGCTGGGTAGTAGATCCAAAATCCAGAGCCTTGTGCCTGCTAAGTACATGCTCTGACCATACCTGGTTTCTGCCCATGGGAATCCAGAATATAATATTAAATGAGGATATTGATGTTGATAAAACTCTCCAACTTCATTCTGCTTTCCAGTTTTACTTGTACTCATTTGTGTATATGTTTAATTCCATGTGCTTTTATTAATAGTTAATTTTAATCTTAAACATGTTTTTTTGAAAGTACATATTTTCATATACTTTAAACACATTAACAGATGGTTATGAATAAGATTACATAGAGTTCATATTAAAATGAAAAAATACTACTAAAGTAGGTTCTCCTTATAACCCTAGTTAATAAATGAATTATTATTTTAGACCTAAGTATTATTATCAATTAGTTTGTAAACACTGATGGTTTGCCCCAAAACTTGAAGCAGTTTAAGAACTATCATTGGCCTTCTTTTCTTCTTATGAATTCATACCATAGATTTTAATCAGAGGTTCAAAAGAGGTTAGAAAATATGACTCCATCCTCAATATTTGGAGCATCAGCTCATTAAGAGTAGCAGAGCAGCTTCCGGTTTGAAAATGCACGGACTCAAATGTGTAATGACTTCACTTTCAAATTTCTTTTATCTCAGCTGCTTCTACTTCAACAAATACAAGTGGTTTGGATATAATAAGAAGACTAATGAGCATTGCAGATGATTACAAAAATATTATAATACTTCCCAAGGCATAATGACATTTTTCCCAAATTAAGAAAAATTGGAAGTTTCTCTTATTAGAATCTTTATTGTCTGAATATGACCTTAGTTGAAACCAGAAACTCAACTTTTCAACAGATCTATGAATAAAGTATTTTCTGAGCAGGACTTCTTAGCTTATAAGGGAAGTTTTATTAACTTTAGCAAAGACTATCTGTGTGCTACAGGATTACACTCTTAAAATAAAATGTGCCAAAATGGGTCATTGGAAATCACTGCCTCATTGCAGCTTGGAGTTGGCATTTGCTGATCAGCTCACTGTGTACTCTTGGGTGCTTTCTCTATAAAGTCCAGCCTTCCGATGTTATAGTTGGATGCACTATATAAAAGCGCCATTTTCTACTAAGTACCTTACTTGTTTCATCGGTCACAGCTTTGAAACAGCATACAATGCAGTGTATCAGTTTGTTAGAAATAGACATTGTGTTGTGTACATAGGGATGGTGAAAGAAATCAGGAAAAAAACGTATAACCAATGCAATACAGCACCGTTTACTGAACAAAAAATAGAGTACATAATCCTACCCACAAAATGAGACATCTGCAAACCACTGTAGCAAATTATGTAATGGACAGCTTTACCAGAGTCCCCTCATGTAGTTCAGAGCTGTTTTTGACTCTTTTTCATCCTGAGTTTGAAGACAGATTATTTTACAAGGTACATCAGCCTTTAGGGAATAGCAATTTCCTTTCCTCTCCACAACAACCCAAATGTAACTTTTTAAACTGTTTATCTTTGATAAAAAATGTATTACTTAGCACAGTAAGTAAATAACCAAACAATCTGTCATAGAAATTATTGCTTCCTGTGGTTATTTTTAGTGTGTGCCTGTGTTTTTGTAACATTTGCTGGGCAATCAGTAATGAGAGCTGATAACCCTGCCATTTGTTTTTTATTTTTGTAATGATCTCAGAAAAGCGTTTCTGAAATATGATCTGCTCTTTAATGTAATGGATAAACTACCACACTGCCAGGAATTGTACCCAACTTCCTCACTCAATAGTCATGGGAACTCAAGCAACAACCACAACCCACACACATAATGCAGGAAACGATACCGAACACATATATTACATTTCTGTGGTGATGTGGTCACCACAGAAGGCCACTCTGACTCTACTAATGCTACAGAAGTGCTAAATCAAGACTTTGCAAAATATGGAAATGCAGATACAACTGAGGATACTAAATTGTAAATTATGTTGCTTCTTGAAACGGTTTGATAGCCAGCTATTAAATTGTGAATTTTATTTCAAATAGTACATTTAAATATAAAAAGGAATGCAGCTTAAATGGCATACTCTTCAGTTTTTGCTTTTTCTGTTATGCAAAATCCTTTTCAGCCTTACATATATTCCTAATATGTTCATCCTCCTTGCATGCAGTTTTGTTATCTTCACCTAAAGTTTAATTTGAAAATATAAAAACCTGTATTATAAAACTATCAGCTTGTTTCTATTGGTTGTTATTTTAAGTTCCTTCTAATATCCACATCAAGGAAGTCTTTGTACATATTTTCTGTACTTTCTCTGTTCCTAAAATTTGCTGTGGAGGATATATTACTTGTTTGTTATTTATTTTTTAAAGCTACCATTTTAGAACTAGTTTGCATTGCATGTTTGGACAAGATCTTAAAAGTTAGGGGTTAGTCAGTTCCATTTTCCCTCTATATTTGACATGAAACTCTCAAATATAGAATAATTCTTGTAATATTTCTGAATTACACTATTGATAATGTGAATTTAGAGACTAAGATGTTATTTGCTTCATCCTAATGTATTGTAATATATATAAATATATACCCACATATATCTGCATTGTACTAATATTATTGCATCTATGTTTAATGTTCACTTATATAGTAGTATGAAATAATTCCATGGTTTGTGAAAGAAAAACAAGGGTTTTCTTTGCTCTTAAGAGATCTATCTTAATCACTTATCTGACAGTTTTTAAAATAAAAATATATACATATAACACTTCATGATGTTACATATTGCAATATATTTCTGTCTTCCCTTGTTCTCATATCTCTTTCTATGTTTTCAGAAGTATGCTGAAACTCTATGGACAAGCTTTGACTCCTCCATAGCATTTTTGAAATGATTAGTAACTAAGGAGAAAGTTTAAGACTGAGGTTAGACCTTCGTTTTGATACTTTATTCTATTACTACATGTGCAAATTGTATATACATTTGCAGCTTATTAATCATGTTATGTATCCCATATTTCATCTATTTGAAGGAATGAGACAATCTATGATAATTCTCATGGTCTGTCTGCTGATGAGAAGTGCACGGAGATGTAGAAATTGTACTCTTTTCCCTTAAGTAAACTGTCATCCTTAAGCCCAGAACTATAAGTAGATGCAACAAAATCAGAGATCAATTTATGTGTGTTTCATAAAGATATGAAACTTGTCTTTTTTCCATTATTACATCCTTTATTGAATAATTTTCATTATGAAAATAATAACAATGACAAAAGTAGGATCCATAGATTTTGGAACTATTATCCATTTCTTTCTCTTTCTTCCTGCTCCTTTTCAGGGAATAGAAGGGCATGGACTAAGTTTCAGGAACTGAAAAGCTCCTACAATGAAAAATCTCAAAAATATTGCTATTTATTGCCAAAAAGCAATCAAAAAATTGTGTTACAATTGCCTGTAAAATATTTTCATATTATAATTTCCTATAATGTTCTATAATACCAAAATTTCCTTAGAAAATTTATTGGTTTTGTGTGGGAGAAACTAGCTTAATTGTCATTGGATACCTATGGCTTTTGAACCAGAGCAATCAAAAGTCATATGTGGAATCAAAATTCTTGTTATGTACATTTGAATTGCTGACATTGCTTTCTCTCTGATGAAGTGGCCACAGAGTTAGTTATCCAGCTAATTCCAGCGGTCTTCACTCGAATTAATGATGCTCTTTGACTCTGGTAACAAGTTAACAGTTATTTCTGCTTTTTATCTTAGCAATGCATCTTCTTTTTCTGGTTTCTACATATTTAATTTAGATGTTGAGAGATTCTGCATTGGTACCTGGAAGCTAGTTTAACCCAAAATATTCTTTTTTGTGTTTTTTAAAAATTGTTCTAGGTGGGGGTATACTGTAGCATTTACAAAAGTTCTTAAAATATATGAAATATCTCATACTTGAATGTGTGTTCCCTTCACCACTCTCTTTTATTCCTCCCATTCCTGGAATAGTTTCAACAGGTCTTGTTTACATGCATGTGCACACAGTATTTGCACCATATTCATCCTTTTTCACCATTTCCCCACCTCCTCCCCCTCCCACTTGTACCAAATCCCCCAGACAGGACCTATTCTGTCCTACTATTCTCCGATTTTGTATAAGCCAAAAAAAAAAATAACATTTTTGCTTGATTAAAATAGCTACACATGTATGTATGTATATAACCCAATTTGATTCATCTCCTCTATTTTTCTTCTTTTTAACTTATTCCCTTTCTTACGGTAGTTTCAATCAGTTTAAAATTTCTGAATCATTCTTATATACAGAGTACATGAACCATATTCACCTTCTTAACTTTCTTCTTTACACTCTCTCTCTCATATGTGACCTCCCCTTAGCGTGACCTGTTTTTCATAGTATTGCAATATAAACTTGTCTTTACAAAAGAAGTATAAATTTGAAATAATATGAAAGCTCATCTTCATTCTTTTTAAAATTAATCTTGTTTGATCTGACAATATACTACATTTTGGGCAGCAATAGTTGAATCACACAATTTCAATACTATAAGGAATAGTATAAACCATAATGTATGACAAAAGAAAATACAATGTATCAATATAACCTCTGTATTAGATTCAGACTGGTAAATGAAAAAAATAGAAAACCAAAGGTATGATTTTGTTAATCATTTCCAAGTATCAAGCAAAGTTTAGGGAAATTAATATTATACCAATGAAAATAACATCTTGTGATGTTTTGCTAATTTTCATAATGCTTAGGAAATAGAGCAGACACACTGATGAAAAATAATTATCTAATAAAATGTTTGTATAAATTTAAGAAAACAATTCTGTATAATAAAAGTGAAATTTCACAAGTAATTGATTTTCCTCATTTTATCACTTTTCCCATAATTCAGAGTTTGCTCTGAAATATTGACAATTGTGTAAAAAAAGAGTGGTTGGTGGGAGAAACTCTAAAAAATGTCTATAAACTAATACAAACAAAACTTGAAGAAGTATTCTGGAGAATGGCATTTTGGAAAGAGGTGCATTTTAAGTATTTCCATTATTCAAGGAACATATTGATTTTCTACCATTTTTCTTCACAGCTTTTGTTATGAAAATAGGTATATATAACAAAGTAGGTAGAAAAAAATTATATTCTGCTCATACTTTCTTCTTAAGTAAGACAAGAGTCATTCAAGAGACTTGCATCTTAGACTGTATTTTCTCAATGGAAACAAATAAGAAATTGTGACAGAATGTACATTTTTCATGACCAGCTAAGACTGCACTTCAATAATATCACTTTCCTTCATAATGATACTCTTTCTACCCTTTTAACTATTTTGTAATGCACTTCCTATTTTTCTATGTTAATAGCTGCATATAAAGTGCACAAGAGAGCACAGGGGAACTTCACATGGATTTTTCTTGCTATATTCACTCACTTGTTATGTGACTCAGTTTTACTTTGAGAAACACCTGAAAGAACATATGTAAAAGAGCCTAACTAACACTAACTGATCCACAGTGGATTTTCAAAAGACAACTATGCTGATTGACTTCTTGACATATATTCAGAGATCTTGGTATGCTTAAATCTGTTTACTATCATTTTGTATTCCTCTCAGTCAAATCCTTTAATCACATAAAACCCAGGTTCTTGTAATGAACACTTTTGTGTCTTTATATGATTTTTATCTTAATTAACTCTAGCTATGTTATGATTAATAATAATATCAACCATAGAGTAGATGCTCCTATCTGTCAAGTGCTTTATATACCTAGATATCATTATCCCTCTTTTCTATGTAATGAAAGGTATATAAATTTTAATCAAAAAATCTCAGACTACCCTTCTGGAAAGTTTGAGTCAGAATCCAAAATGCGTCTATCAGATTTCAAGGCAGGTGCTTTTCTGAATACCAAAATCACCAATCATTTTGACATCTATGCCCCATTATCTCACATAGTAAATTGTATTTAAAAAGTTAACTATGCCAAATTAAAATGAAAAGGTCTTAGTTTTAGCTTCCATTTATTTCTTGTACAGGTTGTTTAAAAGTTTTTGTTAAATTGAAATATGTTTTCTTTTACACATACTGGTTTCTGTTTTATAGAAATAGAATTATCTGAGCCATTCTAAAAAGATATTTTTCTCCATATTCTAAAACAAAGTGAACACCTCATTCATTTAAATACAAACTTTGCTCTCTGTTATTTTAAATGTTCTATTAGATTACAAAATTTTAAAGATATTTAAATATAAGTAAAAAGAATATTCTTACATTTCATCCATTGTAGTTAAATTGTTTCTTTTTGGTGGTATAGGGATTGAATTCAAGGTCTTGTGCTTGCTAGGCAGTTGCTATACCACTTGATCCCCATCCACAGCACATTTTTGCTTATTTATTTTTCAGGTGGGCAAGTGTGTTTTTGTCTAGGAACAATTTCAGACCCTCATCCTCCTACCTATGATTCGCTGCATAGCTGGGCTAACAAATGCATACCACTATACCCAGCTTGTTGATTGTGGTAGGGTCTCACTAATGTTTTTGCACTTGTTGGTCTCAAACCACAATCCTCCTGATCTTCACCTCTCAAGTAGCTGGGATTACAGATATGAGCCACCAACCCATTATAGTTAACTCTCAAAGTGACTGGGTGAGCAAAATAACTTGGGAGGTGAAGGGAGTATTAATCTTAGCTCTTTTAAAAGAAGATCTGTGAAGACTGATTTTTTTTTTCAGTCTGTTTTACCAGAATAGGCTTTTCTTCTTTTAGGGAAAGTTAAGTCACATTGTTTTAGTTAGTTTTGTAATCTCTATGACTAAATACCTTACAGAAACAACTTAAGAGATAACTTATTTATTTTAGCTCACATTTAGAGGTTTCAGTCTATGATCAGCTGGTTCCATGTTTCTGGACCAATGGTGAGGTAGAAAATCATGGCATCAGGAGCATGGACAGGAGAGGCTATTCAGTTCATTGCAGACAGGAAGCAGACAAAAAGTATACAGGAAGGGCCAGGGTGTGATATAGTTCCAAAGACATACCCCAGTGACCTCCAACTAGCCTTCACCTCCTACTTTTCACCACCTCCCAATAAGGCCATAATATTATGAATACATCGAGGGATTAATCTATTCATTAGGCTAGAACCTTCATGATTTAATCTTCTCTGGAAATACCATCACAGACAGATCCAGAAATGTGCCTCACTAATCTCCTAGACTTATCTAAGTCCAGACAAGTTGACAATATTAGCCATTACACATATCGCCTTGCCAAAAGACTGGGTATAGTTGGGTAGGCAAATGCTTAACCACAAACTTAGCTGGTGTTAAAGTGCAAGGATTAGCAATTTTTTTAAAAATAAAGAAGAAAAACCCCACTAACAGATACTATGATGGTGATAAAAGCAGGAATATAAGACTGTATTTGACTTATTGAAAGTCAAGACTTATTAAAAGTAAAGTAATCATATTTGTATATTGGTTGTCTTTATATAAATAAACTCTAAAGTTGTACAATATAGACAGATAACATAAAGAAAACCGATATTACCAGCTAGAAAGTGAGCTCCCCAATCACAGGGATCTTTGTCCATTTCGTTTACTGATGGTACACCAGGTGTGGATCCTAGAAGCATAATAAATAGCTCACATTTTAATTATTTTATGATATCAAATCTTGTTTTCTGAGGTTAATGGATAAAATAAGGAGAAGCTTATATTTTAGTTTCAATTTTTAATATAAGAATTTTGTGTGAAATTCTAATTTTAATTTGTACAGACTTATGATATCATGGATAATAAAGCAGTGCTACCTACCATGTAAAATTTTGTGCCACCTTGGAATTAAGACCCTGGAGTAAGATTTTCTGCATTAAGATCCACCATCACCACATGTCAACTCTGTGACCTTTGGAAAATAACAATTTGTGTGTGACTTTGTTTCTTCTCTATATGATATAGATATTATTAAGGGATATTTCTCGTAAAGTTGTGTTAAGTACTAGACCAAGAGGATTTTAGGCTTTATAGTGTGCATTCTAAATCAATGCATGAGGTAGATTTTTTTTTTAGTTATAGATTTATCAATGTGGCTACTTTGTCAATAGTCCAATAGATATGTAGGATCTGAACTATTTTAAAGGCTCAAGCATCTTAAAAACTTTATCATAGCATCTTTATCAATAGCATCTTTGCTATTGGGATTGAAATGTGCCTACTAGTTTCTCTTTCATAGTTTAGCCTGATAAAAGTACACACTAAGTGATTTTCAATTAAAACAAATTATTCCTCATGCACCTAAAAGTATTGCTATAATTTCTATACAAGAATGAATATAGAATTTTTAAAACTAGTGGAATCACCATAAGAAGGGGACTAAGGTAGAAAGGAGAAAAATGACGGGGATGAACCAATTTGGATTATTATGCATATATACATGGAAATACCACAAAGACAGTCCCTGTATAGCTGTCTTATATGAACAAAAATGTCTTTTTTTTTCAAAAATAGAGACCAGGAGGTAACAGGGGGTTCGTACCAGTAGGAGGGAGGAAAATATAAGAAAAAGGTATAGAAAGGTGAATATGGTGGAAATATTACATACTCATATATGAAAATGGAAAAATGAGACCTGTTGAAACTATTCCAGGAATGGGGGAGGAGAGATAAAGGATAATAATGGGGGAGGTTGAATTCAATTATGATATACTGCAAGAGATTTTGTAAATGCATCCCAGTACAACAATAATATGACAATTTAAAGAAAGAATGGACAGAAAAAAGCAGAATTTGAAGAGTAATAATAACTGAAGTTTGTTGAGCACTTTCTATAACCCAGAGAATATGATCAAATGACTCATGAAATTTAAAGAGGAATCAAAGGGTCATGTAAAGGTCATTTCTGGGGAAGAGAAAAATCCCTAAAGAAGTAGGGTTCAAGTGCAATATTACAAATGGGTATTAAAACAATTATGCCATATGAGGAATTGAATTGGTTTAGAGTGAGGCTTCTGGAGTGAGACTGCCAGCAGTAGACTCTTAGCTTAATCATATATAATCATGTCTCTGGGAAAATTATTTAATGCATTTGTGAATTGTTTTCCTCTCAATACAATTGATGTACTTGATAAAGCTTTAGTGAGAAATAGTTGCAACATGCATTGCTTAGGTTAATTTGCTGGTAGATAGGATTTCAGTATGTGTTATTCTCTAGGGCTGACTTCTTGGATGTATAATAAATGCTTTTAAAAGAGCCCCATCTTCAGAAGTGCCCACTTCTTAGGGTCACTATCTTAAAATTCTTAATAACTTTACCTTTGAGTTTGTTTCTGTAAGTGAATTACAGTGATGCATTGGAGCAAGCACTGAGATACTTGGCACCTCTGAACCCATCTCCTTGGGATAGAATCTCAGACACCCAGCTAGCATTCCAAAGTTGCCTTCTCCCCCGTTGTAAGTCTGGACACAGGATGAGAGGTGGATGCTGGCCAAGACCACTTGGTGACTTCTAGATTGGGGCTTGACAGTGGCCCCTTCTGCAAGCAGCCCACTGCTGACTATGTAGGCACCCTAACTGGAAGGAGCTCATCTCAATGTGAACATTGCAGTCTCTTGGGGATTATTTCCATGTCTTTTGCAGATTGGGGCTGCAGCCCATGAAAGGGAAGATTGGCTTCTCTACCCATACCAGAAGCACAGAGCATCAGTAGAGCAGTCATTGTAATTAGCATGATGGACCCCTGGGAGTCTGCGAGGGCTTGCCTTTCCCCCAAGTCATTCTATTTCATAGGGAACACAACATAAAATAGTGGATGAAAAACAGTTGGAGTTTTTGAGAAACTGTGCAAGAAATTTTATGTTTAATTACCTTTAATAGCTCGTTTTTCTACTCCTTGAATAAGATACCCAGGTTTTATTTTTCACTGTGCCCCACAAATACATGCTTTTATTGTCACTGAGTTCAATATAGAATTTTGTGCATTAAGAACATTCTTTGGCCATGTAATAAATACTAAAATAGAGACACTGAGAGGGAACATAGGTTTATCAAAGTCCTGGGAGTTAGCATTGCACCTTGCTTTTAGTTTTTAAACAAGTTAGAAGCATTAAAAATCTGCTGATGACTTGTAAATAACTTGACTGATTCCTCCCTCCACTCTCTCTCTCTCTCTCAAGGAGTGTTTGGCTGGAAATAGTTCTATTACTAGAAACACTTAGAGCAAGAATATTGTTCCTGAGAACTTACATTTGATTTATTCCGTCAGTGTCACACACATAGAAGCAGTTTCCTGGCTTTGTTAGTTTAACACCATTTCTCCCCTTTGTTTCCAGCAAGGGCTATAATTTCTAATACTTTTAATAGTGTCTCAAGAAAAATAATATAGAAAGAGGAATTTGAAATGTAAATTCAGAGTGGCAAATATAATTGAAGTGAAAGGCACTCTAGATGGCTCAATGGAAAATGTTAACCAGTGACACTATTGGTTACATAATGAAAGACTCAATGCAGTTAGATTATGCCATTTCATTGATGGCTAAGGGTTCAGGGTTTTTCCAAATTCAAGGCAATCTTCATAATTGCCTTAATTTCTTATTTAAGATAAAGGACAAAAAGAGTATTTTGTTCTATGTCAAATAAACAAACATAATAGTTGCCTTTAATATAATGGATTAGCCTAATAGAACTTGAGCCATTTGGATGAGTTTTTAAAATTGCAACTTAATACTAACTGCTTCAGTGAGCTAGAATTCTCTTCAAGATTCAGTCCAGAATTAGGACACATTTCAAGAGTTAATTAGCAAAAAACTAATATAAATGGAACTAAATATCTAATAAAAGAGTGTAAGAATTTATAAAAATATTTTTCTTATTTTTCCTCACTAAAACTACATGGTCTTCTATTCATGGGTGGGAATTGTAGCCCAGGGGCCAAATTCAGCTTGCTAGCTGTTTTGGCATATCCCACAAGCTAAAAATCATTTTTTATATTTTTAAGTAGCTAATAAAAACAGAATATTTTATGACAAAAAAATTCTAATTTCAGTGTCTATAGATACAATTTTACAAAACACAGGCACATTAATTTCTTTATGGACTGTATTTGACTGCTTTTGCAGTGCAACAGTGAGTTGAGCATAGCTGTGACAGGGACTGTAAGGCCCATAAAACCTAAATATTTACAATCTGGTCCCTTGCAAGAAAAATTTGCCAACCCCTGTCCAAGCTCACTAACTGATCCTCCTATTAAGCCAAAATACTAGGAAAAAAATGAATGTTAGCACAGTAGTCTGAGTTCAGGAGATTTAAGCAAAATAACAACCATGATTTCACACTCTTCAGTACTTTAATTTTAGATAAAAGATAATAATCATTTCCAAAATAGTTAGTGTAGCAGTAGAAAAGCAGCACTAAAAGTTAGAAAGATTTCTATAGCTCACAAGAGCCATAGAGTCACTTCTGCCTAAAGAATTTTGTGCCTAGTTTCAATCTAGATATGCAAGATTCCAACGAGTACATATTTTGAGAGAATACAGAAATGGCAAAAATCTGACTTCAGACCAGCTGCAAAAACTTATTTACTCCAATATCCCAGTGGGCCCCTGGATTTTTGTTGAAAGCACAGATTACCTAGTTACGTCATCAGTAAATATCGACTTTCTAGTCTCCAAGCTACTTGACTTCATAGAATTTAGCAGGTCACTTTTTTCCAGTTTTTTTCAGAGCCAGTGCTGCCATCCATCTTAAAGTATGTACCAAGCCATCATAGGAATGTTAACTATTTATTTTCATGCAAATGCGAGCATATATCTGGAAACTTCCAGTTCCAACCCAACCTAATGGTCCAGGCTTAGAAAATAACTTTCTCAATGTGTTAAAGTATGTTTTCTTCATTTTTATGACATTGCTTTACTTACTATTGTCATGATTGTTGCACACCATTACACTTTAAATATATATTTATATCTTTACACACTTTGCTCATCGCGTGTACTTGAAATTGACTCTAAGTAGAATAGAGACATTTTCATTTTCAACAATTGCATTCTGTAAAGATGATCATTTGAATCTGTACATTAAAATCATAAATGAATCTTTTAATTTGCACTGATTGTACTTACTTTTTCTTTAAAATTAATTACTCTGGGCAGACATTACTATCTTTTACTCATAAATTGGATAATCAAGACTTTCAGAAACACTATGAAGTTAAGGTCCTGTTATTTATTTATTTATTTATTTTTTCTTTTATTATTCATATGTGCATACAAGGCTTGGGTCATTTCTACCCCCTGCCCTCACACCCTCCTTTACCACCCACTCCCCTCCCTTCCTTTCCCCTCCACCCTCTCAATACCCAGCAGAACTATTTTGCCCTTATCTCTAATTTTGTTGTAGAGAGAGTATAAGCAATAATAGGAAGGAACAAGGGTTTTTGCTGGTTGAGATAAGGACAGCTATACAGGGAGTTGACTCACATTGATTTCCTGTGCGTGTGTGTTACCTTCTAGGTTAATTCTTTTTGATCTCACCTTTTCTCTAGCTCCTGGTCCCCTTTTCCTATTGGCCTCAGTTGCTTTTAAGGTATCTGCTTTAGTTTCTCTGCATTAAGGGCAACGAATGTTAGCTAATTTTTTAGGTCTCTTACCTATCCTCACCCCTCCCTTGTGTGCTCTCACTTTTATCATGTGCTCAAAGTCCAATCCCATTGTTGTGTTAGCCCTTGATTTAATGTCCACATATGCAGGAGAACATACGATTTTTGGTCTTTTGGGCCAGGCAAACCTCACTCAGAATGATGTTCTCCAATTCCATCCATTTACCAGCGAATGATAACATTTCATTCTTCTTCATAGCTGCATAAAATTCCATTGTGTATAGATACCACATTTTCTTAACCCATTTGTCAGTGGTGGGGCATCTTGGCTGTTTCCATAACTTGGCTATTGTGAATAGTGCCACAATAAACATGGGTGTGCAGGTGCCTCTGGAGTAACCTGTGTCATAGTCTTTTGGGTATATCCCCAAGAGTGGTACTGCTGGATCAAATGGTAGATCAATGTCTAGCTTTTTAAGTAGCCTCCAAATTTTTTTCCAGAGTGGTTGTACTAGTTTACATTCCCACCAACAGTGTATGAGGGTTCCTTTTTCCCTGCATCCTCACCAACACCTGTTTTTGGTGGTGTTGCTGATGATGGCTATTCTAACAGGGATGAGGTGGAATCTTAGAGTGGTTTTAATTTTCATTTCCTTTATTGCTAGGGATGGTGAGCATTTTTTCATGTGTTTTTTGACCATTTGAATTTCTACTTTTGAAAAAGTTCTGTTTAGTTCACTTGCCCATTTCCTTATTGGTTCATTAGTTTTGGGAGAATATAGTTTTTTAAGTTCCCTATATATTCTAGTTATCAGTCCTTTGTCTGATGTATAGTTGGCAAATATTTTCTCCCAATCTGTGGGTGTTCTCTTCAGTTTAGAGACCATTTCTTTTGTTGAGCAGAAGCTTTTAGTTTTATGAAGTCCCATTTATCTATGCTATCTCTTAGTTGCTGTGCTGCTGGGGTTCCTACTCTTTCCTGTATCAGCTTTAGAGTTTGTGGTCTGATATTAAGATCCTTGATCCATTTTGAGTTAATCTTGGTATAGGGTGATATACATGGATCTAGTTTCAGTTTTTTGCAGACTGCTAACCAGTTTTCCCAGCAGTTTTTGTTGAAGAGGCTGCCATTTCTCCATCTTATATTTTTAGCTCCTTTCTCAAAGACAAGTTAGTTATAGTTGTGTGGCTTCATATCTGGGTCCTCTATTCTGTTCCACTGGTCTTCAAGTCTGTTTTTGTGCCAGTACCATGCTGTTTTTATTGTTCTTGCTTTGTAATATAGTTTGAAGTCAGGTTGTGATACCTCCTGCATTGTTCTTTTGACTGAGTATTGCCTTGGCTATTCGTGGCCTCTTGTGTTTCCATATAAATTTAACAGTAGATTTTTCAATCTCTTTAATGAATGTCATTGGAATTTTGATGGGAATTGCATTAAACATGTAGATTACTTTTGGGAGTATCGACATTTTTACTATGTTGATTCTACCAATCCATGAGCATGGGAGATCTCTCCACTTTCTATAGTCTTCCTCAATCTCTTTCTTCAGAAGTGTACAGTTTTCCTTGTAGAGGTCTTCCACATCTTTTGTTAGGTTTACACCTAGGTATTTGATTTTTTTTGAGGCTATTATAAATGGAATTGTTTTCATATTTTTTTTTTCAGTGTGCTCATTGTTAGTGTATGGAAATGCTAATGATTTTTCTATGTTGATTTTATATCCTGCTACCTTGCTATAGCTATTGATGATGTCTAGAACCTTCTGAGTAGAGTTTTTTGGGTCTTTAAGGTATAGGATCATGTCATCTGCAAATAGGGATATTTTGACAGTTTCTTTACCTATTTGTATTCCTTTTATTCCTTCTTCTTGCTTAATTGCTCTGGCTAGGAATTCCAGGACTATGTTGAATAGGAGTGGAGATAGTGGGCATCCTTGTCTGGTTCCTGATTTTAGAGGGAATGGTTTCAGTTTTTCTCCATTAAAAATAATGCTGGCTGTAGGTTTGTCATATATAGCTTTTATAATGTTGAGGTACTTTCCTTCTATTCCTAGTTTTCTTAGAGCTTTTATCATGAAATGATGTTGGATCTTATCAAAGGCTTTTTCTGCATCTATTGAGATGATCAAGTGGTTTTTGTCTTTGCTTCTGTTAATGTGGTTTATTACATTTATTGATTTTCATATGTTGAACCAAGCCTGCATCCCTGGGATGAAGCCTACTTGATCGTGGTGAATAATCTTTTTGATGTATTGTTGAATTCGGTTTGCCATTAGTTTGTTGAGGATTTTTGCATCAATGTTCATTAAGGAGATTGGCCTATAGTTCTCCTTTTTGGAGGTGTCTTTGCCTGGTTTTGGGATAAGTTTAATACTGGCTTCATAAAAGGTATTTGGCAGTTTTCCTTCCCTTTCTATTTGGTGAAACAGTTTAAGGATGGTTGGTATCAGGTTTTCTTTAAAGGTCTGACAAAATTCAGCAAAGAATCCATCAGGTCCTGGACTTTTCTTTTTGGGGAGACTCTTGATTTCTGCTTCAATTTCATTTTGTGTTATAGGTACATTCAGGTGATTAATTTCCTCTTGATTCAGTTTTGGATGATCATGTGTATCTAGAAATCAGTCCATTTCTTTAAAATTTTCAAATATATTTGAATAATTTTTCTCAAAGTAGACTCTGATGATTTCCTGGACTTCCATGGTGTTTGTTGTTATCTCCACTTTTGCATTCCTGATTCTACTGATTTGGGTTTTTTCTCTCCTCCTTGTAGTCAGGTTTGCCAGGGGTCTATCAATCTTGTTTATTTTTTCAAAGAACCAACTTTGTTTCATAAATTCTTTGTTTGGTTTTTTTGGTTTCTATTTCATTGATTTCAGCTCTTATTTTTATTATTTCTCTCCTTCTATTTGTTTTGGGATTTGCTTGTTCTTGTTTTTCTAGGAGTTTGAGATGTATCATTAGGTCATTGATTTCGGATCTTTCAGTCTTTTTAATATATGCACTCATGGCTATAAACTTTCCTCTCAGGACTGCCTTAGCTGTGTCCCATAGGTTCCGGTAGGTTGTGTTTTCATTTTCATTGACTTCCAGGAACTTTTTAATTTCCTCTTTTATTTCATCAATGATCCATTCTTCATTAAGTAATGAGTTATTTAGTTTCCAGCTATTTGCATGTTTTTTGCCTTTACTTTTGTTGTTGAGTTCTACTTTTACTGCATTGTGATCAGATAGTATGCATGGTATAATTTCTATTTTCTTATATTTGCTGAGACTTGCTTTGTGCCCTAGGATATGATCTATTTTAGAGAAGGTTCCATGGGCTGCTGAGAAGAATGTATATTGTGTAGAGATTGGATGAAATGTCCTGTAGACATCTACTAGGTTCATTTGAGCTATTGCACATTTTAGATCTTGGATTTCTTTATTGATTTTTTGTTTGGATGACCTATCTATTGATGATAATGGGGTGTTAAAGTCTCCCACAACCACTGTGTTGGCGTTGATATATGTTTTTAGGTATTTCAGGGTATGTTTGATGAAATTGGGTGCGTTGACATTGGTGCATACAGATTGATGATGATTATTTCCTTTTGGTCTATTTCCCCTTTTATTAGTATGGAATGTCCTTCTTTATCTCGTTTGATCAATGTAGGTTTGAAGTCTACTTTGTCAGAGATAAGTATTGCTACTCCTGCCTGTTTTTGGGGGCCATTGGCTTGGTAAATCTTCTTCCAGCCTTTCATCCTAAGCCTATGCTTATTTCTATCAGTGAGATGGGTCTCCTGTAAGTAACAAATTGTTGGATCTTCCTTTTTAATCCATTTCGTCAAGAGGTGCCTTTTGATGGGTGAATTAAGTCCGTTAACATTAAATGTTAGTACTGACAGGTATATGGTGATTCCTGCCATTTAGTTGTCTTAGTTGTTTGAAGGTTTGATTGTGTGTACCTAAGTTGAGGTTACTCTCTGCTGTCTTGCTTTTTCTTTTCCTATGGTTTGGTGCTGCCTGTCTTTTCTTGGTTAAGTTGGGTTTCACTTTCTGTGTGCAGAATCCCTTGAAGAATCTTTTGTAGTGGTGGCTTTGTGCTCACATATTGTTTTAGTTTCTGCTTATCATGGAAGACTTTTATTGCTCCATCTATTTTGAATGATAGTTTTGCTGGGTAGAGTATCCTGGGGTTTAAGTTATTTTCATTCGGTGCCCGGAAGATCTCACCCCATGCTCTTCTTTCTTTTAATGTTTTTGTTGAGAAGTCTGCTGTGATTTTGATGGGTTTACCTTTGTATGTTACTTCTTTTTTCTCTTACCGCCTTCAATATTCTTTCCTTAGTTTCTGAACTTGTTGTTTTAATGATAATATGTCATTGAGTAGTTCTATTTTGATCTGGTCTGTTTAGTGTCCTGGAGGTCTCTTGCATCTGTATGGGAATATCTTTCTCTAGATTTGGGAAATTTTCCATTATTATTTTGTTGAATATATTATGCATTCCCTTCGCTTGCACCTCTTCTCCTTCTTCGATGCCCATGATTCTCAAGTTTGGTCTTTTGATGGAGTCGGTGATTTCTTGCATTTTCTTTTCACAGGTCTTGTGTTGTTTAATTAGTAGTTCTTCAGTTTTTCCTTTAATTACCATTTCATCTTCAAGTTCTGAGATTCTGTCTTTTGTTTGTTCTATTCTGCTGGATTGGCCTTCCGTTTTGTTTTGCAGTTCTGTTTCATTCTTTTTCCTGAGTTTTTCCATATCCTGGCTGTTTTCCTCTTTAATGTTGTCTATTTTTGTCCTGAGTTCATTTATCCGTTTATTCATCATATTCTCTCTTTCACTTTGGTGTTTATACAGTGCCTCTATGGTTTTCTTTATTTCTTCTTTTGCTTTTTCTAATTCTCTATTTTTGTTGTCTTGGAATTTCTTGAGTGTCTCCTGTATATTTTGGTTGATCCTATCCAGTATCATCTCTATAAAATTCTCATTGAGTACCTGTAGTATGTCTTCTTTTAAACTATTCTTGTGGGCTTCATTGGGTCCTTTGGCATAGTTTATCTTCATTTTGTTGGAGTCTGGATCTGAGTTTCTCTTCTCTTCATTCCCCTCTGGTTCCTGTACTAATTTTTTGCTGTGGGGAAACTGGTTTCCCTGTGTTTTCTGTCTTCCTGTCATTGTCTTTGGTGTTGTTACTGTCCCTGTACTGTGTGCAATTAAGTATTTTCTAGCTTGTAATAATAACAATGGTAATATTTAGAATGGAAGGGTAAGCTGAGATGGAAAGCACGAAGTTAAAGAAAAGGGGAAAACAAATATACAGACAAGAGGGAGAAAGCAGAATAAGGTTTCAGACAAGAAAGTTTCAAAGGTATAAACAGGGAGCATTAGTATACTAATTGACAGTAAGCTGAACAGACATTAGTGGGACAGAGATAGGATTGAAAATCAAAAATAAAAAAAATTAAGATAGGAATAAAAACAAAAAATAAGTAAGTGAAAGAAATATCTATATATTAAAAATGATTTAAAATAAAATGGAAAATAGAATATTAAAAAAAAAAACAAAAAACCAGCCAAGTTTAAATGCAATGAAGTTTCCGTCTTAATAATTTGAGTGTCCGTCTCAGTCTCCAATCCTGGAGATGGTGCCTCAGATGTTGTTCTGTAGTTGTCTCATCAAAGGGGACCCATAAAGTAGAACAAAACTACACACACACACACACACACACACACACACAAACCCCACCTAGTGTCCCAAGTTCAAATGCAATACAGTTTCAGTAATTTTTCCGCTTGCAGGTATAATTCAGTTGTTCTCTCATCAAAGGTAGGGAGAAAAAGAAAAAAAAGAGTCTGGAGACAGTTCTGCGAATGGTATCTGCAGCTGTGGCTTGCCTGCCTGCTGCTGTTAGCCTGCTGTTGCTGGAGGCATTGTTTATGCAGATCTTTGGGGTGAGCTTAGCACTCACCTGGCCCCACAGGCTTTGTTTGTTCAGAGTTCTCCTGTGCAGGAGCCTCTGCTACAGGCTTTCCCCTATCCAAGCACTGGGAAAGGTGACACTGCACCCACGTTGTCAGACCTGCGTGTTTATTTGCAGTTCATGTGGGAGGTGGGTCTTCCCCTCTCTCCTGTGAAGTTTTCCTCCCACTGCTACTTTCACAAGCTTTCCTGCTTCTGCTTACTGGGCAGTGCTGCTACTCCTGCCAGCCACCATGTTTGTTTACAGTTCACATGGGAAGTGGGTCTTCCCTCCTCTCCTGTGGAGTTTTCCTCCCTCCGCCACTTGCACAAGCTTCCCTGCTCCTGGTTGCTGGGCGCGCACCCCATCCCCGCTCCCGCCAGAGCCTCTCCAGCCCACCTGGCTTGTTTATTTACAGTCCCAGGAAGGGTTCCCTTTCCCCAGCCTTCAGCACTCAGGGCACCCCACCCTCTTTCCAGAGTGTCTTTATTGCTCTTATTGCTTATTACTCAGTTTCTCTTTTTTCCCCAGGTGGGGATTGGTCTGTCCAGGGCTGCTCTGGCCCAGGCTTGTCTGTGGGAGTACCACATACCATGAAGCTCACCTGGTCCGTGTCTTCCCAAGCCGTCTGGGCACCGGCAACTGGCGGCCCCAGGGGCCCTCCTTGTTTCTCCATTTAACGTGAAGTGGAGATTCTCTGCACCGGCTGGAGGTGTGGAGGGGTCAAAATTATGCCTGTTCTCAGTGATTATGCCTGCAAAGTGTGTCTCCGGCGTCTCTCCAAGATTTCACTATAGGAGGCTCGCTTTCTGCTTCCTCCCTCTAGCCGCCATCTTGGAATCCAGCTTTTCAAGGTCCTGTTTTTTAATTGACTAGACTGTTGGTGAGTGAAAACACCAATGTAAAATTTTACAAATCATTGTATTTGAAACACAGAAAGACCTTTAAAAATAACTGTTGTCCCACCACTTTAAAAAATTGGAGGCATAAAAAGGATGTTAGCTATCAACCTATGGAAGTATTTAAACTCTAAGCCAAGTGCTTAGATCTTAGGAAAATGGTTTCGTTGTCAACAGATCTCAAGCTGTTCAAACACCTATTAGGATATTTTTCTCTACCAGCATGCAAACAGGAAGCTCATTTATAAAAGAAGAAATATTAAGCTTTAGGCTTATATGGTACATAGCCAGCCTCATGCATGTGTGTGTGTTTATCCCACAGAAGTCTGAGACCTGCTGAATTCCAATCTCACATATACATTTAGAGTGGTCCAGTTTACAAACATACAAAGCTTACCAGATAGCCTGGCTAACTAAAAAGAAAAAGAAAAAAAGCCAAGTTTTTTTTTAATCACAAAAATAGACACAGGATGAATGGCTCATTGCTGCTCTGTAATAGTTAGAAACATGGAGGCTGTAATTGAAAATGGTAGTTCAAGTTTGGTCAAAGTTAGGTTTAATGCATACATGTTTCCTATAAAATTAATTTTAAAATATGTGTGTGTGTGTTTTCCATAAAAATTAACTGGTTCTTTTGTTTAACACACTGACTACTATAAATGTCTATTAGAAAACAAAACAGACATTACTTATACTATTGCTGAGTTAGAAATACCTGTGAATTTATATGTATTTGCAATATCTTGCTTAGTTGGCTCACTTTCTGACCTTAAAATGAGAACCCTGGTGCAAGCTGGTGAGCATTCAATTATTGCATATGTTATCTTTGCATGAGAACCCATATTTTCTAAATATATTGTTAGGCATTTTCTATTTTTCTTACAGCAGGTCTTTGACTTTGTGCCATCAGTTCTGCTATCCTTTCTATTTCAAGGTCATTCTCCCTATAGGTATATTTATTTACAACAACTTGCCACATTTTTTCAAGGATGCAAAAGCTATGATCTGTGTGAGAGTGGGTAATTTTTCTCTCCCCCATTGAGCCACATTTTGTCACACCTCACCAAAGTTCCCTTACATCTATCTCGATCCCAAAAAACTCATAGAATCATTGTTCCTCCCACTTTGAAGAAACTAACAACTAGCCCTTGTTCAAGCTTGCATCACTGCCTCTAATCTGGAAACTAGGTTGATCTGCAGTCTTCCATCATTGTATTTTTTTAAAGTAAGGAGATGCAAACTCAAATTACTGTAGAACAAGTGAATTTATTACATTTTAATTTTCTGTTCATCTCTTTATATGGCAAACAAAGAATCAGACGATGATTAAAGGAAGAATAATGCAATATCTTTGTAAAAATGGCTTAAAGTGAAATTACAGCATAAAATTTGTAACTTGAACTAGCACACTGGATAACTTTCAAAGTCAGTAACAATTCAAGCAGTAACATCCTAAATCGAATTTGAATGAATGATCTAGGAATAAAAAAATGTGAGTCACTAATTGTAGCTTTTAGACACCAAGTTCACTAAGCATAAATAATGCCAATTTGTGTGATCTTTTGGATAAGAAATACTTAGATTAGGTAATAAATTTGCCATTTTAACTTGATACAATCAATTACATTGATTTCTGAGTACATTAATTACATTGAAGCTCAGTATCTGTGCCTGTGTGTGAGATACTGTGAAAGTGAATGGACACAAACATATGAACACACCATAGAGTATATTTAATTTCATAATTTTAGTAAACCTTACAAATTTAAGACTTTTTGAAATGAGCATAAACATATTTTGATCATTAAGTCTTTTTATTTCAATAACAGATTGGACAGGCTTGTTTACTTGGGGAACTATAGGATGATATTTATAAAGAGCTGACCTTATATAAAGACTGGATTTTAGGATTTAACATAAATAGAATTTGTTCAAACTCAAAGATAGTAAAATTAGGAGGCATGTTTTTAGCATGTGGTATAAAAAGTTAGAAAACTTGCTGGGTAGAGTGAGTTAACTGACATAAGTTGCTTTATGATAACATCTTAGTTTGAAGGTAGAAAAAAAGACAGGAGGACTACTGAAAGTGTATTTTGCTTCTCATAGCAAGTAGCATATAGTTTCAAATGACATTTTCAACTTAAAATCTAAAATTACATATGTACAATCAAGAATTAACAAAACCAATCACAAATCAAAGTATATTTGAATTTCTTCAGTTTTTCTGCAAATTAGCTTTTTGCTGAAATACATCTTTACTCCAAATCCTTTTATTTCTGATTACTTTTGTTTAAAGTAAATGAAACATTACAAATAGGTAATTTTGAAAAACATGTACAATTGAAGTTTTGGGAATTAGATCTAAACTGATGTCACTTACATTGAAGAATTATTTGGCCATATATGACAATAAAGAATGGAATTAAGAGTTAATGAAGGCTATAAAAAGTGTACATTTTTCAGAATAAAATGATAGTATTTTTAAAGCCAATGAAATGGTTTTAAAGTGTTTTAAATAATGTAAGTAAAATTCATCTTAGTGATGAAGTGCTGAGCTGAGGACAATATACTTTATACAATTGTTTGTACTTAAAAGTCTAGATAATAACTTTTAATGTGAAGAAATGAGAATAAGGAAAAATACAAACAATTAAAGTTTCTAAATATATGTTGAATAAATTGATTCATAGTTTCAGTTTCAGTGAAAGAAAGGAGCATTTTAGTTTAGTATTACAAGAGAGCAACATGGGGGAAGGGTATAACAAAGAAGCATCAACTTTTTGTTTATTCTTTTCTGAATTGTAATTGATTTGTTGCTCTGAATACATATTTTAGTATTTAATGAAAATCACATGGTATTAATTATGTTAATGAATCCAAGTTCAAAATCTAGTAGGGAGGAGAAAGAAAGGAAAATGTATTTAAATGAGGTATCCACTGTTCTTTTACTTGTCTCAGGTTGTTCTAAAATGCTTAATTTTATCCAACAAAGGTATTGCATTAGTCACCCAGGACTGCTATAACAAAGTACTGTAGACTGGTGACTTAAACAAGACAAACTGTCTTGATACAGTTCTGGAAACTGGGAACTCCAAGATTAAAATGCAAACTGACTTGGTTCTTGGTACAGGATTTCTGACTTGCTGTGTACTCATATAGGCTTCCCTAACTGTATGCATGAGAGGAGAGAAGATGGGAGAGGGAGACAGCAGGCACAGCTGTTCTCTCTTTCTTTTCTTATGAGGCCACCAATTCTATTAAATTAACATCCTACCTCTCTGAACTTGTAACCTTGACTACTTCTTAATAGACCTGTGTCTGGATATAATCACACTGAGTGTAAGGATATAAATATGAATTTTGGAAAAACACAATTTAGTCTGTAGCATACATGGATGGAGATTCTTTTCATAAACATACTAGGCAGACACAGGGCCTCTTCAGCTTTACCTTTGTTCTAATGGATGCTTCACATAGACATCCATCCTCATGGGTTGGAGAATATTCATGGCAGCAGCATTATGACTTCTACTGCTCCATGCTATGGTTGCTAGAGATAAATTAATGAGTGCACATTATGCAGTTGGTGAAATGTTCTCTTTGGATAAGAACAAGTGGTATAAATATTTAAAGTTTCCAACACAACAAGCAAGACTTCAGAAAACAAAATATTAAGAGAAAAAAAATTTAAAAATCCACAACAATACCTGTGAAATATCTAGGAAACACTAAATAATAAAATAATTTTTGTAGTGAGCAAGACAGTGTATTAGAAGAACCTACTATTTTGTCTCCATGAATGAAGAGTCTGGTAACAGGTGAAGGACTAAATTCTGAAGGAAGAAAGAGGAAGAACATCAGGAATTATGAAAAAAGGAGCAGGAAGCAGAAAAGCAAGGAGAAACAGGGGCACTAGAGAACAGTAATGAACAAACTCCATTCCCACCTCCCCAGAAGGGGGAAGGGAAGCTGAAAATGAAATCACAAAATAAGCATGATTGCCTTGGGGCCAGACTGGCAATTCTAGCTGCATGATAACCCCATTCCTTCTGCAAGCTTTAGCCCCCGTGTAGGGATTTCGTGAGACACTGCTCTGGTTGGAAAGCTTGAATCAATGAAGACAGACATTCTGTCTCTCCCCTTACCTTTGATAGCTATAAGAAGGTGTCATGTTAGAGACTTACATATTCTGAGTGGTTGAAAACAAAGAATAGTCATGACAAGGAGAGCCTTGAGACGCCCTGCTTTGGTGCTAGGTGCAAGATAGCTATGAGAGATGGTCATGGAGAGGGAGAGAGTCTGATATGTTGCAGAAGAGAAGTTCAGGCAGTGGGGAGTTTTCATCAGCAAAAGGAGAGGTTATTGGGGGCCCTGCCTTTCCTGGCAAGGAGAAGTCCTATAATCTGAGGGAGAGTTGGAACAAAACACAGAGCCTGTGCCTGTTGAGCTATCCAGGGTTTTCCTCCTAGCTGCATATATTGGCTGCTAGGTAAGTCTGAGGACTGTAAGCCAAGACTCTGAATCATGTGATAAATTCAGTCTCCCACCCCATAGGGAGTTGAACTGACTGGCAGGGCTTGAAAGTACAAAGGCTCACCTCCAAGAATTGAATACCAACATATATTTGCTGCCAAGCAGATTTGAAGGCTCAGAGCACAAGTTTATTGAATCATGTGATTTCCACAGCTGCCTTATCCCCACATGGAAATGAACTAAGGGGTAGGGTCTGAAAGCACTGAGGCCCACCTCCTGCAACTCATTCTCAGTGGGTGTTTGTTGCCAGGTGGTACTTATGACCCAGAGTCCAGACCTTCCCAAATTGCATGACCTCAACAGTCTCCTCCTTCTCACAGGGAAAAGAACTGCTGGGTGGGTTCTAGAAGCACTGAGATCAGTAGGTAGAGTGAGTAGGTTCCTCTGTTCTCCTTCAGTCAGTCCAGAATTCAGTGCTCTGTTTGCTTTCCTGATTCTGTGCTGCATTCAGGAGTCACACTTAGGCTTGGAAACTTGCTGCCCCAACAAGACACAAACTGGGGTCCTTACAGAGAAAGTAGGAATATGCCAGACCCACAGGTTGTGCAGTTCTCTGTGGAGAGTAGCAATCCCCAGTTCACAAAATGGGGAGATTCTATAGAGAAAGTAGCACAGACGTATACAACTGAACCTTCTATGAGAGACTCCAGTTAGTTTTTCTCACTCTCAGCAGTGTTGAGGACAAGGTCCAATGCACCAGGCACATGAGTGAATGGCTCACTACTGAGCCATAACCCCAGTGCAGTTGTTAGAAACCTGGTCACTAAACCATCTTGCCTGAAAAATGAGAATATTTCAACTGAAAGATTATAGGTAATTAAAACTACCAACCAATTACTTGACCTCATGGGGAAAATGCAATGCAGAAACATAAGAAATATGAAGAAACAAGGCAACACAACTCCTCCCGGAAGCAACAATTCCCAGTAACAAACAATAATGACAAATAGTAAAGTGGATATAATCTCAAAGAATTTATTTTAGAAAAATGTAAGAATGAGTAATGAAATAAAAGAGGACATGAATAAATGCATGAATGAATTCCAGGAATACCCAAATGATGGACTTAATGAAACAAAGGAAATAATGTAGGACCTAAAAGAGGAATTCAAAAAATATATAAAAATTCTGAAATAACATTAAAATGGAATTCTGGAAATGGAAAGCTCAATACGTCAACTATCTCTCTAGTAGACTAGAACAAATTTAAGATAAGAATATCAGGACTTGAAGACAAGGTAGATATATGAGAACAAACAGATGTATATCATCTAATCAGATCTATAACAAGCAATGAAACTGAAGCTGTAATAGTCTTCCAAAAAAAGAAAATCTAAGGACTGGACACATTTAGTACAGAATTTCATTAGACCTTTAGAGAATTGAGTCTAATGTTCCTCAAACCATTCCATAAAAAGAAGAGAAGGAACACTACCAAACTCATTGTCCAAAGCCAGTATCACCCTGATACCCAAGGTGAATAAGGATATAACAAAAACATAAGCACTGACCATTTTTTTGATGAACATAGAAGCCAAAAGTCTCAATAAAATGCTTGCAAATCAAATTCAATAACACATTAAAAAAAGCATACAATGATTGAGTTGGTTTTATTTGAGGGATAAAAGCTGCCCAACATAGGCAAACCAATAACCATAATACATACATAAACAGAATAAAGGACAAAAATCACATGATCATCTGATTAGATGCAAAAATATCTTTGACAATATTCAAAATCACTTCATGATAAAAGACCTGAGGGAACTAGGAATCAAAGACATGGACCTCAACATAAAAAAGCTTATATAAGATAAACTTATACCCAACATTATACTAAATGGAGAAAAATTGAAAACATTTTTTCTAAACAGTCAGGATCAAGGTAAGGAAGTCTACTCTGTACACGTACTCAATATAATGGTTTAATTCTTAGTCAAAGCAACAGGGCAAGAGAAAGAAATGAAAGGGATAAACTAATACAATTGCAGTTGATATATTAGACTTAAAAGACCCTAAAAATGCCACCTAAAAACTCTTAGATCTGATAAACACTTTTGGCAAAATAGCAAAGAAAAATCAGCTTATAAAAATCAGTAGCTTTTCTATAGATCAATAATGATGGATTATGTCTAAAAAAACAAATCGGGAAAGCAATCTTATGCACAATAGCCTCAAAAATTAAATATGTAGTAATAAATATAGCAAAGGAGTTGAAAGATATGTACAATGAAGACTATAAAATCTTGAAGTAAGAAATTGAAGACATTAGAAGATGGAAAGACCTCTCATGTTCATTGATAGATAGAATTAATATTGTAAAATGGATATTACTATCAAAAGCAACCTACAAATTCAATGCCATCTCACAAAAATTCCTAGTGTCGTTTATCACAGAAACAGAAAAAGCAATCCTAAAATTCATATGGAAGCACAAAAGACCCAGAATACCCAAAGTATTCTGAAGCAAGAAGAGCAATGCTGGAGTTATACAATGCTGGACTTCAAATTATTCTATAGAGCCATAGTAGCAAAAACAGCATAATTCTGGCACATAAACCAGTATACATACTAATGAAAAAAAATTGAAGTCTGAGAAATAAACCCATACAGCTATAGCTACCTGATTTTCTACAAAAGTGCCAAAAACATGCATTGGATAAAAGACAACCTCTTCAACAAATGGTGTTCGGAAAAGTGTATATTGACAAGTAGAAGATTGAAACTAGACCCCCATCTCTCACCTTGCACAAAACTTAATTCAAAATGGATCGAAGATATAAATGTAAGGTGTAAAACTTTGAAACTACTAGAAGCAAGCTTAGGGTAAATCCATAGATAACACCTTCCTGAGTAGGACTCCAATTGCTCAGGAAATAAAAGCAAGAACTAACAAATGGGATTGCATCAAATTAAAAATTTTTCTCACAGCAAAGGAAACACTTACCAAAATCAAGAGACAATATACTGAATTAGAGAAAATCTTTGCCAGGTGCTCATGGTGTAAAGAATTAATATTTAGAATATAAAAATGCTTCAAAATTAAATATGAAAAGAAAAAACAGTCCAATTAGAAAAGGCAAAATGAATTGAGATTTTCACAAAAGTACAAATGATTAACAAATACATGAAGAAATGGTCACCGTCCTTAGCCATAAAGGAAACGCAAATCAAAACTACACTGAGATTCCATCTCACCCTAGTCAGAAAGGCTACACCAAGAAAACAAACAACAAATACTGGAGGAGATACAGGGGGAAAGGGAACCCTTATATCTGGTTGGTGTGTGTGTAAATTCATCCAGACACTATGGAAATCAGTACTGAGGCTCCGCAAACACTAAACTGAAAATAAAACTACCATATGATGCTGCTGTAACCCTCCTTGGTATCTATCTGAAGGAATGTAAGGCAGCATACAATATAGATAACAGCACACCTGTTAGCAGCACTATTCACAACAACTAAGTTATGGAATCATTCTAAATGTATACCAATTGATGAATGGGAAAAGAAAATGTGATATATATACAACATGGGGTATTATCCAGCCATAAAGCAAGCAAATGGATGGAAATGGAAATCATCAAGTTAAGCAACATCAGCCAGAATGAGAAATAGAAATATTACAAGTTCTCACTCAAAGGTGGAATCTATATTTGAGAAAAAAATGGGGTGAGTTTAAAATGGGGGAACTGTTTGCCTGTGGTAAACAGTAAGAGGTGTGACAGTGAAAGGACAGGGTGGGTATAAAAGCAAAGGAATATCATTTAAGTACTTCATACACATGTATGAAAATAGAGTAATGAAACCAGTTAAACATATTTAAAATAGGAGGGACTCAGGGAAATGAGAAAGAGTAATCAGAGAGGCTGACTATGATAAAAGTGCATGTATGGAAATATCACAATGACTCCACTGTACAATTTACATATACAAATTAAAAGAAAAAGATGGAACAACTCTAAGCATATATTAAGCTATTAAGTCCCTATAATGAAAACTGTATTATTGAGGAGATATTTTTGAGTTTACCAGCCTTTTTCTCTTTTGCCATTTGTAATCTACTGTTAAGAAAATTAGGCAAGCTCCAACTGCTGCATTTTTTTATCATAGAATTTTCAATGTGCTATTTCCTCATAGTTTTTCATTTCTCAGTTGAGATTCCTTGTTTATTCTCTCATTAACATCATATTTTTCTTTAAATATTTATTATATTTGATTTGTTATGTATGCTACTATAAAGTATTTTATTATAGATATTGGTTGCTTTAAATTCATTATGAAATCCAATATCTGCACTATATTAGTGTCAGTGTCTATTAACTTTTTAAAGTAGTGGCTATATGTTCCTATTCATTGGATATCTAATAAATTTTTATTATATTACCTTTTGGATCATACACTGGGTGATTCCTCCAATTTTTTTGCTGTTTATTTTTTGATTGACATCTTGAACAAAGATACAATTAATATGGATCTATCTAAAGCATAATTTTTCTTTTTCTACCATTTATTTTCTTAATTTTTATTTTTATTGGATATTATTATTGTACTGTGGGTAAAATAATAAAATTGTGACATTTGCAAAAGTGCTTATAGTATATCTTAGTTAGATCCATTGCTTCCATCATTCTTTTTATCTCTCCTCCCTCCTTCTTAGAATAGTTTCAACACGTCTTATTGTTCCATTTTTATACACGAGCTTATAATATTTCCACCATATTCATGCACCTTCAACCCTTGCTTATGTCCTCCCCCTCCCACTGATACCAAACCCAAGACAGGACCTGTTTTGCTTTCATGTCCTTATGTTTTTTAAAGACATTTTTATATGTTTAAGATAGCTATACAGGGAGCTTCATTATGAACTGTACATATGTATTGTATCCCAAATTTGTTCATCCTGTGCATTTTTCCCCTTCTATATTATTCCCCTTCTTATGGTGATTCCAATACGTTTAAAAATTCTATATGCATTCTTGTATAGAAAATGCATCAACCATATCACCTTCTTTGCCTCCTTCCTTTACCCTCCCTTTCCTGTTAGTGCCCTTCCCTTAGTGTAACCTGTTTTTCATTCTTGTCCTTCATTGTTCCTTGTTCAAGGGGGTTTTACCTTGGTATTATACCTGTACATACATTGTGTTTAAGTCAATTTAACCCCCTTCACTGTACGTCCTCACCATTGCCCCCAAACCTGTGCTACTTAATAGTTTTCATTTTTCCCTTGTGTCTTGCTCCTACACAGATGTGATGTACTTTATTATTTGCTGTCTTTTTTCTTTTCCTCCTCACTTGTTCTTCTCTAACAGTCTCACTTTTGGGTACATATTCTGTATGTATTTGTACTTATGTATAATATTGCTTGTATTCATGGTAGCCTTTGGTTTTCTGAACCTGGCTAACTTCACTTAAGATGATGTTCTCCAGTTCCATCCACTTAACCTGAAAATGACAAAATTTCATTCATTTTTATGGCTGAATAAAATTCCATTATATATAATACCATGTTTTCTTAATGCATTCATCAGTAGTGGGGCATCTTGGATGTTTCCATAGCTTAGCTATTGTGAAGAGTGCTGCAATAAACATGGGTGTGTAGGTGCCTTTGTTGTAACCAGACTCATGTTCCTTTCATTATATCCCTAGCAGTGATATTAGTGGATCATGTGGCAGTTCTATTTTTAGTTTTTTGAGGAGCCTCCATACTGTTTTCCATAATGGTTGTACTAATTTACATTCCTTTTGCCCCAAATCCTCGCCAACATTTGTTGTTGGTGTTCTTGATGATAGCTATTCTAACAAGAGTGAAGTGGAATCTTAGTGTGGTTTTGATTTGCATTTTCTTTGTGACTAGGCATGTTGAGCATTTCCTCATGTGTTTTTTAAACATTTGTATTTCTTCCTTTGAAAAAGCTCTGTTCAGTTCCTTTGCCCATTTCGTCACTGATTTTTGGGAGTTTAGTTTTTTGAGCTCTGTGTAAATTCTGGTTATTAATCCCTTGTCAGATCTATAACTAGCAAAGATTTTTTTCCCATTCTCTGGTCTGCTTCTTCAATCTGGTGATCATTTCTTTTGTTGTGCAGAAGTTTTTAATTTTATGTAGTCCCAATTGTAAATCCTTTCTCTTAATTGTCAAGTCATTAGAGTACTATTGAAGAAGTTATTGGCTGTGGCTATAAATTCCAGTATATTCCCTGCTCGTTCCTGCACTAACTTCAGAGTTTCAGGTCTTACATTAAGGTTCTTAATCTACTTTCACTTGATACTTGTACAGGGTGAAAGACATGTATTTAGTTTCATTTTTCTGTGTGCAGATATCCAGTTTTCCCAGAACATTTGTTTAAAAGGCTGTCTTTACGTTTTGGGCTAAAGCCTAACTTTTTTTTTTTTTTTTAGTTCCTCTATCAATGGAATTGATTTTATTGACCTGTGCATTTTGGCTTTGTTAAGGCTAGTCTAGTGCTGGAATTAATACAGGTGTGATCCTTACTCTTAATTTAAAGCCTTTCTTTGGGCTCACATGGTTTCTCCTTTCTGGCTAGGGCTGGCAATCTACTGTCTCTCAATATTATTTGTATTACCTGTGATCACCTTGTGGCAGTGGTTCTATAATCACCTTAAGAAAGCAGCCCCATGCCCTGATCTCCACTTCATTTGCAGCTTTCTGTGGAGATCTCCAGCTATCACAGAGCTTGTCTCATGAGTTTCCCTTTTCTTGGAAATTAAAGACTGCATTGTCTGCTGTCCCATGTTTGAAAACAGTCACCTCATACATTTTCTCCCAATTTTATTGTTGCTTACCCCATCATGCTGTATTTAGTTCCAGTTGTTTCAACATTGTCAGAAGTAGAAGTTCCTTGCATGGCTCTTAATTGTTTTATTTGTTGGTATTTCATAGTTCTTATTCTGTAAATTAAATAAGTTACATCAATACATTTTTTTTATGCTGGAAGATCTTTGGCTTTTTAGAATGAAATCAAGACTAGCAAAATTGTATCCTTCTTTTTAGGTGATATTGCTTCAAATATATTAGTATTTTACCTGTCATTTTACATTATAATGGCAAGTAAAATCAATATCTAGATTACTTTTAGTGATAACTTTTATTTGTCAAAACTTTATATCTTTAAAAACTAATTGGAAAACATTGGAAACCATTTTTATAGTAAAATGAGTACTTCTTCAGTCTCTCTCTCTTTCTCTCTCATTATTAGACCAAACCGTTTTTAAATTTGAGAACTTGTGTTTCCACCTAAGATTACATGCATGTACTATCATTGAATTTTTGCATACCATTTTAGATCTGACATGGAATTTGAAATAATGAGTTCAGTACCTAGGGAGTGATTGTAGATAAAGTACGGTTAACAGTATATATACATACATATAGGTATATGCATATGTATATATACATATATATATATATAGAGAGAGATGATAGATGATAGATAGGTAGATAGATATGTGTGTGTGTATTACTCTGTGATGTGGTTTGCTTCCACCATGAGCCTCTTTCCTTTTGAAAAAAAATAGGTATTTTGTAGCATTCTCTCCCTCATTTTAAAAAGAAATATTTTGTATTTTTATTAGAACAAGATTAAATTTGTGGGTTTAACTTAGAGATAACTCATTTCATTCTTAATTTATTTTTTATTATCATATTATTGTTGTACTGAGGGTACTTTGTGACATTTATAGAAGTTCTTACAGTATATCATATGTTTTTATTTGGGGGAGGTCACAGAGAGATAAATTTATTACCAAATTCTACCACATAAACAGTATTAGAGAAAATTTGCTGAAACAAAAGAATATGTAATGGCAATAAGGCTGTCATAACTTTTAAGAACAAAGAACAGCACTAACAAGATAAATTAATCACTAAACTGAGTTGTAAGAGCAGCTATAATGTATGGACTTCAATCTCAAGAGAACTACAAAATGTGGATTGGATTGATCAAATGTTTATAAAGTTATCATTTTATATATTTATTTAGATATGTGTGTATGTGAGATATCAAAAATGGCTAAAGGTGACTGTGTTGGATGATATGGAAATCAGGTCAAAACAAACATGCCTGGGCCTTTTACCTTTTCCTGAGTCTAAGGGAGTGTGCCAAACTGGTGGTAGAGAAAGGGTGACTGAGATGGAACATACAGACTAGGAAGAGATTATTGACATTAAATTATTAGTCTGTTAAACACATTTAAGAAATGCTTGTGGCAATAGCAAGACCAAGGTCAAATGACATAAAAGGACAAGTAAAATCTACTTTACTGAGAATCCCCATTTGGTAGTTGAATTTGAAGGTGCTTCCCTTATGTTCCTCTCTCACACACAAATAAAAACCACTGTGGGATTTAATGTGATGTAAGAAAAAGAAAAAATGTAAGTCTTCCCCCAAATGACTTTGCTATTGAATTGAACCACCCATGCATGGTGATAATATGTGAGTGAGCATACACTTTGTTGGCATGAATAAACATTGAAATCAGTGAATTATGTCAGTTTTCAATTATTTCAATTGTCTCTCAATTTTTGTATCTAGTAGGTTTTTTAAATTTCCATCTGCCATTGGTCTGCAGATCCATTTTCCAGAGTAGGTTTTGAAGTCCAACACTCTTGAACTCAAATCCTGATTATTGGGTTTATAATGTGTGGTGAGTCATTGGACCTTTATTGAGATTTTATTTCTTCATTTATGAAACAAGAATGACAATGTCTTTCTTAAAATGTTGTTTTAGAAAATGAAATAAAACATACTGTGTGAGAGATCCAACACCATTCCAAGAGCACAGCATGAGTCTCTTTTAGGACAGCTTCATTACGATGGTCTGTGAGCTGTTCTAAGCCTCTTATAACAAAAGTTCCTGGAACATAAGGAATCCACAAACAGCCATGTATCAGTCAGTCTTCATGGGAGAGTAAGTGACAAGAGCAGTGGTTCCCAACCTTAGTTATACATGTGGAACAGCCAAAAAGCTTTTTAAAAAGCACTGAGGTCTGAGTCCTCCACTCCCCACACTAAAATTCTAATTCAGTAGCCCTAGAGTAAGGTAGAACCTGAGTGTAAGTATTTGGGAACTTCTACATCTGGTTAAAATACACCAGGGTCCCAGTATATCACCAGAGTTGAATTCACACCCTCCATCATTTTCCTTTATCCTCCTTCACCCATTCCTGGAATAGGTCTCAGTTTTCAACAGGTCTCACTTTTCCATTTTCATACACGGGTGCATAATATTTCCACAATATTCATCCTCCTACACCTTTCCTTACATCCTCCTCCCTCATGTTGGTACCAATCCCCCAGACAGGACCCGTTTTTCCTTCCTATTCTCTGTTTTTGACAAAAGACATTTTTGTTTGTTTAAGACAGCTATACAAGGAGTTTCATTGTGATATTTCCATGTATATATGAATTCTAATCCCAATTGGTTTTCTCCTTTCTACCTTAGTCCTCCTTCTTACAGTTATTTTAAAAGGTTTAAAATAAAAAGATGAATTTAAGTGTGATAACATTTCATTCTTCTTCGTGGCTGCATAAAATTCCATTACATATACATACCACATTTTCTTAATCCATTCGTCAGTGGTGGGGCATCTTGGCTGTTTCCATAACTTGGCTATTGTGAATAGTGCTGCAATAAACATGGGTGTGCAGGTGCCTCTGGAGTAACCTCTGTCACATTCTTTTGGGTATATCCTCAAGCGTGGTATTGCTGTATCATATGGTAGATCAATGGTTAGATTTTTAAGTAGCTTCCAAATTTTTTTCCAGAGTGATAACTAATAATTTTATATCCAGGGATTTTGTTTTCTTGTAGGTTGAAATAACTCCCCATATTTATCCTTGAATTTTCCAGGTGAATTACCATTTTCAAGGTTAATACCTGTTTTACCTTTTTGTAATTATATTGCCTAGTTGCTGCAAAAAATAAAAATGAAAGTTAGAACAAATATTCTTGTTTTTTATTTAAATAGGCATACTTACAGTGTTTCTTCATTAAGCATGAGGTTGACTGTGAGAAAGTTGACACATAAAGGAACCACTCTCAGATTCCAAGATGGCAGCTAGAGGGAGGAAGCAGAAAGCATGCCTCCTATACTGAAATCTTGGAGAGATGCTGGAGACACACCTTGCAGGCAAAACCACCAAGATGAGGCAAAACTTTGATCCCTCCACACCTCCAGCTGGTGCAGAGCATCTCCATTTCATGTTAAATGGAGAAACCAGGAGGGCCCCTGGGCCGCCAGTCGCCCCCGCCCAGACGGCTTGGGAAGACATGGACAAGTTTTGTTCTACTTTATGCGTCCCCTTTGATGAGACAACTACAGAACAACATCTGAGGCACCATCTCCAGGATTGGAGACTGAGACGGACACCAAAATTATTAAGACTGAAACTTCATTGCATTTGAACTTGGAGATTTTTTTTTTCTTCTATTTTCTATTTTTCATTTTGTTTTATTTTATATAAATATTTCTTTCATTTACTTATTTTTTATTTTTATTCTTATCTTTATTCTTTTTATTTTTCATTTTCAATCCTCTCTGTGTCTCTCTAAGGCCTGTTCAGCTGACTGTCAATTAGTACACTAACACTCCCTGTTTATACATTTGAAAGTTTCTTGTTTGATTCCTTGTTTTGTTTTCTCCTACTTGTCTGTATATTTGTTTTTCCCTTTTCATTAACTTCTTGCTTTCCATCTTCTCTCACTCTTCCATTCTAAATATTACCATTGCTATTATTACAAGCTAGAAAATACTTAATAGCACACAGTACAGGGACATTAACAACACCAAGAACAATGACAGGAAGACAGAAAAAACAGGGAAACCAGTTTCCTCACAGCAAAAAATTAGTACAGGAACCAGAGGGGAATGAAGAAAACAGATACTCAGATCCAGACTCCAACAAAATGAAGATAAACTATGCCAAAGAACCCAATGAAGCCCACAAGAATAATTTAAAAGAAGACATACTACAGGTACTCAATGAGAATTTTATAGAAATGATACTGGATATGGTCAACCAAAATGTACAGGAGACACTCAAGAAATTCAAAGACAAAAAAAAAATAGAAAATTTGAAAAAGTAAAAGAAGAAATAAAGGAAACCATAGAAGCACTGTATAAACACTAAAGTGAAACAGAGAACACGATTAATAAACAGATAAATGAACTCAGGACAAAAATAGACAACATTAAAGAGGAAACCACCAACAGTGGTTGTGGGAGACTTTAACACCGCATTATCATCAATAGATAGGTCATCCAAACAAAAAATCAATAAAGAAATCCAAGGTCTAAAATATACAATAGACCAAATGGACCTACTTGATGTCTACAGACCATTTCATCCAACTTCTACACAACATACATTCTTCTTAGCAGCCCATGGAACCTTCTCCAAAATAGACCATATCTTAGGGCACAAAGCAAGTCTCAGCAAATATAAGAAAATAGAAATTGTACCATGCATACTATCTGATCACAATGCAGTAAAAGTAGAACTCAACAATAAAAGCAAAGAAAAAAAACATGCAAACAGCTGGAAACTAAATAACTCACTACTTAATGAACAATGGATCATCAATGAAATAAAAGAGGAAATTAAAAAGTTCCTGGAAGTCAATGAAAATGAAAACACAACCTACCGGAACCTATGGGACACAGCAAAGGCAGTCCTGAGAGGAAAGTTTATAGCCATGAGTGCATATATTAAAAAGACTGAAAGATCCCAAATCAATGACCTAATGATACATCTCAAACTCCTAGAAAAACAAGAACAAGCAAATCCCAAAACAAATAGCAGAGAAATAATAAAAATAAGAGCTGAAATCAACAAAATAGGAACCAAAAAAAAAAACATACAAAGAATTAATGAAACAAAAAGCTGGTTCTTTGAAAAAATTTAAAACAAGATCGATAGATCCCTGGCAAACCTGACTAAAATGAGAGAAAAAACTCAAATTAGAAGAATCAGGAATGCAAAAGGGGATATAACAACAAACACCATGGGAAGTCCAGGAAATCATCAGAGACTACTTCAAGAACCTATAATCAAATACATTGGAAAATCTTAAAGAAATGGACAGATTTCTAGATACATATGATCATCCAAAACTGAACCAAGAGGAAATTCATCACCTGAATAGATCTATAACACAAAATGTAATTGAAGCAGAAATCAAGAGTCTCCCCAAAAAGAAAAGTCCAGGACCTGATGGATTCTCTGCTGAATTCTATCAGACCTTTAAAGAAGAACTGGTACCAACACTACTTAAACAGTTCCACAAAATAGAAAGGGAAGGAAAACTGCCAAATACCTTTTATGAAGCCAGTATTAAACTTATCCCAAAACCAGGCAAAGACACCTCCAAAAAGGAGAACTATAGGCCAATCTCCTTAATGAAAATTGATGCAAAAATCCTCAACAAAATAATGGCAAACCGAATTCAACAACACATCAAAAAGATTATTCACCATGACCAAGTAGGCTTCATCCCAGGAATGCAGGGGTGGTTCAACATATGAAAATCAATAAACATAGTAAACCACTTTAACAGAAGCAAAGACAAAAACCAGTCAATCATCTCAACAGATGCAGAAAAAGCCTTTGATAAGCTCCAACACCATTCCATGATAAAAGCTCTAAGAAAACTAGGAACAGAAGGAAAGTACCTCAACATTATAAAAGCTATATATGACAAACCTATAGCCAGCATTATTCTTAATGGAGAAAAACTGAAACCATTTCCTCTAAAATCAGGAACCAGACAAGGATGCCCACTATCTCCACTCCTATTCAACATAGTCCTGGAATTCTTAGCCAGAGCAGTTAAGCAAGAAGAAGGAATAAAAGGAATACAAATAGGTAAAGAAACTCAAAATACCCCTATTTGCAGATGACATGATCCTATACCTTAAAGACCCAAAAAACTCTACTCAGAAGCTTCTAGACATCATTAATAGGTATAGCAAGGTAGCAGGATAGAAAATCAACATAGAAAAATCATTAGCATTTCTATACACTAACAATGAGCACACTGAAAAAAAATGTATGAAAACAATTCCATTTACAATAGCCTCAAAAAAAATCAAATACCTAGGTGTATACCTAACAAAAGATGTGAAAGACTTCTACAAGGAAAACTATAAACTTCTGAAGAAAGAGATTGAGGAAGACTATAGAAAGTGGAGAGATCTCCCATGCTCATGGATTGGTAAAGTAATCTATATGTTTAATGCAATTGCCATCAAAATTCCAATGACATTCATTAAAGAGATTAAAAAATCTACTGTTAAATTTATATGGAAACACAAGAGGCCACGAATAGCCAAGGCAATACTCAGTCAAAAGAACAATGCTGGCGTTATCACGATACCTGCCTTCAAACTACATTACAAAGCAATAACAATAAAAACAGCATGGTACTGTCACAAAAACAGACATGAAGACCAGTGGAACAGAATAGAAGACCCAGATATGAAGCCACACAACTATAACTAACTTGTCTTTGACAAAGGAGCTAAAAATATATGATGGAGAAATAGCAGCCTCTTCAACAAAAATTGCTGGAAAAACTGGTTAGCAGTTGGCAAAAACTGAAACTAGATCCATGTATATCACCCTATACCAAGATTAACTCAAAGTGGATCAAGGATCTTAATATCAGACCACAAACTCTAAAGTTGATACAGGAAAGAGCAGGAACTACTCAGGAGTTAGTAGGTATAGGTAAGAACTTTCTCAGCAAAACCCCAGCAGCACAGTAATTAAGAGATAGCATAGATAAATGGGACCTCATAATACTAAAAAGCTTCTGTTCATCAAAAGAAATGGTCTCTAAACTGAAGAGAACACCCACAGACTGGGAGAAAATATTTGCCAGCTACACATCAGACAAAGGACTGATAACCAGAATATATAGGGAACTTAAAAAACTAAATTCTCCCAAAACTAATGAACCAATAAAGAAATGGGCAAGTGAACTAAACAGAACTTTCTCAAAAGAAGAAATCAAATGGCCAAAAAACACATGAAAAAATGCTCACCATCTCTAGCAATAAAGGAAATGCAAATTAAAACCACACTAAGATTCCACCTCACCCCTGTTAGAATAGCCATCATTAGCAACACCATGAACAACAGGTGTTGGCGAGGATGAGGGGAAAAAGGAACCCTCTTGGGAATGTAAACTAGTACAACCACTCTGGAAAAAATTTGGAGGCTACTTAAAAAGCTAAACATTGATCTACCATTTGATCCAGCAATACCACTCTTGGGGATATACCCAAAAGACTGTGACACAGGTTACTCCAGGGGCACCTGCACACCCGTGTTTATTGCGGCACTGTTCATAATAGCCAAGTTATGGAAACAGCCAAGATGCCCCACCACTGACAAATGGATTAAGAAAATGTGGTATCTATACACAATGGAATTTTATGCAGCCATGAAGAAGAATGAAATGTTATCATTCGCTGGTAAATGGATGGAATTGGAGAACATCATTTTGAGTGAGGTTAGCCTGGCCCAAAAGACCAAAAGTCGTATGTTCTCCCTCATATGTGGACATTAGATCAAGGGCAAACACAACAATTGGATTGGACTTTGAGCACATTATAAAAGCGAGAGCACACAAGGGAGGGGTGAGGATAGGTAAGACACCTAAAATATTAGCTAACATTTGTTGCCCTTAATGCAGAGAAACTTAAGCAGATACCTTAAAAGCAACTGAGGCCAATAGGAAAAGGGGACCAGGAACTAGAGAAAAGGTGAGATCAAAAAGAATTAACCTAGAAGGTAACACACATGCACAGGAAATTAATGTGAGTCAACTCCCTGTATAGCTGTCCTTATCTCAACTAGCAAAAACACTTGTTCCTTCCTATTATTGCTTATACTCTGTCTTCAACAAAATTAGAGATAAGGGCAAAATAGTTTCTGCTGGGTTTGAGGTAGTGGGGGGTGAGGGAGGGGGTGGAGTGGGTGGTAAGGGAGGGAGTGGAGGCGGGGGGAAAAATGACTCAAGCCTTGTATGCACATATGAATAATAAAACAATAAAAATAAATAAATAAAATAAAGGAACCACTCATTTCTAATTTAAATATAGATATTGAAATTATATCAGATGTATTTTTAAAATTTATGAAGGTAAATGCATCAATAACCCATAACTATTCTGAACACTCTGTTTCATGCTTTCTGCTAATTGTTGGGATATAGCAATTATTAAGAGTCAAAGTTCTTGCATCATATATACATACATATATATATATATAAATTTTAGTAGATAATGAATAAGTAATACAAATACTAATAAATAATATAGGGTCAGGCAGTAATTAATGTTATAAAAATAAACATATGAAAGGTTTAAGCAGATACTAGTACTCCTTTACCAAGAGAAACCCACTAATTTCTCTGTGTAGTGAGGACATGAAAACCAAGTGATCTAAGGCTGGGCTTGAGACTCCAGAATGTGTCTGAGTGGAATAACATATTAAGCATAGGGCACAGCACTGTTTAATATACTAATGTAATTATTTCAACAGATTCTTCACCTTGAACCGTTCTCTCATTTCCGGATTGAAGCCTGCATAATCAGAGTGTACACATTTTTTTTTTTCTGGAAACTGTTTCTTTTTACTCTGTCCCAATGTCATGTCATTGCCTTGCTGCAAATGCTTTTTATCTAGACTTTTCTAGTTGGTTTACAAACACACTCCTTTAGACTGTTTTCATAACCTCCTACCAGGCCTCTTGTTTTGTATATTTTTGTTTGTTTTCTGTCTCTGATAAAATTAGGTTTTCTTTCTAAATCACAATCATTTGCATATCTACTTAAACAACTGTCTAGAGCTTCCAGTTGCTCTAGGAAAAATCCAAATGCACCAATCAAGGTATTGAGACCTCAAATGTGGTTTGTTTCTGATATGCATTGTATATTCATATACTTTGCATTTCTGAAATATAACATACATTCAGTTCCATAGATACTGTGCTAATTCTTATAATAAAATAATTAACGAGGCATAGACTTTTCAGTAATTCACAGCATAGAGATACAAACAATATGGTAGATAATTTCTGTATTATATGCTCAGTGTATGCATAGAAGTTTTACCACATGGTTCAGTGAATTCTGTATTATCAAAAAACAAAGTATGCCCAAAGTAGGCTTAGTGTTTTATAGATTTTCTAATGAAAATGATAAAATTATCTTTGTATGCATACTAATGCTCATACTTTAAAAAATGCTGTAATGAGAAAGTCATTTTATTCATAAAGCAAATGGAAATTCAATACCATTTTATTTTTTTAAGTTTCTTAAATTAAGGTCACTTATTAGAATTTAATAAATGAAATATTTTTCTTTCTAAATTATTTGCATAACTTCATTTTATGTAGCTTAGGTGCTAGATGCATTTAATCTAAGGTCGAAAAAATTTAGCTACAAAGCTGTATGCTGTGTGCATGCTTATTAGCCCATCAGCTGAATGCACTCCTCTGAGTCATTAAACAAATGTAAAACAAATAAGAAAAATTACTAAATGGTACAAAGTGGGATAACTTAGTCATCCTGCTTTACTGCAGCAGAGATGACCTTGGGTTTTTCCATATTTAGGTTCATTTATCTTAAAGTTTCTTTCCAGTGTCTGTCCAAAGCCGCAGGAGTACCTAGATGGCCAGAGTATGTCCATGGTCTTTAAACTATCAGTAAAATTATGTTTCTTTGCATGTATTACTATTTTAAAATAAGAACCTCAAAGGAGTAGGTGGCCCTAAAATATTAAGAATCATTAGAAAGAATATGGAATTCCTTTCTTTTTTTCCTTTCTAATCAGACCAGTCTCAGGTGATTGTGGATCAAAGATAAAATTGGGCTCCTGTTACATAGCTTTCTATTTCATAAAATTGACTCTTATTTATTGAAGTATGTTAATCTACCTCATCTTGTTTGCTTCTGTCTTTATTTAGAAGATAGAAGTCAAGATCTCTCTCTGTGGCCCAAGGATGACATTGAACTTGTTATGGAGACCAAGCTGGACTTGAACATTGCCTCAGCCTTTCCAGGGCTGGTGTTGTAGGTCGAACCCCCATGCTCAGTCCTAATTCTGCTTTAAAGTGTAAAGTCGGCTTTACAGTGAGGATTTTAGTCAAGGGCTTCATCACTGGGGTGCATGTTGCAGCATTCATCCTATGCCTGGATTCCTTGGTTTTAATTTAATTTGTCTAATTCCACCTTATCTTACCAATAGCACGGGATGACTGATATGCCTGACTTGGTTTATTGTCTTGCTTTTATTGCTGTTGTTTCTTTTTTGTTTTGTTTTAAATCTTCATCATTCTTTGGTGCCTTGCTCTTCTTGCATGTTATTTACAGCTTTATAAATTCTTGAAACATATTTTTTTTAGAATTGCAATTTATAGACCTAATCTCCACTTTATTCACCAAATTGTTATCATACACTAGGTACTTGCCTTATGTTAGAAATACAAATATGACTAAGTCTTAGTTTCCTTCCCTTCTGAAATTCATTCTTTTCCTGTTTGTTTTGTTTTAGATAGGGTCTCCCCAAGTAGCCCAGGCTGGTTTATAATCTCTATCTTCTTGCCTCAACCTCCCAAGTGCTGGGATTACAGGCATGTACCACCATTTCTAGTTTTGAATTCATTATTTATTAAAGGGAATGGGCATACAACTCAATAGTCACAAACAGTGCATTGTGGGTAAGTATGACTGTAAAACTATTAAGAAGTGCCCTGTGAGTAATAAAAAAGGAGTAGATAACTTTTATTGGGCAGAGGAAAGAGGAGATAAGATTGCAAAAACGGCCACAGAGATCTCAGTGTTGAAAGATGAGTGGGAAGGCATATGTGACTAGAGGTCTCAGACAGTTTTGAAACAGGAAATACTATCTCTTATCTCAAAGATCTCAGCCTACCATATTAGTAGTTGTTCAGCAGATGTAAATACCATCACTTTTGTAAAACCCTCAGCATTGAAACCTTTCAAATACGTTGTTTTATTCATAGGTTTTTCCCTAATGTCACCTGAAGTATGGACTCAAGACCTAATTTGATTAACTAATTTAGTCCACGGGCATGCAATCACAGAAATTAATACCCCAAAAATCTTAGTCTCTTCATTACAAATGAAAGTGTGGACTTCATTATTTCTCAAGTGAACTTTTAGGCAAAAATCTATGATATAAGGGGGAAAAATATCAATGAGAGAAAGAAAATATAATTTTTCCTAGACAAAATGTTTGTACTCATAAATACTATTAATGAATAAAATTGAACTTCCTAAGTTGATAGACAGCCTCTGCTACATTTTCCATTTTACTGGACAGATTTCAATAGGATGAAGTGGAAATCTCCCAAAATAAGTAAAATAATCTACTTGCTTTTAAACTTACTATGTTATTATCTTAAAATTATAACAGAATCAAAATTTGAATAATTTTAACCAAATTTGATATTCCTAAAGTTATAATAATTTTGTTGCCAATGAACAAGAGACACTTTCCTAATATTGTACCCTAAAGAAACTCAACAATAAATATGTTTATTTTAAAGATATTCATTCAAAAAACAATTGTGGCAAAGATAAATTCCGAAGTATATTTCATCCTAAAAGTTTTGAGTTGTTTTGTTGTGTGAAATCATCTGTGTTAAAAAAAAAAAATCAAAACAGAGAAATGGTCTGATTTGATGGCATTATAAAACTCAAAGACAAATCTATATCTGGAAAATTCTAGCAGTGTTTTGAAAACAATTGAGATGACTCATCTAACGAATGAGATACTCCAGCTTCCTCAGAATTCTAAGCATCTGTATTGTCTTCAGTGCACCCTCCCACAACCCATCCTTCTGCTTTTTGCATTCTCATTTTCACTCCATGGACACGGACTCTACCCTTTGACTTCCACATTCCCATAACCTCTTCAGTGTTCCCAAACACTATTAAGCTTAGAGATTTATCACTTTTGATTTGGATCAATTTTGTTTTAAAACTGCTTTCTTAAAAGATGAAGTAGGAGTTAAGGAATCAGGGGATCATGGCTTCACTTGACTTTAGGTAAATTAAGTAGTTTTATAGGAACTCAATCCCTCCCTCCTGTTTTAAAATTCATTATTTATGAATGCCTCAATAATCACAGCTTTTTTATTCATTTAGTAATCATGCATTAGTTGCATCTTTACCATGGTATACCACAGAAAATACAAATGCAGGTCTCTGACATAAAATAGCTAAGATCACCCTTTGAGCTGTATATTCCTTTCTTTTACCTTACTGCAACAAAGAGAATAATAACAGCCAGATCACAAATGTCCTTAAAATTGATGCCAAGAGTCTATTGTGCCTTTAATATGCATAAAATATGACAATTACTTATTTGGAACATATTAATTTACCTAAAAATATTATTAGTTGAGTCAGAGCCAATTCAGAGATCATTCTAAAACAGAACAAAATTCAGATTATTTAAAGTACCTTTATTTCTGTTTTAACTACAAAGTACTTTTCTGTTGTTTTTTTATCTTTTTAGTTTATAAAATGTATGAATTCATTTTTAAGTGTGTTTATTGTAAAAAAACACATTTTCCTAGATACTTTCCCAATAAGTTTTGACTTGTGTTTATTTTAAAAGCAATGCAATCCATGTGTTCTGATTCATTTCACTGAATCTATCCAAATACTATTCCCTATAAATGTATTAATGGAGAAGAAAGGTCTTTTATTGAGTGTTTGAAATGCTTCAATGTAATAACAATTTGACAAAAAGTAAAGTAACTTTTAAAAGTTTGATGATCTTGGTGTCTGCAAAATACATTTTGCCAAAGTTATTCAAACACGTGGCTGAGAAACCTCACAAAAATAAGAAACACAATCAGCTAAGTCATGATCTTGCATTCTCTTTCCTTCATGAAGTATATGAACCTAGTTTTCTGATCTTCTTAATATTATGATTCAATAACTTCTTTCGGATTCAATCTGGGTGTTTCAGATAATAAACAAAAATCTAACATATTACTGAAAAGAGATTCAATTGGGTTGACATTGACCGAATAGCTGAATATGAGTAGAAAAAAATGAAAGAAAGTTAATCTGAATGTATATTTAACTTTATTTACTTCTTCATTTAAAATGATAGTTTTAGAGTTTCCTAAATTTTTGGTACAAGGAAATGGCTTAGGAAGAAGACAAATCAGAGTCCTAAGTTTTGGACACAATGTGTCAAGGATTTTCCCTTTCTAAAATGGGAGTGAGGTAAGGGATAGCAAGTATATTGAGGGAGTGGTACATGAGGGATCTACAATGTCTTTGAAATCCTTTATTTCTCTTCCAAATAAGATCCTCTGTGTAACTGCAGCAGCATGGTGGTAGATGTGGCAGAGCACACAGGACTGCATCCACTCTGCCCTCGAGATCACATTGTCTTTACTTGAAGAACTGTTTACTATTAGAGAACAAACAGCCAGTCATGCAAACTAGCAAGCTGTTCTGACCTTCTACTCTCCCATCCCCAGGGAGGACTTTTTAAAAAAAAGGTGAGGGGAACCATTGATTTTTTTTTTTTTTTTTTTTTTACATCAGACAGTTACATATCACAACTAGTAGTAAATTGCCCATGATTCCCTGTATTGTGTTTCCCAGGGAGTATTCTGTAAGGAGAAACCAATGATTTCAACTTTTTGGTGGTGAAGTTGCCCTTAAATTATCTCCTTTATAGTCTTATCCCATACTGTGTCAATAACAGAAAAACAAAAAGAACATAATTCAAGTGCAGAAAGAACGGATATTTACTGAACAGAAAAGGACAAAATTGTACTTGGGTATGTTTAAGGTTACATTTAAACACAACACAAAATTATTTTTGTTCATAAATATGCAAATGCTTTATTTCCCACATTTGTAATAAAAACAAGATTAACTACAAATTGGATTGCTACTCATTATCATCATCTCTAAATATAATCCAAAATTGAAATGTTAGAAATATCCAAGCATTATTTCTCATTTCTCGTGAACTTGTTCTTGTTCCCAAATATCTCATACTATGACTTCTCAGAATAATCCCTGTTCAGAATAACTCTTAAAAATAAGCAAACATTAAAAATTCAAAGAGGTTAGGTGAAAAAAATGAAAGTTAATTTGAATGTACGTTTGACTTTATTTACTGCTTCATTTAAAATGATAGTTTTAGGGTTCAAGTGTAATTTGTAAGGAATGTAAAATTTGATTATTAAAACAGTCCAAAATAGGTAATAAATTAGAATCTATAAAGTTAATACTTCTCTGGACTCATAGCATCTCCTGAAGCACAATGTCCCTACCCTATTCCTTTCTGTGTACTTTCATGAACTCTGTTTTTCATGAGCTATCTCCCATTTTCAAGTGCTTTTCTTTTGCTTACATTATGGTATCCAGCAGTAGTTCTTCTGTGTCTACCCTGTCAGCCCACACAGGACTAAGAGAGTATCTGTACTAAGGAAACATCTGGCAGACTCTTGCAATGATCTCAGATTAGTTTGTTTATGGGGTAGAGGTTAGTGTCATGAGCCAGTCATGGTGGTTCAGGTGACATGACATTCTTATTGGATTGGCCTGAATCTAATGAAATGGTGAATGTTTTTGGTGCTATGCAAAGTACCTGGGTAGGCATTTTCTATAAGAGAAATCAAGGTATAGAAATCAAAAGATAGGGAAATTATGTTGGAGAAACAGAACCTCTACAAATTCTGATATTTTGAGAAATGGAAAGTATGGGGATTTTATATAAGGGTATATTCAATTAAAATTATTTTCTACCACCTACTGCTCATTACACTATGAAATGAAGCAAGAGTGTTATAAAGAGAAAAGTGCTGAGTGAATTTAGAACTAATCCTTAATTTCAAGTTTACCACTGAACTTATTCAATGACTGAGCAGTGAAAAAGAAGAGCTAACATTCCTTCCAGCAATCCCATTTCTGCATATGTACCCAGAAGAAATTAAATCAAAATGTTTAAGATATTTTCACTACTATGTTCATTGGAGCATTACTCACAGTAGCCAAGCTATGACATCAACCTAAATGTCCATGGATGGATGAATGAATAAGAAAATATGGTATGTATGTGCACATACACACACACAAAAATGGAATACTATTAGACCTTTAAAAAAGAAAATTCTGTTATTTGTAACAACATGGATGACCCTGGTAGACATTATGCTAAAAGAAAAAAGGCAGACACAGAAAGACAAAAACTGCATGCTCTCATTTGTATGTGAAAACTAAAAATATTCACCTTGCAGATGTAGACAGTAATTACTGGGATAAGTATGAAGAATGAGGAGATGGTGGTCGGAGGGTGCAAAGTTTAAGATAGACAGGGGGAATAACTTTGGTATCCATTGCACAGCATGAGGATCATCATTAATAATAGCATATTGGATTTTTCAAAACAGCTATGACAATAAATTTCATGTGTTCTCACCACAAAAAGCAAGTATGTGTAGTAATGGATATGTTCAAAGGCTTAATTATTGCTTCTAAACTGTATACATCCAGCAATACAGCTTATGATATATCATACATATACATAACTATATTTAATTATAAGCAAAATAAGGATATATGTTTAAGAAAGAAGAAGTTGGTTCAGTTATTTCCAGGTCTCTACACCTCTTGGGCTCCCTACTAAAGCATATTGCCAAGGACTATTGCAAGGTATTTTGAAGGAGTTCAAACAACATGGTGGTCTCAGAATAACAAAAAGGCTGGTGTCCTGTAATGTGAACAGTGGAGGAAGGCTTACTGTATTTGGGAGGATTCCAAAATTCATGAGTTATTCCAAGAACCTGCATTTTTATTCATATTTTCCTTATAAATTGTTGTAATTCCTCACCAATTTCAACTACCACCCAAAATAGGCACTAAAACATTACATTTTTATTTTACTTTCTCTTGCTGTTTCATACCTAAAGAAAAATAAATAAAAGGCCTGAAAGGCAGCCAACTCAAATATTGCACACCTGGCTCCCATTTGTTATAAGATTATCACTGAAAACAAAGATTCTTGACTTTTACAACCCTCAATTGTGTGGCCTCTTCAGCAACACTCCCAGCATAACCTGGTATATGCTGAACCAAGAACAAAAGAGAGCCCTCAAAAAGATCCATGTTATGATCTCCATATTAACGTCTCCCTCTCCTGGTCCTTGAACTCAATGACAGCATTTAAAACAAAGGTATAAAAAAAGGAAATACAACAGCAAGAAACATGTTGTGTTTCTTTCATGCTCCCACCCACATGTAACAATAAAACTAAAATACAGAAAAACATTTTCCTTTGGCAGGAGAGTTTTGCGGTTTTTTTTTTTTTTTTTTTTTTTTGGAGATACCAAGTCCCCATAAAAGAAAAACATTTCTCTCTTGAGTTCTTTCAATTTTAAAAATGTTTAAGTTTCTTAAATATGCAATTGGATTAGGAAATCATGAAGAAAAGCACAATAGAACAGACTGCCAGAAGGGCTGCCTGCTGCCTAGGTGTGTCTGCATTTAACCACTCTATTTTGCTTTAGATCTAAATTGTAATTTCTAAATACAATTGGCTTGCCAGGTTCATTGGGCCTGTGGAAAAAAAGTAAACACAGAAAACAGAATTCTCAGTATAAAGATCTATTCAAAAAGCCTTCAAGATCATTCAGGCTAATCTTCTGGCTCTAAGTCCAACTTCTTCTCCTCTCTAGATATTGAGCACTATATATATTTGAATAATAACATTATCTCATTTAAAAGCATCTACGTGTCTAAAAATTTTTCTCAAAAGGAAGTTCTACACTTCAATTCACATACATCTTTTAAAATCTCAGTTAAAAATTAATTCCATTATATACATGATGTCTTATCCTATGTGCTTTGTGCAAATACTTGTCTGAGAATTGCATCACTCCAACTTGGGCAAGACTGTGATAATTTATCAGATGTACCAGACCAAATGTAGGACAATATTTTATTTTCCCTTCTCAGTTATTTTAGATACATTGTTCCTATACTCTCTGCTCTTAGTATAAGTAAGAATTGCTGTTAGCAACAGTGAGTGGTTTAACCATGACACAAGGAGAGCTGAGTAAACAAGCTGAGCAGATCAGGTTTTGAGATCTGAAGCAAAGCTGAGGGATTGGGTAGGGATACATGGGTGCCTGATAACTTTTTATACCCAAGAAGAAATACTAGGAAGATTTGTCACAGAGGCTTTAAGGAATAGACATATCTATTTTATTTATTTTTTATTCTTTTGAAGAAGGTCTACTGAGAAGAACAGTGAACAAAGTGAGAATCTGAGGTATTTTCTCTGGTTAGGGAAATGGTGTTGAAGGCCTATAAGATTTGATGACTGAATTTATGGTCATGATAGCAATAGTTCCAGTTATTTATTTTCATTTTCTTCAAAGGAGAAGTATAGAAACTAATTTAGGTTATTTCTAGACTGGAATTTATCTAAACAGGAGTGATGCCAACAGATTAGCACAAGAATTAAGGTGTTAGTAAAAATCGACTTAAATTGCGAAGTTTGTAATATTTGAAATAAAAATGGATATGTATAAACAGAAAGAAGTAAAAAAGTTGTTTCATTCAGGATTCCAAAGAGGCCAAAAAATAGCTTTGATGAAGAATGTGAACAGTGGTTTGAAACAGAAGCAGGTTGTTGGAACATAGCTTATTCGATTTGGTGGCAAAACAGAGCTTGATATAAGACCGTAAGTGAGAAGGTGAAAACAAGATCACTTGAAAGGATGGTAAAAGAAATGAGAAAATTTTATTTAGGTATATCCTCACATTGGAACCATCTGGGATAATGACTGGAGTTGAGGGTAAAGGAAAAATGAAAGAACTGTGTTATAATAAGTTGAAAAAAAAAGAGAGAGATAGAGAGAGAAAGAAGGACCAGGGTAGCAGCAGATGGCAGTAATAAGGGCCAGACTATAAATTTCTAATGCTGCATGCTTTGAAAAATAATAGCTTTGTTTAAAATCTAAATATGCAGTGATATGGAATTAGTTTAATAGTTTAGGAGTTTCCAGACAATGAAATAATGTGTTTTTAACATCAAGAACTTTCTGTTGCTACTTATCAGTAGTGATATAAATTTTATATCTATAATAATATACATTAACAAAAATATTAGTAAGAATACTATGTAGTGAGTATAAATTCTATGTAGTGATATAAATTTTATATCTATAATAATATACATTAACAAAAATATTAGTAAGAATCCTATGTAGTGAGTTTTTGGCTGTTTTTACCTTGATTTTAATATATTATTTAAAACATTTATAATGAGCATACATCATTTTGAGATTCAGCAAAAAAAAAATAAAGCCCATGTTTTCTTTTCAAATCAAAATACAATTAACCCTAATCTTTCATCAAAGAAATCATTTATCTTACCCATTGGCAATGTAAGTTGCAATCAGAAGCCATCTCTATAGCTCTATATAAATGTAGGACAAATAAAAGAAGCAGTTGCAAGAAGGTTTCTTGCCATTATGTAAAGAAAATTAATACACATATTATTAAGATAATGAATTTGCATATAATTTCTGAGTATATATTTGGCTTTTGAGACAACCTGATCAAGGACATGTAAATTTATTATTTAATCTACTTTGCTGCTAAATATTAATCATATGAACTGCAGATAGGTGATGATAAGCCACTGAATAAAAAGGAAAAAATGTCAATTGAATAAAATTATTTACATTGCTTGGTATCTATTAATGAACATGTAGGAAACTAATAACATTAAAACTCTACCCAAAAACTCTAGACACCATAAACAGCTACAGAAAGGTGACAGGATACAAAATCAACCTACAAAAATCATAACCTTTTCTATACACCAACAATGAACAAACTGAGAAGGAATATATGGAAAAAATTCCATTCACAATAGTCCCCCCAAAAATCAAATACCTAGGAGTAAGTATAACAAAGGATGTGAATGACCTCTACAAGGAGAATTGCAAACCCCTGAAGAAAGAGGGTGAGGAAGACTACAGAAGATGGAATGATCTCCTGTGTACATGGATTGGTAGAATCAACACAGTAAAAATGTCTATACTACCAAAAGCAATCTACATGTTTAATGCAATTCCCATCAAAATCCCAATGACATTCATCACAGAGATTGAAAAAATCTACCTTAAAGTTCATTTGGAAGCACAAGAGACTGTGAATAGCTAAGGCAATACTCAGCAAAAAGAGCAATGCTGGAGGTATCACAATACCTGACTTCAAACTGTATTACAAAGCAATAGTAATAAAAACAGCATGGTACTGGCACAAAAACAGACATGAGAGACCAGTGGAACAGAATAGAGGACCCGGATATGAATCCACACAACTATACCCACCTCATTTTTGACAAAGGTGCCAAAAACTTATAATGGAGAAAAGACAGCGTTTTCAACAAATGTTGCTGGGAAAAGTGGTAATCCATCTGCAAGAAACTGAAACTAGATCCATGTCTATCACCCTGTACTAGTATCAATTCAAAATGGATCAAGAACCTAAATATCAGACCTGAAACTCTGAAGTTAGTACAGGAAGGAGCAGGAAACACTGTGGAACTAATAGGTGTAGGCAAGGACTTCCTCAATAGAACCCCAGCAGCTCAGCAACTAAGAGAAAGGATGGATAAATGGGACTTTATGAAATGAAAAAGCTTCTGTACAACAAAAGAAATGGTCTCTAAACTGAAGAGACCACCCACAGAGTGGGAGAAAATATTCTCCAGCTATACATCAGAAAAGGAACTGATACCCAGAATATACAGGGAACTTAAGAAACTAAACTCTCCTAAAATCAATGAACCAATAAAGAAATGGGCAACTGAACTAAACAGAACTTTCTTAAAAGAAAAATTCAAATGGCAAAAAAGCACATGAAAAAATGCTCACCATCTCTAGCCATAAAGGAAATGCAAACCAAAAGCACACTAAAATTCCACCTCACCCCTGTTAGAATAGCCATCATCAAAACACCACCAACAACATGTGTTGGCAAGGATGTGTGGAAAAAGGAGCTCTAATCCACTACTGGTGGGAATGCAAGCTGGTGCAACCACTCTGGAAAAAAATTTGGAGACTTCTTAAAAATCTAAACGCAGACCTGCCATATGATCCAGCAATCCCACTCCTGGGGATATACCCAAAGGAATGCAACACAGGTTACTCCAGATGCACCTGCACACCCATGTTTATTGCAGCACTATTCACAACAGCCAAGTTATGGAAACAACCAAGATGCCCCACTACTGATGAATGGATCAAAAAAATGTGTTACTTGTACACAGTGGAATTTTACTCAGCCATGAAAAAAATGAAATCTTATCATTTGCAGGGAAATGGATGGAACTGGAGAACATCATTCTGAGCGAGGTCAGCCAGGTTCAGAAGACCAAAAATCATATGTTCTCGCTCATATGTGGACTTTAGATCTAGGGCAAATACAGCAATGTGGTTGGACTTGGATCACATGACAAGGGGAGAGCACATACCGGAGATATGGGAATAGGTAGAAAACCCAAAACATGAAAGCATTTGATGTCCCCAGTCTAAAGGAGCTAATACAGAAACCTTAAAGTGACAGAGGTTATCATGAGAAGGGGAACAGTAACCAGTGCAAAGATCAGTTAGAGATGAATTAACATGTGTCATAACACATGTGTACATGAAAGCAATGCTAGGAGTATTTCTGTATAGCTATCCTCAACTCTACTACCAAAACTGCTTTGTCTTCCTTATTAGTCTTGTGTCGTGTCTTTTCCTCAACAAAATTAGTGATAAAGGCATAACAGGACCTGCATGGAACTGAGGGGTGGGGGCAGAGAGGAGAGAAAGTACGGTAGGGGGACAGGGGGAAGAAATGACCCAAACAATGTATGCACATGTGAATAAATGAATAATTAAAAAAACATAGTTCCATCCTTGATTTCAGGTAAAAGAAATTTAGTGACATTCCCAGGAAAATAAAATTACACAGAAATGAGATTACAATGCCAGGCACAGTGGTGAATGCCTATAATACATACTACTTGGGAGGTGGGGGTCAGAGGGACTGTGGTTCAAAGCCAGCCTGGACAAAAATTTTGTGAGACCCCCATCTCAACCAGATGCCAGTGGTGGTGGTATATACCTGTCATCCCAGCAACATGGGAGGCTTAGGTAGAATTGGGTCCAAGGTCAGCCCCAGAAAAAGATACAAGATCCTATCTGAAAAATAACTAGAGCAAAAAAGGGTAGAAATCATGACTCAAGTAATTGAGCACCTGTCCAGGAAGCATGAGGCCCTGAATTCAATTCCTAGTACTACAAAAAGGGATTACAAATTCTAAGCACTGTGAAAACTAGCATGCATACAGAGCTTGAAGCGAGAATTTCCAGCCCTGCTTTGGCAATTTCTTTTCCCCTAATTCTGCAGGACACTTAGAAGAAACCAGCCATCTTTGACATGTACTTAATTGGCATAATAATATTCTATCTCACTAACTACTTTGCCTTCTATAGATAATTTATTACAAGTTTCTATGGTTGATGATTAAGTATCTAATTTACTCAAGTTTCCATAAATTGTGTTCCTTTAGCAATGGAAAAACTGTCATTAATATTGTTAATCTAATCAGAGAACAAGTCCAGACATTTTGGAGCCATTTTTTATGGTGTTATGGGGATTTGAACTCAGGTCCTTGTGCTTATAAGGCAGACTCTCTAGCAAGTGAGCTACATCCCAAGCCCTCTTTATGTTAGTTTATTTTTCAAATAGGATCTTACTTTTTGCCCAGGCCATTCTGAGACCATAGTCTTCTCACCTATGCCTCCTGCATAGACGGGATTGCAGGCATATGCCACCATACCATGAGTTCAAGTCTTAGTCCAGCCAAAAAGCTTTAAACATTGTATATGCCAAGAGAACAGATTGAATAAATGTCAATTTTGACTAATTACTTCAAGTGCTCAGTAGCACAGTAGCTAGAGGTACTATATAGAACCCCTTCCATAAACAGTTTCTGTATTAGTAAAAGTTTGATTATACAATAGAACAATGTAAGAAATATGGAATAAGTGCCTGTATGTAAGGAATAGATATTACACAATCATGGAATTTGGAATAAGTTTGTACACTGTTGTCTTAACATTTAATGTGGAGAGTGAAGCCATTAGCTGTCAGCCAGACTAGCAGTCAGCTAGGAAAACTGGATGGTCAATACCTAGGACAAGGGATACAAAACCATTTATTGGAACCCACATCCCAAATTTTCTATCTCAAAGTGCTGTAGAGGAAGGATACAGGAGAACCTGCAGCCTTTTACCATAGTCCTGCATGCTTCCTGGGTGCAGAACCTAGAAAAAAGCTTTTTGATAGACCTCAGGTCAGCATAGTGACATGGTAGATGAATGGCAAGGGTAGGATGAAACAATGGATGGTTCTCACCTTACACTAACTTTCTGTGGATGAAAGCATGGCTGATTCTCCCTAGTTCAATCCAATTTCTTCAGAAGCTAATAAAAATCCAGAACCATAGGAATGGAAATTTCAGAAAATATTTCCAGCATGATAAAGTAATAAGCTACAATTACCATGTTAGAAATATATATAATAAATAATATTATATATTATTAATATATAAGTGAATATAACAATATATATATGAACAACGAGCTGAGATGTCTTGCTAGTTGTGTAAAGATCTAGTGTGTGTAAAGATGTCTCACTAGTTGTTTATAAAGCAGTATATCAATGAATAAAATGAATGGTGATCATTTTCAAAGGATAAAGGAAGTCATGATGTATCACAACAACAGAGCTTTATTTCTAGGAACAATATCAATGCAATGAAATATATAGCTAACAATTTAATTGTTTTTATAGGCAGGGGGTTTGAATGTACCATGATACATTGCCGGTGGTATAAAAACTGGTGTAAATAATAAAAAAACACTAATCATGAACTATTTTAAAAGTATCAGTTGTTAAAAGCTAGGTTCGTAAATTGGGAAATAACTTAGAAGTAAATATTTTAAGATGCTAACAGGTATAACTAGATGCTTTTTAGTTGATAAAACTTCTCTCTTTTCCAACATTTTTCAAATCTGTGTTACAATCACTAAAATTTCAAAGCTAATCAACATCACTAAATATTTAAAATTATGTAATGGCATTTATTCTCAAGCTGTTTGGTTATACTACATAGTACAAAGACCACTTCTGATATTTAGCTGTTTTAAAATTTTCATGGAATCCTGATAATTTGTCCTTTCCTCCATTATTTTAGTGCTTGTCAATTTTTTGATTATATGTGAAACTAATATTGAAACATATGTAAAATTGCATAAAGATACATGCTTCACAATATGCAATCAGAATTATACATAATTTAACATGTATCTGGAAACTAGAAAAGGAGGAAAATTATTTTCAGTATTTAAATAACTGCATGGTGCATTTATAAATAAGTAAATGATTTAATTATGGTCAGCATAGTAGCAAGTTAAGTGATTATAATGTACATGAAATGCACATAGGAAAGCAAAGTTGTGGTTCAGAGGGACATACTAGAGTATTTTGACCTCCCATACTACTTTGCTCACACCCTTGCCTCCATAGTTTATTACTCTGCCTTAACATTTCATCTTGGTCTAAGTGTAAGCATATCTCTCTCATAAGATAATCTTGCTCTAGACAATCAAGTTATTGAATGTCTTTAATAAAGAAAGGTCTTGTTAATAGCTTCTCTGTGTTCTCTTTGTTGTTTCAAATCTATCATGTATCTGGAATCCAGCTATATATACTTACACATAAAAATGTGCCTAACTGAAATTGATAGTTATTACTCCATTTAGAAGTCATCATGTTTCATACACTCAGACACACAACACATTCTTACATGAAACAAACTTACTCAGCTGGGATTTCTATTTTCAGTTGTTCTTTTTCCTTTTTTTTTTTTTCCTGTGGTACTGGGGATTAAATCCAGGACTTTGCACATCCTACATGTTTTTCTTTAGGAAAATAAAGAAGGATTTTGGTTTGAATGACAGAGGATTTGTTCCAACAGCCATTGTCTTTCTCACTTAGAACATACAGAGATGATTTTTGTAAGATTCCTTGAATGACATTATCCTTTATACATCAGACTGATATGAAAAAATAAGTATTTTCTAAATACATATATACCTAAATGCTGCTTACTACTATTGCTTTGATGTGTTTTCCACCTGAAATTAAAAGGTACGTTCTCAGAGCCCATGTGCTAATATTCACAGGTGTTCCTGCAGTGTAGTGAACATGTATGTAGACTTGTTGATCTTATTGCATTGTTTATTGACAAGTAGAAGAGACAGTTATGAAAATTAGCAATTTTGGCAAAGTTTTCTTGTTCTCTGTATCCTTAATACCAACTTAGTATGATATTAGACAGTGTAATCCTTAATATTTCTTTGCTTAAATTCATTTTTCTTTAAATAATATGTGACCTGACAAGTGATAGAGCACCTGTCTAGGAAGTGTGAGGCCCTAAATTCAAGTTCCAGTACAGCCAAAAAAATAAAAAACTAAAAGAATATGTGACTTGACACTGTTGAGATTTTCTTCTATCTTCCTCCATTAGTTTGGGTTTGGAGATGATGGTGTATCTGAGAAAAAAAAGAAGATAGGTATAATTAAGGCTACCAATCAGACCTCAAATTTCATGAGTAATGAGTGCTTGGTTAGGATGAGAGTTGAATTGCTCAGACAAGAGAAGGGGCTTTCAATTCTTATTAGAGGGAAGTTAAAGCAGATGACAGGACAGCAAAATTTAGCAGAGAATAGGAAACTCTAACAAAGAACTTAATTACGTTTCTGTTATGTGGTATATAATGTAAATTCTCCTACCTATTGCCCAAAGAAATATTGAGTAAAATATCCACTATTCTTGATATTTTTTGAAACTAGAATTTCATGGAGATATTACTAAACATAGTCAACCAAAATATACAGGGGCACCCAAGGAATTCCAAGACAACAAAAATAAAGAATATGAGAAGCCACAAAAACAAATGCATGAACTCATAAGAGCCCTAAATAAATACCAAAGTGAAACAGAGTACACCATTAATAGAGATAAATGAATTAAGGACAAAAATTGACAATACTAAAGAGGAAGTGACCCAGCATATGGAAAACCTCAGAAAAAAGAATGAATGAAACAGAAATACAAAACACAATGGAAGGCCACTCTAGCAGACTAGAACAATGGAAGGCCACTCTAGCAGACTAGAACAAGCAGAGGACAGAATCTCATAACTTTAAGATGAAATGGAAATTAAAGGAAAAACTGAAGAACTATTACTCAAACAACTCAAAACCTATGAAAGGAATATGCAAGAACTTGCCAACTCCATCAAAAGACCAAATCTGAGAATCATGGCTATTGAAGGAGAAGAGGTGCAAGCAAAAAGAATTCATAATATATTCAACAAAATAATAACAGAAAATTTCCCAAATCTAGAGAAAACTATGCCAATTCCGGTACAGGAAGCCTCAAGGACACCAAACAGACTTGACCAAAATAGAACTATCCCAAGACATACTGTCATTAAAACAACAAGCACAGAGAATAGCAAAAGAATATTGAAGGCTGTAAGAGAGAAAAAACAAATAACATACAAAGGTAAACCCATCAAAATCTCAACAGAAACCTTAAAAGCAAGAAGAGTATGGAGTAAGGTATTCCGGACATTGAATGAAAATAACTTCAACCCTTGAATACTCTACCCAGTAAAACTATCATTCAGAATAGATGGAGCAATAAAACTCTTCCATGATAAGCAGAAACTAAAACACTATATGACCACTAAGCCACCACTACAAAAGATTCTTCAAGGTATTCTGCACACAGAAAATGAAAACATACAAAAGCATAAAAGGATAAGCAGTACCAAACCACAGGAGAAGAAAAGGCAAGAAAGTAGAGAGTAACACTGACTTAACTGCACATAATCAAACCCTGAAACAACAAAGACAACTAAATGACAGAAATCACCACATACCTATCAATACTAACACTGAATGTTAATGGACTTAATTCCCCCATCAAAAGACACTGTTTAGCAAACAGGATTAAAAAAGAAGATCCAACAATCTGTTGCTTATAGGAGACCCTTCTCATTGACAGAAACAAGCACTGGCTTAGGGTGAAAGGCTGGAAGAAGATTTACCAAGCCAATTGCCCATGAAAACAGGCATGAGCAGCAATATGTACCTTGGACAAGGTAGACTTCAAATCTACATTGATCAAATGAGATAAAGAAGGGCATTCCATACCAAAAAGGGGAAATAAACCAAAAGGAAATAACAATTATCAACCTCTATGCACCCAACATCAATGCACCCAATTTCATCAAACATACACCGAAGGACCTAAAAACATATATAAACTCCAACACAGTGGTAGTGGTAGAGTGACCAATAGATAGGTCATCCAAAGAAAAATCAATGAAGAAACCCTAGATCCAAATCACACCATAGATCAAATGGACCTAACTGATATCTAAAGAATATTTCGTCCAACTTCTGCACAGTATACATTCTTCTCAGCATTCCGTGGAACCTTCTCCCAAATTGATCATATCTTAGGGGACAAAGCAAACCTCAGCAAATATAAGAAAATAGAAATAATCCCATGCATTCTATCTGATCACAATGCATTAAAACTAGAATTCAACAACAAAAACGACAGTAAAAAACATGCAAACATTTGGAAGCTGAATAACACACTGCTTAATGATCATTAAGCAGTCATTGATGAAATAAAAGAAGAAATTAAAAGGTTCTTGGAAGTTAGTGAAAATGAAAACATGACCTACCAGAACCTATGAGACACAGCAAAGGCAGTCCTAGAGGAAAGTTTATAGTCATGAGTGCATATATTAAAAGGACAGAAAGATCTCAAATCAATGACCTTATGCTACATCTTAAACTCCTAGAAAAACAAGAACAAGCAAATACCAAAACAGGAAGAAGGAGAGAAATAATAAAAATATGGGTCAAAATCAATGAAATAGAAACAAAAAAGCCATACAAAGAATCAATAAAACAAAAAGTTGGTTCTGTGAAAAAATAAATAAGATTGACAGACTCCTGGCAAACCTGACTAAAATGAGGAGAGAAAAAAACCCAAATCAATAAAATAAGAAATGCAAAAGGGAAGATAACAACAAATACAGAGGAAATCCAGGGATTTATCAGAGACTACTTTGAGAACCTATATTCTAATAAATTTGAAAATCTTGAAGAAATGGACATATTTCTAGATACTTATGACCATCCAAAATTGAACCAAGAGGACATTAATCACCTGAAAAGATCTATAACACAAAATGAAATTGAAGCAGCAATATAGAGTCGCCAAAAAAAGAACAGTCCAGGACCTGATGGATTCTATGCTGAATTCTATCAGACCTTTTAAAGAAGAAATAATACCAACTCCCCTTAAACTGTTCCAAGAAATAGAAAGGGAAGGAACACTGCATAACACATTTTATGAAGCCAGTATTACACTCATCCCAAAACCAGACAAAGACACCTCCGAAAAGGAGAACTATAGGCCAATCTCCTTAATGAACTTCAATGCAAAAATCCTCAAAAAAATAATGGCAAACGGAATCTGACAACACATCAGAAAGATCACTTACCACCACCAAGTCGGCTTCATCCCAAGGATGCAGGGGTGGTTCAACATACATAAATATATAATCGTAATACAGCACATTAATTGCAGCAAAGACAAAAACCACTTGATCATCTCAGTAGATTCAGAAAAAGACTTCGACAAGATCCAACACCACTTCATGATAAAATCTCTAAGAAAACTAGGAATAGAAGGAAAGTACCTCAACAAATTCCTAGCAAGAGCAATTACAAAAGAAGAAGAAATAAAAGGAATACAAATAAGTAAAGAAACTATCAAAATATCCTTATTTGCAGAAAATATGATCCTATACCTTAATGACCCAAAAAAACTCTACTCAGAAGCTTCTAGACATCATCAATAACTACAGCAAGGTAGCAGGATATAAAATCAGCATAGAAAAATCATTAGCATTTCTATACACTAACAATGAACAAACTGAGAAAGAAAGTATGGAAATACTTCTATTTACAATAGCCTGAAAAAAAATCAAATACCTAGGAGTAAACTTAACAAAGGATGTGAATGTCCTCTACAAAGAGAAATACAAACCTCTGAAGAAACAGATTGAGGTACTCTATAGAATGTGGAAAGATACATCTGCAAAAAACTGAAACTAGATCCATGTTTATCACTCTGTACTAGTAACAACTCAAAATGAATCAAATACCTTAACATCACACCTGAAACCCTGAAGTTAGTACAGGAAGGAGCAGGAAACACTGTGGAACTAATAGGTGTAGGCAAGGACTTCCTCAATAGAACCCTAGCAGCTCAGCAACTAAGAGATAGCATAGATAAATGGGACTTTATAAAACGAAAAAGCTTCTGCACAACAAAAGAAATGGTCTCTAAACTGAAGAGACCACCCACAGAGTGGGAGAAAATATTTGCCAGCTATACATCAGACAAAGGACTGATATAAACAGGGCACTCAGAAAACTAAACTCTCCAAAATCAATGAGCCAATAAAAAAATGGGCAACTGAACTAAACAGAACTTTCTCAAAAAAAAAATTCAAATGGCCAAAAAACACATGAAAAAATGGTCACCATCTCCAGTCATAAAGGAAATACAAATCAAAACTACACTAAGATTCTACCTCACCCCTGTTAGAATAACCATCATCAAAAACACCACTAACAACAGGTGTTGGCGAGGATGTGGGGAAAAAGGAACCCTTGTAGACTGCTAGTGGGAATGCAAGATAGTGCAACCACTCTGGATAAAAATGTAGGGGCTTCTTAAAAATCTAAACATAGATCTACCATATGATCCAGCAATCCTACTCCCAGGGATATACCCAAAGGAATACAACACAGGTTACTCCAGAGGCACCTGCACACCCATGTTTATTACAGCACTATTCACAGTAGCCAAGTTATACAAACAACCAAGAAGCCCCACTACTGACGAATTGATTAAGAAAATATGATATTTATACACAATGGAATTTTACTTAGCCATGAAGAATGAAATCTTATCGTGTGCAAGTAAATGGATGGAACTGGAGAACATCATTCTGAGCCAGGTTAGCCAGGCTCAGAAGACCAAAAATCGTATGCTCTCCCTCATATGTGGACTTTAGATCTAGGGCAAATTCAGCAATGTTGTTGGACTTGGGTCACATGATAACGGGAGAGCACATGCAGGAGGTATTGAGATAGGTAAGAAACCCAAAACATGAAAGTGTTTGATGTCCCTACTCCAGAGGAACTAATACAGAAACCTTAAAGTGACAGAGGTCAATATGAGAAGGGGATCAGGAACTAGTGAAAAGGTCAGTTAGAGATGCATCAACTTGGGATGTAACACATTTGTGCACAGAAGCAATGCTAGGAATCTCTCTGTATAGCTATCCTTTATCTCAACTAGGAAAAACGCTTTGCCTTTCTTATTATTGCTTATGTTTTCTCTAAAACAAAATTAGAGGTAAGGGCAGAACAGGTTCTGCCTGGAAGCTAGAGGAGGTTGGGGGGAGGGAGAAGGAGGGGGTGGTGGTTAGTGGGGAGAAATGACCTAAACAATGTATGCACATGTGAATAAACGATTAAAGAAAAAAAGTTAAATAAACATATAATCATGGATATCATTACTGAATTTTCTTTGCAGTACTAAAGTTTGAATTCAAGGCCTTGAGCTTGCAACCATACTACCACTGGATCCATACCTTCAATCTTCTTTGATTTTAGTTTGGTTTTCAGATATGGTCTCCTACTAGCTTAGCCTGGACTGGCCTGTTATTGAGACCCTCTTGTTCTTGCCTCCTGAGTAGATGTCATTACAGGTATACATCACCACACTAAGCCACCACCATTACTAATTTTTATAGTAGGTCATATTTTCTGAGTAACTACTATGTATTAAGTAGATGTTAGAATTTTCTGTGCATTAATTCATTTAAATCACATGTTGTATTTTTTATTATAATATGCCCTAAGTGAATCACTTTTCTGGACCCCTTCAACACTGACTGTAGCTTTGGAAGTGTAAGTTACTTTAACAATATGGTACTAATATATATGAAGGAAATAGAGCCTGAAAAGCACAGAGACATTGAAGCATCCCTTCTTAAAATGGTCTCCTCTACCAGATGAAGGAGTCTGACCTAACTACCTTAGGAATGAAGACCCCAAGGAAAATAAGGCACAGTCATTCTGGCTGAGTACAATCCCCCTGCCACCCACCATTTGAAAGCAACTGTGTGAGTGAGCCCAGGCAAGTTCTGCAAGATTTAATCTACAGAACTGTGAGAAAAAAATAAATACTTACTTCTTCAGGTAATTATATTTTGTGGTGATTTGCAATGCAGCAATAAACAGCAGATATAAAAAGTATTCCATGAATGGAGTGCCCACTTATAGAAACCTAAATAGTATGGGACTGGCTTTGGAATGAAGGAAAGTTAAATGCTGGAAAAGAAAAAGAAGATTACTCCTGGAGATCAAGAAAGCAGTGAGGATAGTGCTGTTGAGGACAGAATGATGAAGGTCCATTCTTTCTAATAATGAAACAATTTACAAAATTGGCAGCTGGCATCATGTGGAAGACAGTGATCTGGAAAACCTGATTTACAAACATGTTAAAAATACCAAAGGAGCCAGACGTGGTGGTACACATCTGTAATCCCAGCACTCTGGAAGTTGAGGAAGGAGGATTACCAGTTCAAGGCCAGCCCAGTCAACTGGACCAGATCCTGTCTCAAGACAGGAAGGAATATTGATTGAATTGGATCAAAGTGCATTTCACAAATGTAAGGAAATATCACAAGAAACTCCTTTGTACAATGAATATACACTAATAAGAGAAAAAAAGCAAAAAGATGATTAGTTGAAAAATTTCTGCAAAATATTGCTGTCAAATCTTTAATATTTCTCAGATATTGTGAAGTATTTTTATAGTCTATCCAATGGCATGTCCTGCTGTGCCTGCATCTTATAATAAATAATTGCTTCAGTAAATTGTTCCTGACATGTGTGAATTGACAAGATTTACCCTTACATTTACTTTTATGGTTCCTTTTTTTCTCTTCTTTCTTTTAACTAACACAAACATCAGTTGGGCTCTTTTAAATCACCATTACTCTGAACTATATTAATAGCTGTTTAAAAGACTTCCTTCTATTCCTATTTTTTCTTGCCAGTTTGTGTTGTGATTGGATGTCTTTAGATGAACTTCTGGAAATATTACTTTGCTTAGATTACATTCATGCTGAAATATTTTTAATACTTTCCCTCTGGCCAAATTCATGTATTCTAAAACTATGCTTCTTTTTAGCTTATTCTTCCTTCTCACTCTTTTTAATCAAGGTATTTGGTAAATGGTCTAATCAATACTCTTTGGTAGCATTTCTCCTTTTCCTGAGTATGTGTATTGTATTTTCCCACCCAGAATGCCCTTCCACATCCTTTCTTAAGCTTTATAAGTCATTGTTATCCACTAGCATCCATAGTAAAATCAGAGATAATAAATTGTCTTTAATTAGACCACAACCTACACTCAAATGATTGTGTCTTCTTGACCCATTGTTTGAGAATATTGCTATTGTCATATCCATAGCATAGTGAAGGCAGCTGCCCAAGAGACTCCATAATTTGCTAAACACACAGGGGAGAAAAAAGAATCATTGTCTTCATAGTGCTCAGTCTATAGTCACATCCTGCTACAATATTGTTTATGAAACAATTCAGAATAAAAGACTGCAAACTTATGCCAGTTATATGGATGCAAATCAAAATTTTCACCTCCCTAACATTTGAATTTTTAAAGCTGTTTAATCAAACATTCCAGAGTTTTTTTAAATGGCATTGCTGAAATGTACTCAGACATCTTAGTCACTAAAAGTATACCAAATGATTTTAGCTTGTTTAGTGGTGGGGTAGAATTAGCTAATATTACTAGAGAAGGTCAAAAGGGAATTTAAGTTTGCATTGTTCTAAATACAACTCAACTAGATAAAGAAGTTTGCTCAACATGAAACAGGAAGAGTAAATACTCCTGAAACATCCTCACGTCAAAAATCATTACAATCACCAGCACTAAAAATTAATGGCACTTTCAAAACAACAGAGATTTGGAATGTTATCCATTTTATAACAACAAAATATTAAACTGAAATTAATCAAATGAAATTTTAGAGTCCAGAGATTTCATCTTTCAGTTATTCTGACATCACTCTGGGGAATAAAATCATTTTTCCTATAAGATAATTTTGATAATAAGCTTTTATTATAATTGTTCATTTATTTTATATCAAAGCAATGACAATGAGAAAAGTTTAGTGACAATGATAAAGAATTGCTTAGTTAATTACAGTCACAGGTACAAAATTAATATTAGCAAATATATTCTTTGCTATTTTTAATGTTATTATTAAAAAAAGAAACAGTAGGAATAGGGGAAGAGAGTGAGATAAAGACAGCAATTTCAAATAAGGGAGCAAAATTTAAAATATTCTATGGCCAAACATTATTTCCCAAGAGTCACGTTTAAAAATTAAACAATTGATCAACTTTAACATTATGTACTGCAATAAATAGAACATGTTGTGATAACATTTTAAATACTGATTAGTACTAAATAGTTCATAGGTCTGTTGAAGAAAAGGTCCTTAGGGTCCATGTGAGAACAAAGATTATGTGTCTTATTTCCCTAGCCTTAACCTAAGCACAATGCTCAACTCACAAGTATATGTGTTTGAAAATATTTTGTAAATGAGTGAATGATATTGCATAAAATATCCAATCTAAATAAAATGCATAACTTTCTGTTTAGGTACTTAGTAAAATTCAGTCAATAATAGTTTTTTCTACAAAATAATAATTTCCTTTGTAATTCATTAATAAAAGAAGCTACAATGTTTATTTAAGTACATAGACAAGTATATGTGTGTGTTTAAATGCCCATGGTTGAATGTTCAGAAAACTCTTTATTATCCTGATCAATTTGGCATATGTATACCCCTTACAGATTGTTGTATTTACATAATGTTCTCTTTCCCTTCCTTCTTAACTTTTGACTGCCTCTGCAAATGACCAAGAAACTATCTAAAAAAATGCGGATACATGATAATTATAACTTAATATATAATTACAATCCTTACCTGAATAGTTGTATTTTTTTAATGTTAAACTTTCCCAAAGTATTAGCTAAGTTGCAGAAATGTTCACAAATCATGTGTTCTTCTCCAGTAAGAGACTGAAAGGAATAATTGTGCTGGGTAAAGGTTAGGTAATAAGTTATATAGGAAAATAAATTCTGGTACTCCATTGCACAGTAGGTTGGCTACAGAAAATGACAAAGAATTGTATGATTCCAGAAAGAATTATGAATATTTTTACCACAAAAATGTTTGCAGTTTGCTCTTTTGAACATTACTCAATATATACATTATAAAAACACCACATGTCACATGGTAAATATGTAAAAGTATTCCAAATGGATTAAAAATTATTAACAAACAAATCTGACATGAAAATGGCACCTATATGAAGAAACACAACATTACCAGAATCCCTGTAATCTCTCTTTTCCTAAATTGCAACCCAAGGGTCATTTCTATGCCAGTTAGTTATGACTTGCTTTGAAATTTATGTAAACAGAATCAATGTATATGCTAATCAGTTTTCCTTTACTTCAGTGAAATATCTGAGGCTCAGTTATCTATAAAGAAAAGGTGTTTATTTAACTCCTAAGTTTGGAGGTCAAGGGTGTGGTACTGACAATGGCTAAACTCTGGAAGATGACACCATCAAGGAAAAGCACATGAGATGGGGATCACATGAAGAGACAGGAAGCCAGAGTGAGAGGGAGGAACTGGGGTTGTTCTTTGTATAACAGCTCTTGTGAGAACAAACTCATGGTTCCTCAAGGACCACCTTAATTACTTCCAATAGAATTCCCCCAATGGCCTGAGAACCTGCCATTAGGTCCCACCTCTTACAGATTATACCACCTGTTAGCATCACTGTATTGGGGAATCAAGTTTCCAACACACGAACCTTTGAGGGATAAACCATACCAAATATTAGCAGTATATATGCTTGGCTTCTTGGCTCAACATGTTTGAGAAATTTGACTATGTATCATGCATAGCTGCAATTTCTTCACTTTCATTGTCTTATGGCATTCCATTTGATGAATATATCATAAAAGCTCTACACCCAATCTAGGGTTGAGAAATGCCTAAGCCATTTTATCCTTATTAAAATTAGTGATTTTATATGCAATTATTTATATGTTATGGATATTTTGGGGCTTTTACAAACATTTGTTCATGTTCTTTTACGTGTATTTTGGACAATTCTACCTGTATGTCTTTGGAAAAGGAGTTGTTGGTTCTGAAAGTGAACGCATGATCATCTTTAGTAGATTTAGGTAAAAGTTTTGCAAAGCTGTCCTCTCAAAGGGCATTCCCACCAGCAGAAAAGTAGTGTTTGAGTTATTGCAAGATTTGGATGTTTTTCATAATCCCTAATATTATTAATTTTTAAATCTGCCTACCCACAAACATTTTCTTTTCCTCTAGTCATAAATTAGAAAAGTGCAAATAGGCACATATTCATAAAAGATGAGTATTGAAAACTTTACTAAACTCTGAAAAGTATTTAACAGAAATATAATAGTTTTGAAATCATTTGCTGTTAATTTAAAATTTTTTGTTTAAATAAAGCAGATATAATTAATTATTCAAAATAAGAAAATTATTATCTTAATTAATACAATTTATTTCTTCTTTATGAAGTATCACATACATACACCCTAATCTAAATCCTGAGCACTCACCAAGTAAATAAGTCATTTTTAGTGTTCTCCTAAAAGCCCCCACAGAACAAAAAAAATGCATATTCATAAACAAGCAAAATTAGAAGTCAGTGTTCTGAAAAAGAAGAACTAAAAAACACCATGATTTTAAGCTTTACAGAACATATCATTGCAGTCAGTGTAGGAGGTGAAGACAAGAGGCAATTTATTCTGCAGCTGGTTTCAAAATAAACACAGCAAAGAAAGATAAGGAGTGAAAGAGGAATAAATCCACCAGTAGCAAACTTGATGGACAGACAGGCTGCCATTAACAATGCTGTTGCCTTTGTAAGTACAGAGTGATGTGGAGATAGCCTGGCATTTATACTGAAGACATGGTCCTTAAAGATTTTACACCTCCAGTTCCTTAGAATTATCAGCTATCTCCAGCCTGTCAGTCATTCCAGCAATCTTAGATTTTTAGCTTGCAGGCCAGGCAGATTATTGACAAAGCAATCCTGGGTGATATAACACACCCTGACAAACAACAGTGAGAGGATTGTGTTTACCACTTTTACTGCACCAATTCAGCTAAATTAATTCTTAACACTGGAAGTAAACTTTCTCTTGATAACCATTCACTCTGTACCAATGGTGTTTTGCTACACAGCACTAGCTCAAGTGGAAATGTAATAGAGCCCTGATGCAAGTAATTTAATCTGGTGGGGACTAATAGAAGCAACAAAGGTGTCTGTCTCCTTAGCAAGAGGGCTAATGAGGGCATCTGTAAATAAGAAAACTTCATGTGAGAATAGACCTATGGGTTTGACTTAACCGTACGAAAGTAGAAAATTTCTAAATCAAGTCTGCCATTCTGTCCTTAAGTCACCCTGCATCTATAGGTATAGAGCCACATACTCCGAGATTAGATTCCAAGTCTAAAAGTCAAAGGTAACAAAATGACAATGCAAAACAAATAAATATACAGAAAATTTAAATTTATCCTAAGCCACTTTTTAGAAAAATCGTATTTCTACCCATGGGCAGTTTTAGCATTTGAATATTAAAACCTTACAACAGCAACATGAAGAGTTTTGAAGGATCAAAAAATATTTTTGAAGAAAAACACTGATATGCCCTTAAATATATTTGTTGTTTGGGACATTGCTAAAATTCAAAGTTTGGACTATGTTAATTTAAAAAAGTATTCTACATATTAAATCACTTATGGAACAGAAGAACCATAAACTGTTACATTAAACTCATTTCTTGGTTTCATAGTTTGAATTTTTAAAGCATTAGACTAACATTCACATGTTTTTCATGGAGAATTCTAGTGTTGTCATACTATATGAAAATATGTCTTTCAGAAGCTTTTGAAATATTTTTAGATATATATTTATTTACAGACTTGCCCCAATTTCATAGCTAACCTGAACACTTCAAATGTAAAACTTAAGCATAACATTTTATAAACAGTAATTTTAATAAAATACATAAATACATTTGGTTAAAATTCATACTTTTATAGTCACAACACAATAAGTTTTATAGTCAACTAGAAATTAAGATCTCAACAATATGAAAATCACAGAAACCAAGTTACTTACTACCTTACTCCTGTTAGAATGGCTATCAAGAACACAAACAACAGCAAATGTGGAGGAAAAGGAACTGTCATATACTGTTGGTGGTAATGTAAATTAGTACAATCATTATGGAAAACAATATGGAGGTTCCTCAAAAAACTAAAAATAGAACCGCCATACAATCCTAGGGGTATACCAGAAGGAATGTAAGTTAGGTTACTACAAAGGCACCTGCACACCCCATGTTTATTACAGTATTATTCACAATAGCTAAGCTATGGAAACAGCCAAGATGCCCTACTACTGATGAGTGGATTAAGAAAATGTGGTCTTTATATGCAGTGGAATTTTATTCAGCCATAAGGAGGAATGAAATTTTGTCATTTATAGGTAAATGGATGGAACTAACATTTTATCAGTTTACACTCATCTGATCTTCTTTTCATTTTGGTAGCATCTAGGATGTTCAGTTTCTGTATTTATTTTAGATCTGATACTTTGCTTTCCTCTTAAATCCCACCTGAACAAAGGCCTATGTAATGAATAACCTCCAAAACCATGTCTTCACTTCTCTTTTTCATAAGTTCCTTGCCACCTTGAGGCTTTTATTTCTGCTGCTGTGAGCCTAATTTTTGCATGATTAGGTTCTGCACTGGAAGGGGCTGGAATGTTATGTTTGTCAAGACTTGTTTAGTGACACCATATTTAAGACACCATCTTTCATTCATCTTCTATCACCTTATCCTGCTATACTTTCTTCCTGCATATATCACTACTCAAATATATGTCTTTATTATTCTATTCACTTTTGATTACCTAGTTCTCCCAGTAAAATATAAGGCCTGTAATGACTGGATCTTTCTCTTATCTGGAATATATATTTGAAAAAGTGACTGTCAGCAAAATTATTGAAAGAATTAATGACTGTTTCTAGTAATGTTAGTTATAATACATAAGGGATACATAGTAACAATATTAGGATTGCACATTCAACACAAGACACCAGATTATTACTGTTCTATGAGACAGGTCTCACTATGTAGCCCAGACTGGCCCCAACTTTTAATCTTCTTTCCTCCACCACCTGAGTTTGCATGCATGTACTACAATATCTGTCATGAAGTTCATTTTTAAATGTGAGTAGGCAGGAAGTACCTAGATAAAAGCATGAATTTGTACAAACCCAAAGTATAAACTTTTTTTCCTTTTTCTAGAAAGATGATAGCTTCTGAGACTCAGATTGACAGGAGATCTGCTAAAGTGTATTTGCTGTAAGAGCATCTCAACTGGGTCCAATTTCATTGTCGAAATGACTAGTTATAAAGTGAGATGATGAAAGCATAGTCTAGGGTAGTTGTTCGGCGAGGTCAAGGTTCTGGAGTTGTTATGATAAATAAGAGTGTGATTGGGGGTTTAGGGATCAGGAATGAGTGAGAAGGTAGCTCAAAAAACAAAAAAAAAACCAACCAAACAAACAAACAAAACTCTTAGCACTCATAGGTTTTTTTCCAAACAAAAAAAGCTAACCAAGAAGAACTTTGATTTACTAGTATCAGAACTGTAGAGGTCAATAAAAAATATCAGCAAACTTTCCTTGATGCAATTAATGCATAAAGAATAATTTCACTTTTTAGCTAGCTCCCTCTTACGCACAGTACTCTTCCATAACAACATTCTCATCACCTGGATTGGGCATTGCTTGAGAGAAATGCAGACTTTCATTTCAATCCAGATCTATTGAATTACAGTCAGTGTTTATCAGATCCCATGAAAGGCTGATAAGGAATTATTTAGATTACTGATTTTCCACACTGACCATCTGTTTCGTTCTAAGCCATGCATCCTTGTAACAAAGTATTATATGAATCAAAAATAGTTTAGTTGATTTGGGGTGAGGCACTTCTATTTCTGTTGTCTTCTCACAATGCTATCTCAAAATCTCGTGCTCTACAGAAAATAGTTTGCAAACCACTGGCCAAGGATGTTTCAAGATCCTTACTTATGGATTCGCACATTGCAAATGAGATACACTACTTTCTGTGTGATGTAGCTATTGGGAATGTTGAGCTTCCCTCATTCTTCCTGTTGGTAAGATCACAGTCCCTCTTTCCTAATATATGATGTATGGTTTTGCAATAGCTTTATTTTTTAACTTAACTCCAGATGATGTTTTTTTTGTTAATTAACCGTTAAATTTCTCTTTATGTAACAAATGCAGTCTAGATTGCCACATCGGATTGACAACATTGCTTCCCAGTCTCCTCTGTTCTGGAAACTATTCTGTATTCTTGTTTTTCATGCCCCTGACAATCTTGAGGAATGCTGGTTGGTATCCTTTAGAACTATCACCCCATCTGGGCTATCTAATGTTCATCCTTATACCAGGCCTACTTTGGGGTTATAAACTTAGAAAGAATTCCAGAGAGATGAAGATGTTTTCTCAATATATTATGTCAGGGGAACATGGTGCCATTATCATATCACCTTTCTTACGTCTATTGTACTGTTTGTCAGGTTTCTTTCTTGTGAAGTTAACTATTTTCTCTTTCCTTATCTTATTACTTGGAAATGAATCACTGTATATCACAAGTAAGGAGAGTAAGCTCTACTTCCTAGAAGGTGGGCTGTTACATTAGTAAGTTGTTCATTAGTTTTCACCACAGTTCTAACCCAGGAAGTGAGCTCTATATTTGAAAAGTGGCCTCCTAAGTAAGGACTTTCTCTTAATCTCTGCATCCCTGGCATTAAGAACAACACATGAGATGTATTACACATTTTTAAAAAATGCTTGCTATTTGAATAAAATCATATATTTTATCTAAAGTAAAAGCATCACAAATCACATATCCTTTAAGTTTTCAAAATGTTAGTTCTCCTCAGGTAACAAATTAAAAGGTTCATTGTGTGTCAGAAATTTTACAGTGCATATTGAAGATACTGACTGAATGATAACACTAAATATTCAGAATTTGTCAAACATAGCTTATTTACTAGACTACATACTTTGGTATTTCCTAACTTATAAACTGGACAACATAGGGCAATTGGGTTAACAATGTCTTACTTTAGTAACCAAAAATATAAATGCAGATCAATTTATTTAATGAAAATAAATACAGAATATTGATGCTAATTTTAGCAAAATAAAGTATATCACTATATCTATTTCAGATCTACATTTATATGTATTGAGATCTATAAAATTACCTTTTATTGAATGACTATCAGTGATTCATTCATAAGTATAATGACAATTAAAATGTTCAGAATAGCTCCAAGTTATTTAAACATATTTTAATGGTGGAGTATATTAGAGTCATAACTAATATGTTCTATATACATATGTGTGTGTATATACAAACATGTGTAAAGACATATAGTAATACAAACAACATATTTATCTGGTAATATGATATATACAAATATATTCAAACATATATGTGTATAAGCCTTAAGACATATAAAACTGGTAAACATGATGTCTTAAAGCTTTGGGAAAATAAATGAAATCTCTCTCTGTAGTACAAGGTTAATCTACAGAAAAGTTTTCTATTATTTTTAACCTCTGGATAACTTTTAGTATAACAAGGAACAATGAAAACTGCTATACATTTCTTTAAAGCAATATATTCTTGAATTGATCACCAATGTTCACAGAAAGGAAAACTGGCTGTAAACCTAGTAATTTGTATGTTTAATTATTTATAAGTTTACAACAGTTGAGTTTCTAAAAATCTTTCCATAGAAATTTCTCAGTAGAAATCTCTGTGATGGTACTTCGTCATTGCTCCCAGCTGTGCAGCATAAACCCTTTCATTAGTACCCACCTTCACTTAGGGATTGCTTTAACAAAGAGACCCAGTACATCATAAATAAAGACTCTTAGAGTTAAGAGATGATGCTAGCGAAACAATCAATACCCCATCTTATTAAGATATGTCAGTTATGGCAATACCAGGCTGTTTTATATTTGCTTTCCCCACAACACATTTCAGTTCAGGCAGAAACCCAGGGATACACTCCAGAGAAACACATAATGAGGTCAGATGGAAAATCTTGTCTTGTTTCAGATATGAATTCAATCCATCTTTTCTTTCATGTGAGACAATATTCACAGAAGGAACTGCCTCTGACACGTTTTAACTTTGCTGAGACTAAAAATATTTTCTCCTCAGTTGGTGTGTTCAGCCTACATCTGAAATTTAAAAAAAACCTATGCAGAATATTATTATTAGAGATGGCCACACATGTTAAAAATCTGGTTATGTCTGCCTAGTCACCTTTTACTGTATTCATGACACAATCAGCAATTTTTATCTTATAAATTATGAATAAAGTAAATCAGAACTAGCTCAGGTCATTTTTTGTTCTACTTTATCTTTCAAAGCCTGGAATTGTACAAATGGGGTAGGAAAAGCAGAAGATAATGGCAGGAAAGGAGAGGGGGATAAAGAACAAAATAATAATGGTTTTATATTTTCAAAACCACAACCATGGCATTTAGCTGCCATGGGAGGTTCTTTATTTTTAAACCAGCTTCTAGATCCACACTGTGTAACTGTATGAAGTCAGATCAATGTGTCAAGGCCTAGTGCCCAGCTCTTTTATATAACTATTTGAAAAAGAGCTAAAGAAATAAAGTAGTATTATGTGAATTAAAATTATTCATATTAGAGTGCTAATTAGTGCTTTTCACATTAAATATATATTTTTTACCTAATAATAAGGAAGACTAGAAGAAACCGATCCCAGTATTTCAGTTGATCATAAGAAAACCCAGGAGACACCTGATGCAAACATGGTATTTGTTAGAAATTACAAAGGATTTATGGAAAGATGCTATAAAAGGTTAAACATATTAATGTTTTCTGAATATACATTCTATGTCTCAGAAAAGATCTGCGTATGAAATTTCAGTCCTATTTTTTTAAAAGTACCTAATCATAGATTTCCCTTATGGTATTCCTACCTCATTTAGCATTGCTGTTTTTCTTACTTTGTGAGGAACATGTTCACAAAGATGGAATAAAAATAAACAAAGGCTGACAAATCAGCATGGTTCTTACCTTTCCATATTCAGTCTTAAAGTCCTAATTTAAGCTTCAGGAGACCACTGTTCTAGTAAAACTGCAGGAAGCCAGTCTTTGCCCTGTGGAAACTTTGCTTTTACATTTCTTCAACAAAAGGGGGAGGTGGGATGAAGCTATATGTTTTAGTCCATTTTTTGTTGCTATAATGAAATACTTAAGACTGGATAATTTATAAAGAATTGAAATTTTCTCTTTATCTCATTCTTTTGGAGGTTGAGCAGTCCAGGAGCATGGCGCTGACATTGTCCCACCATCTGGTAAGAGCCTTCTTGCTGCATCATGGCAGAGAGTAGCAAATGGCAAGACAGAGCAAACAGGTTTCTCTTCCTTTTCCTTAATAAATCCACTAATGCTGTCATGGGGCACCCTACCCTCATGACCAGCTCTAATAAATCTCTCCATAGAGGCCCACCTCCCAACACCATTAACAAATGAATAAAGGATTAAGTTTCCAACATATCAAATTTTTGGGATACATTGAAAGCATAGCATGAGGCTTTCTGGGTGTCTTTCTAAGAATTCCTAATCTATCTTTCATTTTTAAAAGGTCCTAACTGGTAATAGAGGTCATTTTGTGAATGGAGAAATAAACTAGAAACATTTTTCCCACCTCTTCTGCATGTGCAAGTACTTAAACTTTTGTATCTTTTATGAATAAGTACAAGGTTATCTGAAAGGAGAGACTTGCTATATCTTCAACAATATGCCTAACAGTTCATAGAGAAAAATTATAAATAATTACAAGTTACTATCAATTCATCTTGTCATTCTGAATATAATTTTGTAGCTGTCAGTTTTATCAATACTCATAGTGACTATTTTTGATCAAATGGCTTAGGTCTTGAGTATACTCAATAGCTTTTGAATCTTTCTACCTTTGTACAGAGCCAGATTCAGAAAGAAAATATAATCAGAATGGGAGAAGGAATGGAAGAGTCAAGTGACGCTTGTAAGAAATTTAGTTGTAAATATACATATTAAATACTATTTTTTTTGGATGGGACAAAGAGTTATTGCTTAAACAATAACTCTAGTCTGTTTTCCTCTGGATGTTTTGGAAATGGGCTTGTGTGAACTATCTGCCCAGGCTGGCTTTGAACTGAGATCGTCCATATCTCAGCCTCCCAAGTAGCTAGAATTACAGGTGTAAGTCATGTGACAAGCTTTTCAATACTTCTAATAAGCTGTAGATGTGAAAGCTGCCAGTGAAAAGACTTGGCTTTCAGTAAGTGCTCAGTGAAAATGGGACAAATGAATGAAATAGAAACAAGCAAACAAAAAAACATGCAAAGAATCAAAGAAACAAAAATGTAGTACTTTGAAAAAATAAACAAGATTGACAAGTCCCTAGTAAATCTGACTAAAATGAGGAGGGAAAAGACCTAAATTAGTAAAATCAGAAATGAAAAAGGGGAGATGACGTCAAACACCAAGGAAACCCAGAGTATCATCAGACACTACTTTGAGAACATATATTCCAATAAATTGGAAAATCTTGAAGAAATGGACAAATTTCTACATACTTAAGATCATTCAAAACTGAACCAAGAAGATATTAACCTCCTAAACAGATCTATAAACAATAAAAACTCTCTCAAAGAAGAAAAGTCCAGGACCTGATGGATTCTCTGCAGAATTCTACCAAACTTTTAAAGAAAAATTAAAACCAACACTCCTTAAACTTTTTCATGAAATTCAAAGGTAATGAACATTGCTGAACACAATCTATGAAGCAAGTATTATACTCATCCCAAAACTGGACAAGAACACACCCAAAAAAGAACTACAGACCAATCTCCTTAATGATATTGATGCAAAAATTCTCAATAAAAGTAATGACAAACCAAATCCAACAGCATATCAGAAAGATCATTCACCATGACCAAGTCTGGTTCATCCCAGGGATGTAAAGATGGTTCAACCTAAGCAAATCAATAAATGTAATAAAACACATTAATAGAAGGAAAGACAAAAGCCACTGATCATCTCAATAGATATAGACAAGCCTTCAATAAGATTCAACACCATTTCATGATAAAAGCTCTAAGAAAACTAGGATTAGAAAGAATGTACCTCAACATTATAAAGATTATATATGACAAATCAATAACCAACATCATACTTAATGGGGAAATTTGAAACCATTTGCCCTAAAGTCAGGAATGAGACAAGGGTGCCCAAGCTTGCCACTTATTCAACAAGGTCCTTGAATTCCTAGCCAGAGTAATAAAACAAGAAGACATAAAAGGAATACAAATAGGTAAAGAACTAGTCAAACTATCCCTTTTGCAGATGACATGATCTTTGTACCTTAAAGTTCCAAAAAACTCTACCCCAAAACTCTTAGACACCATAAACAGTTTCAGCAATGCAGCAGAATACAAAATCAACTTACAAAAATCAGTAGCCTTTCTATACACCAAAAACGAACAAAGTGAGAAAGAATATAGGAAAACAATTTCATTTACAATAGCCTCAAAAAAGAAAAATCAAATACCAAAGAGTAAACTTAACAAAGGATGTGAATGACCTCTACAAGGAAAACTATAAACCTCTGAAGAAAGAGATAGAGGAAGACTATAGAAAGTGGAGAGCTCTCCCATGCTCATGGATTGGTAGAATCAACATAGTAAAAATGGCTATACTACATGTTCAACACAATTCCCATCAAAATTCCAATGACATTCATCACAGAGATTGAAAAATCTACCCTAAAGTTCATTTGGAAGCACAAGAGACTGTGAATAGCCAAGGCAATAGTCAGCAAAAAGAGCAATGCTGGAGGTATCACAACACCCAACTTCAAACTATATTACAAAGCAAGAGCAATAAAAACAGCATGGTACTGGAACAAAAATAGAACAGACATGAAGACCAGTGGAACAGAATAGAAGACACAGATATGAATCCACACAACTATTCCCACCTTATTTTGACAAATGTACCAAAAATATACGATGAAGAAAAGACAGCCTTTTCAACAAATGTTGGGAAAAGTGGTTATCTGCCTGCAAAAAACTGAAACAAGATCCATGTTTATCACCCTGTACTAGTATCAACTCCAAATGGATCAAAGACCTTAATATCAAACCCAAAACTCTGAAGTTAGTACAGGAAGGAGCAGGGAATACTCTGGAAAAAATTGCTATATGCAAGGACTTCCTCAATAGAACCCCAGCAGCTCAGTAACTAGGAGAAAGAAAGGACAAATGGGACTTCATAAAATTAAAAAGCTTCTACACATCAAAAGAAACATTCTCTAAACTGAAGACACCACCCACAGAATAGGAGAAAATATTTGCTAGCTATACATCAGAAAGGACTGATAACCAGAATATACAGGGAACTTAAGAAACTAAACTCACCCAAAATCAATGAACCAATAAAGCAATGGGCAACTGAACTAAACAGAACTTTCTCAAAAGAAGAAATTCAAATGGCCCAAAAGCACAAGAAAAAATGCTCACCATCTCTAGTTATAAAGGAAATGCAAATCAAAACCACATTAAGATTCTACCTCACCCCTGTTAGAATAGCCATCATCAAAAACACCACTAACAACAGGTATTGGCAAGGATGTGCGGAAAAAGGAACCCTCATACACTGCTGGTGAGAATGCAAGCTAGTGCAACCACTCTTGAAAACAATATGGAGACTTCTTAAAAATCTAAACATAGATTTGTCCTATGGTCCAGCAATCCCACTCCTGGTGATATACCCAAAGGAATGCGAGAGAGGTTACTCCAAAGCCACCTGAACACCCATGTTTATTGCAGTGCTATTCACGATAGCCAAGTTATGGAAACAACCAAGATGCCCCACTATTGACGAACTGATTAAGAAAATATGGTATGTATACACAATGGAATTTTACTCAGCCATGAAGAAGAATGAAATCTTATCATTCGTAAGTAAGTGGATGGAACTGGAGAACATCATTCTGAGACAGGTTAGCCAGGCTCAGAAGACCAAAAATTGCATGTTCTTCCTTATATGAGGACTTTAGATCTAAGGCAAATACAGCAATGTTGTTGGACTTATACGGGAGGTATGGGAATTGGTAAAAAACCCAAAACATGAAAGTGTTTAATGTCCCCACTCCAGAGGAACTAATACAGAAACCTTAAAGCCACAGAGGTCAACACTAAAATGGGAACATGATCTAGTATAAAAATCAGTTAGAGATGAATCTACTTGGGCCGTAACACATTTGTACATGGAAGCAATGGTACGAATCTCTCTGTATAGCTATCATTAACTCAACTTGCAACAATGCAAGAGAAAACATTATGCTTATGTTTTCTCTTCACCAAAATTAGAGATAAGGGCAGAACAGATTCTGCCTGGAAGTGAGGGGGGGTGGGGCAGAGAGGGTGGGGACAGAGGACGGGGGGAGAAATGACCCAAACAATGTTTGCACATATGAATAAATGAATAAAAAAAAACTGAACAAAGAATGTGAATGGCCTCTACAAGGAGAACTATAAACCCCTGAAGAAAGAGATCAAGGAAGACTACAGAAAATGGAATGATCTCCCGTGCTCATAGATTGGTAGAATCATCATAGTAAAAATGTCTATACTACTAAAAGCAAGCTACATGTTCAGTGCAATTCATCACAGAGATTGAAAAATCTACCCTAAATTTCATTTGGAAACACAAGAGACTGTAAATAGCCAAGGCAATAATGAGCAAAAAGAGCAACCTGAAAGTATCCTAAATACCCAACTTCAAATTATTCTACAGAGCCACAGCAATAAAAGCAGTATGATAGTGGAACAAAACAGATATGAAAACCAGTGGAACAGAATAGAGGACCCAGATATGAATCTACACAGCTATGCCCATCTTAGTTTTGACATAGGCACCAAAAACATACAATGGAGAAAGACAGCCTCTTCAACAAATGTTTCTGGGGAAAATGGTTATCTGTCTGAAGAAAACTGAAACTAGATCCATGCCTGTCACTCTGTACTAGTCTCAACTCAAAGTGGATTAAGGACCTTAATATTAGACCTGAAAACTTGAGCTTAGTACATGAAAGAGCAGGAAATACAATGGAAGTAATAGGTATAGGCAAAGACTTCCTTGGTAGAACTTAAGTGGCCAAGCAACTAAGAGAAAAGTTTAACAAATGGGACTACATGAAATTAAAAAGCTTCTGCACAACAAAAGAAATGGTCTCTAAATTGAAGATACCTCCCACAGAGTGGGAGAAAAATCTTTGCTAGCTACACATCAAAAAAGGAACTGATAACCACAATATACAGGGAGCTCAAAAAACTAAATGCCCCCCCCAAATCAATGAACCTTATTAAAGAAGTGGACAATTGAACTGAACAGAACTTTTTCAAAAGAAGAAATTCAAATGGCCAAAAACACATGAACAAATGCTCACCATCCCTGGCCATAAAGGAAATACAAATCAAAACCACACTAAGATTCTACCTTACTTGTGTTAGAATTGCTACCATCAAGAACATCAACAACAAATGTAGGTAAGGCTACCAGGAAGAAGGAACTCTCATACATTGTGGATGGGGATGTATGCTAGTACAATGACTATGGAAAACAATATTGAGTCTTCTTAAAAACACTAAAAATTGTTCTGCCATATGATCCAGCAATACCAGTCCTAGGGATATACCCAAAGAAATGCAACTCAGGTTATTACAAAGACACCTGCACACCCATGTTTATTGCAGCACTATTCACAATAGCCAAGCTATGGAAACAGCCAAGATGTCCCTCTACCAACAAACGGATCATGAAAATGTGGTATTTATACACAATGGAATTTTACACAGCCACAAAGAAAAATTAACTCTTGTCATTTGCAAGTAAATGGATGGAACTGGATAATATCACCGAAGCGAAGTTAGTCCATCTCAGAAGGTCAAAAATTGCATGTTGTCCCTCATATGCAGATTATAGACCTAAAACAAATGCAGTAATATTATTGGACATGGGTCACACACCAAGGTGAGACTGCACACAGGAGGAATAGGGAAAGGGAAGGAAGCCGAAAACTTTAATGTAGTTGATATGCTCACTGTAGAGTAGCAAATATAGTTACCTTAAATTGGCAGAGGGCCCTAAGGGAAAGGGTTTAGGAAGTAGTGAAGAGGTCTGGTTGTAATACTCCAGACCAATCTGAGTTGTAATACACATATACATGGAAGCAATGCTAGGATCTCTCTGTATAGCTATCTTTATCTCAAACTAGCAAAAATACTGTTTTTCTTATTGTCTCATTTTTTCTCTTCAACAAAATTGGACAACAAGAGGGCAGAACAGGTTCGGCTTGGAAGCGGGGAAGAGGGATGGTCCAAATAATGTATACACATGTGAATAAATGTAAAAGCAATAAAATAAAATTAAAATAAAAAATGGAATGAATGAATAAATACATATTTAATACAATAAAGACCATATATTAATAAATACAAAAGTACAACAAAAATGGAAACACATATTACAGCAGGAAACAGGCTGCACTGATTATGATGTAATCAGAAAAACTGGATTCAAGCTGTATTGATTTTATATTTTATATTCATATTTAATGTTTTATTCCATGTTGTTTATCATTAAATTTATGGTGTGAGAATAATACACAACTAATATAATATTCACAAAATTATAAAACATGCAATTTGTTATTACATTTAAAAGGTACCCTTTTTTATAAAAATTCAAATAGTTAAAAAAGTCATGAAAAAAATTTACGTTTACTTTACATCACAAATCTCCCATCCCAGAAGTATCTCTTCTATCCATTAAGAATTGTTTTTTTTTTCCCTTTATTGTCATGCTGGGTGGGGTACATTGTGACATTTACAAAGGTCTTACAATGTATCAAATATATTATATTTGAATTTGCTTCTTCCACCTCTCTCCTTTATCCACCTGAGGACTAATGGAGTTAAGCCTGTTTTCCTGTGCTAATTGGTTAATTGTGTATAGTTTTTGGAGCTATATCTATGAAAGTCCTTTATCCATTAAGGCTTTTTATTATTGCATTGTAGGAATTCTTTATGTGTTCTAGATATGAATCCTTCTCATGTATATAATTTGAAACTATTTTCTCCCATGTCACAGGTTGATTTTAATTTTATTCATTCTGTTCTTTGATGAACAAAGTTTTTAACTTATATAAAGTCCAATTTATGTATTTCTTTATTGTTCTTGCTTTTTGTATGGTACCAAAGTAAGAATCCATTGCCAAATCGAGGGTCATGAGCATTTTCCCATGTGGTTTCCTCTAATAGTTTTATGGCTTCAGCTCTCATGTTTCAATCACTATTTCATGCTAAGTTAATTTTATGTATTCTGTGAGGTAGAGAGGCAACTTTGTTATTTTACTTTTGGAAATTCAGTTGTCCTAGAACTATTTTCAAAGGAAATCTTCATTCTTCTTTTTCTCTTGAATGGGTGCTACCTTTGTTAAAAGTCAGTTGGCTAGAATTGTAAGGGTTTATTTTCAATTTTCAATTCTATTCTGTTAGTCTTATTCCAGTACTGTAACACTTTTGTTATTGTAGCTTTGTAGTAAGTTTTGAAATAGGAAAGTAGGAGTCATCCTGTTTGGCTCTCCTACAAGACTGCTTTGGTAATTCATGGTCTTTGAAACTATACATGAATTTTAAGATGACATTTTCTATTTCTGCAGATAAAACTGCTGAAATATTTTCAATTGCCTTTGAAAAATATTCACATTCTTTGCCTATTTTAAAATAGGGTTATTTAGGGTTTTGGTTTGTATTATTTTGTTCTTTGCTACTGCATTGTGTGAGCTCTTTTAAGCATTTTGTGCATTAACCCTTTATCAGATACATGAATTGAAAATACAGTTGTTCCTTCATAACTGAGAATGTTTTCTTCAAAAACCTCCTGCATCCACAGGATATCCACAAGAAATTGAAAACTCATGATGAAACTTTCTTTAAATAAAAAGGTGCAGCATTTTAACATAGCCTACATACATCCTCCCCTATGCTTTAAAGTATAAAGCTTGTGATACGCTGTCTCAACCAATAGATAAATGTGGTGGGCACACCTGTTATTCCAAGCTATAAAGGAGGCCAAGATCCCCAGGATTGTAGTCCATGCTAGTCTGGGCAAAAAGCAAGAACCTATCTCCAAAATTCCAGAGCACAATGGGCTGGCAGCCTTGCTCAAGCTATAGTGTGTTTGTCTAAGCAATCATGAAGCACTGAGTTTAAATCCTTGTATCAAAATAAAACAAAAGCAAAAATAAACAACAAACCCAAAACAAACTAAAAACCCTAACATCAATCCATTTTGAACTGATTTTTGTGTATGGCAAGAATTCAATTTTATTTTTTTATGTGGAGATCCATTTTTCTCTTTTATTGAAGAGGCTATCCCTATCCATTGTGAATTCTTAGAATCTTTGTCAAAAATGAGTTGACTGCATATGTGTGGGCTTATTTCTGAGCTTTCAATCCTGCTCCACTGGTTGACGTGTTTGTTTTTAATACAATCTCAATACCGTTTGATGACTATATTTTGTAACATAATTTGAAATCAGGAAATCTTTAGCCTTCAGTTTGCATTTCATGTTCAGTGTTGCTTTAGTTATTTGTAGTCTTTGTGCTTCCATACAAATTTTAGGAATTTTGTTCTATTTCTGTGAAAATTTTCACTGGAATTTTGATAGAGGCTGCAATGACTCTGTAGAACACTGTTAGTAGTGTGGGTATTTGAGAATACTAATTCTCCTGTCCTCCTATAAATGCAGATATTATTACATTTATTTGTGTCTTTTTCAGTATCTTTCATCATGTTTTATAGTTTCATGGTATAATTCTTTCACTTTGGTTAGATATGTTCCTAAGTTAAAAAAATTGTTTTGATGCTAGAGTAACTGAGATTGTTTTCTTACTTTTTTTTTCAGATAATTCACTTCTAGTACATACAACTTATTTTTTTATGTTGGTTTTGTACCCTGAAACTTCACTGAATTTATTTATTACTAGTTCAAACAGTTTTTTTTGTGGCATTTGTATGGTTTTCTGTATACAAGATTATGTCACTTGCAAACAGAAACAATTTTCCTTCTTCTTTTCCAGTTTGTTGTCTTTATTTCCTTTCTTGTCTAATTGTTCTAAGATTTCCAGTATCAAGCTGAACACAGTGAATATTTTTTTGTACACTGTTGAACAGCAATAATGAAAGCAGGCATCCTCATCTTGTTCCTATTCATAATGGGAATACCTTCAATCTATCATTCCTTCAATCTTTCATTGAGTATGATATCATCTTTGGTTTTTTCAGAATGCCCTTTATCCTACTGAGAAAATTCCTTTGTATTTCTAGTTTCTTACAACTATTTTATGATGAAGAGCTAAATTTTTGTAACATGCTTATTTCTGCAATGATGGTGATAATCATAGAATTTTTTCCCTTTGTTCTTTTAATTTAGTGCATTATATTGATTGATCTTCTTATGTTGAACCAACTGTCCTTTATTTGTATACATCCCACATGGTCACAGGGCATAATGCTTTTAATACACTGTTGGAATTTCTTTGCTAGATTATTTTTTTCTAAATTTCTTTGCTTCCGCTGCCTTTATCTTGTTTTGTTGTTACAATAATGCTGTCCTCATAGCATGAGATGGAAAGTTTTGTTCTCTTCCATTTATTGGAAATGTTTAGGAGGAATTGAAATAAATTCTTCTTTAAATGTTTCATAGAATGTACCACAGATGCATTCTGGTTCTGAACATTTCTTTGCTAGGTATATTTTGATTTCTGATTCAATTGGTTTAGTTGTTATCAGTTTGATAAGAATTTCTACTTTTTCTTAAGTCACTTTAGGTATTTGTTTATTTAAAAGTTTTGTTCATTTTGTCTCAGTTATCCTATTTATCAGCATATAATTGTTTATAATATTCTTTCATCATCCTTTTTATATAAGATTTTAAGTAATGTCCTTACTTTCATTGGGTTTTAGTCATTCTCATCTTCTTTCTTTTTTTTCTTTTCTAACTTAGTGAAATTTTTTGACTCTCTTGATATTTTTAAGGAAGAACTTTTAGTTTCATTTTTTTTTGTGGTTAGAGAAAATATTTTGTATGAGTTCAAATATACTGAGATTTATTTTAATGTCTAAAATATGGCCATTTTTACATTAATTGTTTTGAAAAACATTGACTCATAGTAGTACAGAATGTCCTCCTTTGTCTCCTTTATCATTAAAGTATCTTTTATGTTTGTATGGCTATTTTAGTTCTCTTTGTACATGAACACATTTATTCTCTTTTAAAAAACTTTCAATGTATTTTTGTCTTGGATTTAAAGTTATCATAGAGTTATCATAGAGTTGGATCACTGTTTTAAAAAAATTCTGACATTATCTGTTTTTTCTAGTTGGTGACTTTAATTTACATTTAATGTAATTATCATTACGGCAAAATTCATTTCTGCAAGTTTCTTTTCTTTGCCTGTATGTCTTATATCTACTTTTGCTCTTATTTCCTCTAATACTTCCATCTTTTGTGTGGAGTTAAATTTTTTTGTAGCTCACTAGGCATATTGCAGGATAAACTGCAGTAAGGAGATCAACTCCAAAAAGAAAGTGAGCTCAAAGAAGCAATTTTAAGCAAAAGAACTGTTAAACATTCTCTTAGTCATTAACCCTAAAATCAGCAAAAGGATAAATTATCCCTAATATAATCCTAATAATAATAATAAATAATTTGGAACATATGTAAAAATAGGTAGAACTTGAAACAACATAAAACACTAACTAAAATAATAGGTTTAGGTTGACTAGAGCTAAAATACTTTGTGTTATTCAGGATTATGATATTGAACACATTTTGACTTTTTAAGAATTACAAATTAATATTCAAAAAAAGAAAATCTAACTTTCCTTCAGTGAAAAGAAAATAATTATATAAAATCTTGATAAAGATTGCTGAAGTCAGAAAAGAAGAACAAAAATGTAAATAAATAAATAAATTATAGATGAAAATCAAAATATATTTTGTAAAGATAAATCTGAATAAGTTTTTATAATAAATGTGAATAAATTTATTATTCCAGGTTTTAAAAATTGAAGTTCTCTATGAGTTATAAAAAATAATATACAATCATTGTTTTTCATTACTGCTATAATAAATTTCCACAGATTTAATGGCTTCAAACTAAGTAAGTTTATTATCTTATGATTCTGCAGGACACAAGTCCATCACAATTATCACTAGGCTAAATGTGGTATGCAGAGGAATTTTTTCCAAAAGTTTCAGAGGAGAATACATTTGTAAAAATTTTTTTTGTAATTTCCAGCTTCTATAGGCTTTCCATATTCCTTGGCTCATGGACCAATTCTTCATCTCAAAAGTGAGCAAGTGGGGTAAGTCTTCATGATGCCTCTGTCTAATCCTTCTATTACTGCATCACTCTCCGACTAGAGGCAGGAAAGTTTCTCTGCTTTTAAAGAATCATGTATCAAAGTTGTAGCTTCAACTATGTATCCTTTTTGCCATGTATAGTAGCATATTCTTAGGTTCTCAGGATTAGGACATGGAATACATTGTAGGCAATTATTATGCCTACAATAGCTTTGTCCTGCATATGACAGGGTAACTAAAATAGTTATCCATGGCAGAAAAATTGAGAGCAAAGAAGTAAAGCAACATAGTGGCCCATTAGTGACCAAAATAATTTTGGGGTCACTATAACATTATTAAATAAAATATACTTGAATCTTGAGGCATTATTAAGGTAGGTATCTATTTTCTTCACTTAGTTGAGGCAACAGTGTAAGTAGAGGCTTTAGTATCATCTGCTCACTTGCCTCATGAAACCCAAGACCTTGCTTTCTGGTTTTTGTATGAATATAAAATTTAAGTAATAAGCGATTATTGCCCATTTTAAGGCTTTTATGCTTTTATATATTATACATCTGATCAAATTAAAGCTTTATAACAATAGTTTTACTTCTTGGCTTACAAATTTAGCCTAAGGCATGCATAATTTTGGGACTACATTGCTTTGAAAACATCTTATGTGTCATTTCCACTATACTGTCAGAATCCCTCACTTAGGGACTAGAGTGCCAAATGCAAATAAGCCAAGAACTATTCTAGAAGGTTATGCAACACAAGGTACAAGGTACAAGGTAGGAGATTTGTTTCAGCAAAATATTTTCAATTGAGTAATTTTATGAACATTAATTTCTCTGGAACCTCATATTATTTTTCAATATGGTTAAAATTCATAATGCAAATTAAATCATACTCATCAACATTAAGGATGTTAGAGGAAGAGACTGAAATATTGATCATACGTGGATGATACACCATCCGTTATGGAAATATATGTGGTGCATAATTTAATGAGTCAGAAAGACTATTTTAATCCTGATTCCTCTCCTTAAAAAGGGTGACCTCCGAAAAGGGAGCAATTCCCGCTTTGGGTAGAAGAAGCAAGTAGGTAGGGTACTTGCCTAGTATATATGAGACTCTGGGTTGGAAATCCATTACCCCTCCCCAAAAAGGAACATGACCTTAGGTAAATTATATAACTTCTTTGCCTCAGTTTTCACACTTAAAAATAGAGTTAATAATAGGGCTGTTTTGACAAATATGTGTATTATTATTTGTAATAATATTTACAAATTATTTACAAAAATAATTAGAATATAAATGAATACATTTTAGTATTTTCACCAAAATAGGAGTCAAACTGGGCTGAGAGTGTATCTAAGTGGTAGAACAATTGGCTAGCATGCACAAAGCCCTGAGATCAAAGCTGTATTATTTAGTTTTTTGTGGCTGAGACAAAAATACCTGACATACATAAGTAAAGGGAAGAAGGACTTATTTTGGCTCATGGTATCAGTTTTAGAGGGTTTAGTCCATGGTTGCTTGATTCTCTGCACTTAAGTAGAAAACCATGGTGTTGGGTGCCTAAGGTGGAGGAATATCTTCACTTCCTGGCAGAGAGGGGCTATAACAGGAAGGAGCCAGGACAAAATATAGTTCCTAAGCCAAACTCCATTGACCTACTCCCTTCAACCAGGTCCTAACTTCCAGAGTTCCACCACCTCTCAATAGTCCATTCATATATTGCATTCACCAGTGAACTAAACCATTTATTAGGTCAGAGCCCTCCAGCTCTCACTGTCTCTGGAAATGTCTTCCCATCCACCCCCAGAGGTATGCTTTGCTAAACTCCTAGGCATTTCTTAATCCAATGAAGTTGATAATCCATATTAACCCTCACAGATACCCAGTACCACACAAACAATGGCAGCCAAACAATGTCTTTTTTAATTCAGTACATACTGCCCCTTAGTAATGCACTGGCTTAAGAGAATAATAAATATGTGAAATATATTTTACATAAAGCTTGCCTTTAAAATGACAGATATATCTTATGAAAATTAGAAATATTCACTTGCTATACTATATAGCATTGGTTATAATCGAATGAAGAAATTAAAAGTTTAGCTTTGTTTTAAGTGCTTTATAAGGAGAATAATTTCACAGTATGGGATCAGAGCAGTGAAGACAAAGAATAGAACGCTACAACAAGTCAATGATGATTCTTTTGCTTTTCTAATGTATCATAGATGCTATAACTACACATATGTAAGAAATGTAGGAAAATGAGGTCCTGGCAGACTCATAATCTATTAAATAAGGCACTTTACTTGAAATGATGACTACAATATGCATTTATCATACATTGTGTTCCAGTATCCAGTGTTCAAGAATGTGATGGGTCATATGATAATGATAGAAAGCACAAAGTCATTAATGCTAAGAAACAGTAGCATTAAGGTTGGAAGGGATTTTCACAGGGACACACCAGAGAACCATTTCAAACAATAAAATGACACCATCAAAGCTTAGAAACTGCAGTCCAGATAGACTAAATAGTATTTGGCAGCTTTGTTAAAGCAACGTGAATACTCAAAGCATCAAATAACTAGTTTGCAGCTGTAAGAAATCCTGGTGCTGGTACTACAAATTGCTATTCCCCCATATACCCAAATCAATTATTAGAAGCCAATTAAATTTATATATGAAAATACAATTTTTAAAAGATTGTTTTCATTGATGTTAATATCACTTATTCATGGAATTGGTGTATCAGTATATTTTCCAGGTCCTCAAGGATATGCATTCTTATTTGGTTCCCTAATTAAAAATAACTCTCTAACCTTAAGATTTAGTTGTTTGCAATATAATGGAGAAGGAAGAAGAAAGGGGAAGGTATTCAGCTAAAGTTAAAACTCTTTTCTTTAACATCTTGGGAGTTTTTTTTTCAAGTTTGGAAATGTAATCTTGAGACTAAAGTAAAACTCCCTCAGAGCAGAACACAATTAGAAAGCCTGTGTGAAATGAGGAGATGAAGATGTCTATCTCTGAGCCTCCCCTGTGGAGGTAAATCCTATCTATTATTTTCCATCAGAAACCCCAGGCAAGCTTCCTCAAGGCCCAAATATTCCTACTGTTGCAAACTCTTTTAATTCACTGGAGAATATAAGCATCTTCATAGTTTTGTCAGTCCATCTCTATTTTCCCATAAATCTGCTCACATATGAAAAATCTTCCTTTCCTTTCCCTTCCCTCTTTCCCTCCTTCACTTTCTGTATGTGTGCACATGTATTTATATGTGTATACAACCACACATGCCATATATACATATTTGAGAATATTTGTGCTAAATTTATACAATAAAGAATTCTCAAGTTTAATGACCAAACTTTACGTCTTTAATAGAATCAATGAAGATGTCAGAATTCTCAAGAGTAAACTTAATGTTTTAAACATTTAAAAATATTGGACACTTTAAAGAAAATTCTTTTATCTTATCCTCTTCTAACATTTAAAAATGTTATTTTATCATACTCTGTAAGAAACTCTTTGACCATGATAAATACTTTACAAAGGAAGTTAAAATCCCAAACTAATCCTTCATCTGAGAATTTTGTATTATAAAGAAAATTTGAAGCGATAGAAATCAGACCTAAGACATAAGAAGAAATGCTGAAGTAAAATCATAGGTTAGTATATAATGCATTTTATTATATAAAATGAGAGAATATGAACTTTTATTATATATGGCTCATTTAAATTAATTAGGTTATTCATTCTGTCATTGTTTATCAAAGTTTAACTTTGTGCTAGGTATTATACTAGTGCCAAGAATACAAAGTGAACCACACATTAAACCTTCCATCAAGAAATGTAGTCTAGTAAGGGGAACAGAGATAATAAACAACCAATTATAAACTTTTTGTATTATAAAATTGTTAAAAGTAGGAAGCCAGAAGTAGAGTTACAAAAAACTTCTAAGAGATGGTGACATCTAAATGACCTGAAGATCTTTTGGGATCCAAATAATGGAGCCAGGAATCATAGGTGTAGATAAAGAACATATCTTCTAAGGGAAAATATACAGGGTTGCTCATATTTGGAAGAGAAATGTTGAGGACTGAGTAATTGTTAGGTCCCTGGCATTCTTGGGGCAGGTGGAAGGTCTCTAGGCTAGCACTGAAACCAGACCCCCTGATTTATGATTGCTTGCCCAACTCCCTTGATTGTTTCTCAGCTTGAAAAACACCTCAGAAACTTCCAGTTACTCAACTAGCCAGGCATGTCAACCTGTTCCATCTGGTGATCACAGATAATCAGACCAGAAACTCT